>NC_140972.1:31435044-31567544 GCF_056783735.1 Eptatretus burgeri | reverse complement strand
TTTGAGGTCAAAAGGCCAAGGTCGCCTAAAATCGTCAATTTTTACATTTTTTTTATTGCAGCTGTTTTCGTCACGGAATTAGCCGACAGAAGAAGAAGAAGTCTGAACACAAAGCGGATGGGGACAGGCTTTGCATTTTCAGATGCTTCCTCATTCCAGCTTTTCTTCAATCTACATCTATCTAGAATTCCAGCAATCTCTGTGTGTCTGTTGGGTGGTCGCTTGACTTCCGTTATTCTCAGGTTTTCCGTCTGTCTGTCTGTATGTATGCAATGGACAGCTCTGGAGGCCAGAGGCACCCACAATGCCAGTCGCCTAACTGATTTTGATGAAACTTGACTGGTAGGTTCATACCAGGATCTAGTTAAATAAGAACAGAGTTCAATTTGTTCGACCACTTTATTAGAGTGGAACGACAATAATCAAACAAGTATTGAACAGGTTGAAACGCCCACAACATCCCTGGCTCCGGCTCAGGCTGCGCATGTGCACTGGCACAGGGGACCGTCGATATGTAGAAGTACCGTAAAGTACAATGTTCTCTATCTCCCTCCGAGTCTTTATTATGTTAATAGATAAAGGCTGAGAAAATATTAAGTTTAATGAATGAACAAAAGTTTATCTCGCCCATCGTGTGACTATTCCATGGAGTAGTCCTTGTGCCAGGCAGGCACGCTGGTCGCTCTGGTGGATCGGCATTGACCTATTGCTGGTGCTGGTGGTGTCACATCGGGCCCCAGTGGGGATGGGGCTCTTGGGGTTTCAGGGGCCGATGGTGGCGTCTGAAGGATCGCGCGCCTCGGTGTGCCTCGTCCTGGTGCTGCTGGCGTGTCTGAAACGGGTGTCGTCTTGCGCCGGGGTGTGCATACTGACGTCAGTACCGGCGTGGGCCCCGTTGGCATCGCAGATGTCACGGGTTCGCTGTCGAGGTCAGGCAGTTGCAGTGTTACAACGGGTGCAGGTACAGTGATGCGGGTTGCTAGATCATCATAGATAGACCGGGGTGGCAGCTGGTCATTGCGAACTGGGCTAAACTTGCGCAGGAATTTCCTGTTCCGAAGTGTGACTCTGCCCGAGCCGTCGATCTTGATCACGTATTGGTCGTGTTGGCGTACCTCCACGATACTGCCTGTCTTGTCCCATTTTTTTGGGTGGAATCCTGTCTGGTTCTGAACGCGGACTAGGTCCCCTACAGCAAGTGGCGGAAGGCATTTGGTGTGTTCTGCCCAAGTGTCGGCTGTGTGGATATGACGTTTGCGGAGGGCCTCCTCCCTCGCTTTCAGGGTCTCATGCCAAGTGTCGTGCGGTCTGTACTTCCCGGGGATAATTGGGATGAAATCGCGTATCGGGCGGCCGAAGACACACATTGCCGGGGAGATCTTCGTGTCAGGGTCAGGCGTGTTACGATATTGTAGTATCGCTTTCTGCACAGCGTCAATGTCAAGTTCTCCCTGCGGGCTGGTGTTGTCCGTGATAAGTCGTTTCATTGTCTTAACTCCAATCTCCGCGCGACAGTTGCTGTGAGGGAAGGCCACCGATGACAAGCGGTGGTGTACGCCCCATCTGTGCAGGAATGACCTGGTCTCGGTGGAGGTGAACTCCGGTCCTCCATCCGACGCGAGCTCTTCTGGTGTCCCGTACGTCACGAAGGCACGACGTAAGTGGTTTATGAGTCCGGCGGCGCCACCCGTCGACTTTGAGATGATCGGCCAGTTCGAGTATCTGTCCACCGTCACAAGGTAGTGTGCACCCCTGTGTACAAAAAAGTCTGAGCACACTGCCTGAAAGGGGTAAACGACCGGGATAGGTGGAGTTGGTGGCGCTCCAGGCTGTGATGGTGCCATCCGGTGGCAGTGTTCGCAGTTTTTCCGAGTGGCGCTGATGTCGGCTGACATGCCTGGCCAGAATACAGAGGATTTGTGCGGGCGGTCATCGTTGATATGCCCTGGTGGGCAGCGTGTAGGGCGCTCAGCACATCGCCGCGGAGTGAGGGTGGTATGACTACTCGGTCCTTGTATAGGATCACTCCATCTGTCGATGTAATGTTCTCGCGGTACTGGTGATAGTCGCGAATTGTCTCTGGCATCTCGATTTTTGAGTCGGGGATGCCGTTCATTGTCATTCCCTCCAATATGTGCATATCGCCATCGCTGCTGGTGGCTTCCCTGACGCGATCCCATGTTACTGATCGCAATGATTCGAGGCCCGCGGAGCACCATGCCAGGTTGTCCTCCTCGACGTCGTCGTCATACTCCGGCTCAGTTTGGCGTAGGAGAGACAGGACGTCGGTGTGCGTGCTTGGTTGGAGGTGGGTCGCTATGGTGGCATTGTCATCTGGAAGGTTCATGAGTGAAGGTCGCGTGGTGCCGACCGGCCTGCGCGACATGGCATCTGCCGCCTTGTTCTTCATGCCCGGGATATGTATGATGCGGAAGCGATAACGCAGGGTCTTCTCCTTGAGGTTCCTGAGGCGGGGGTTTGGTATGTCATCAAGTGCTCTGTCCGAAAGGAGTTTCAGCAGTGGCTTGTGGTCTACTGCAACGATCAGGTTCTCGCAGCCCAGTACGAAGTAGCGCGCCTTGTCCAAGGCGTCCGCGACTGCGAGAGCCTCGCCCTCTATGGGCGCGTATCTGGATTCTGCCGCGTGTGTAAATCTGCTGCCGACCAGGGTTATTTTCCATCCATCAGTGCAGCAGAATGGTCTAACTGGCATGCATCGGCAGTGCTTTTGAAGCAACCAGAATCCGATTCCCTCCTTCGACCAGTCCGTGGCGATGCATGTTGGCTTAGTTTTGTCAAATATGTGGACACAGTGTTCGATTTCTTGTACGATCACGTCTTTCGACTCGCGGAATATGTCCTCTAACTCCATGGACCACTGGAAGCGTTCTCCTCTTTTCAGGAGCTTCCGGAATGGCTGCATTCGTTCGGCCATACTAAAGGCGTATGCCACCTAGTTGACAAGCCCGAACCACGATCTGACGTCGGTGATGTTACGCGGTTGTGGGAAATCGTGGATTGCTTCCAGGTAGCGGCTGCACGGTCGCACATCGGTCATGGTGATGGTGAAGCCCGTGAAGTCCACCGTGGGTGCGCTGAAGACAAACTTCTCCGGGTTGAGGATGATTCCATTCCGGCCGCATATATCCAGCCATTGGACCGCCTGGAAGTAGCTCCCCTCAATCGTGTCTGACCATAGTAGCGTGTCATCTACGCACTTGGTCTTGTTACCAATGTCCGCGACGATCTCATCGTATGGTCGTGAGTAACCGTCCCCCGATGCCATATACCCTTGTGGGGCAGATAGGTACCGGTAGCGCCCCCATGGAGTGATGAAGGTCGTTTTGTGGCGGTCGTCCTCGTGTAGGCGGATGCTATGGTAACCGTTCCATGCGTCGAATACTGTCTTGCACTTCCCGTTAGGTACGCGTCTCGCCTGGTGGAATGGGGATTGGGTGTGGTGGGTCTCGCGGAACGTCTGCTTGTTCAAGGCCTGAAAGTCGACGGTGCGTCGCGGCTTGCCATTCTTTTTCGCGCAAATTACCATGCGGTGACACCATGTCACCGGCGTGCCGACGGGTACTTCCTCCAACACGCCGAGCCGAACGTCCTGGTCGAGGCCTGCTTTTACCTCATCTTGCCAATGTATGGCCACAGAGATGGGAGTGTGATGGGCAACCGGTGTCGCGTTCTCACTGAGCATAAGACGTAGTGGCGGGCCGGTCATTCTCGGTAGTGGCTGGTGTGGGCACGTGTTGAATGTGCTCTGAGCATACATCCTGAGTAAATGTGACTGTAGTGCCTCTCTGTTGGCCTCGGTCGCTGGCATGGGGAGTGCGGTCGGCTTGGTCGGCGGCTCCGCGCGTCGCGGGCAGTCGCACAATTCCGAGGTCGTCAGATTCACCTCTCCGAGTGTCGGGAATCTGTCCGAGATCATTCCCAGGTCCATGCAGGCCGCGCGGGAGAGGAATATGCGGTCTGAAGAGTCCGTCACGTACGCGATTTGGCGCGTCTCCAATCTCCGAGCGTCGTCACTGTTACCGGCGAATCTGACTACCACGGCTCCGAGGATACGAATTCCTTTGTTGTTTGCGGCCTTCATGGTCATGGATACAGGTATGAGGTCCTCAGTACTCAGGCCCATTTGTTGGACGACTTTAATGCCGATCAGGCAGCTCTGGCACCCCGTGTCTGCCATAGCGGGTAGGGTTACCACGCGGGTGTGTTTCAGGAGGTTAAAACCCAGCGCTTTGTAATCCTCGCGCTTGTTGGTGAGAGTGAGGTTGACGTATGGATGCGGGTCGGATATGCGTTTCATCCACTTATCGCACATATCATCATACAGGTGGTGAGCGAGGGGAAGCGTGCGCATTTCGTCCTCTGTACTGGCCATGGTGACCGTGCATAGCTCGACGAAGGCTGCCGTCTGTTCGTCGTACATCCCGTCGGTCTCCTTAGATGGGGGTCTTGCCGATCGGCCGCCCAGGCACGTCTTGTCGAGGTGATTCTGGCGGTCACACTTCCAGCACTTTTTACCGTATCCGGGGCACTCGGCGCGTCTGGCGCGCCATTGAGGCGTTTTGCCGTGGCCCACCTCGCCGCAGTAGATGCATCCTCCTTCGGGCTTGGCCTTCCGTTTTTCCGGCCTGGCTCCTACTCTGGCGTGGACGTCCTGTCGCTTTCCCCGCCGATACGAACTACTGATCGCGTCCGTGCTCTGAGTGTCAAGCAGGCGCGATGCCGAGCGTTTTCCAGACTCTTTGGCCTCGATATACTCTATCATGTCCTTTAATGGCATGTCCTGGTTCTTCTCACCGAGTAGGTCAAGTTGTATTGCTTGGTCCGCGATGCCACGGGCAACCACGTTGCGCAACATCTCTTCCGTGAAGTCGTTGACCTGATCGCACCCCGCCTTGGTGCACTTCATTTCATACTTGCACGTGTCCGCCTGCCCCTTGATGCGGGCGTGGAACGACCGGACGGGCTCCTCGTGTCCCTGCCGCATGTTAGACAGGGCCACTCGAGCTACCATCGTGTTCTCCGTCCGGACGGCGAGCGCCTTCATGGCGGTGAGGACGTCTTCTTCATCGCTGCCCACGAGGCTCCTACCCGCCGCGCGAGTGAGGTCCTTTCTCAGCTCCTCCTCACAGCACTCCAGTAGCTGCGGGACTATGTCGGGTCTGACAAGCTTAGTACCTGTTTTGTATTCGCCCCAGCGGGTTATGAAGTACGACCAGGCCTCGCCCGTTCCGGCCAGTGCTATGGAGGGACGCTTGAGTTTCTCCATCTTGGCATTCGTGCTCACCGCCCTGGGGGCGGCGACGTGCACAGTGGCGTGTATACTCAACATGGCCGCCACCACTGCCGCCTCTGCGTGTGTAGCCATATAGTCAAAACCCTTGATCGGGCACTCTGCTTCCACCGGCGCAATAGGAACAGTTATTCTGGAGTAAACGTTCTATTTTCGGTGATGCACACGTGTGTACAGTGTCCTGGGGGCGAAGATTGGGTACAGTACCCGAGAAATCCAAACTCACTGTCGACGTTCTCGTGGTCCGTTTTCACCCAGTCGTGTCCTCCTCAGCACCGACGATCTTTACTCGACTGCATCAAGTTGTTTGATTATAAATAAGAACAGAGTTCAATTTGTTCGACCACTTTATTAGCGTGGAACGACAATAATCAAACAAGTATTGAACAGGTTGAAACGCCCACAACATCCCTGGCTCCGGCTCAGGCTGCGCATGTGCACTGGCACAGGGGACCGTCGATATGTAGAAGTACCGTAAAGTACAATGTTCTCTTCTAGTTGTATGCTTTTGAGCACCGTTGCTATGGACACCACCGTTGCCTAGCAACGGGACTTTGACATTTTTGAAAAATCCTAAAAAAAAAACATTCGAAAATCAAAAATTGGCTTCCGCGCCTTTATGCGCACTATAATCAACCTCTTTGTCAAAAATTTTCAGTCCGATCCATCAAAAACGGTATGACGTATGCAATTATATAGCGACCACCCATGTCGCCGACCGGCTTGTCTGTCTGTCTGTCTGTAACCGCTGTTTCTCGACAACCACTGGACCGATCTAATTGAAACTTGCCAGGTATATTGCTGGGGCCCTGAGGATGTGCATTTTCAAGGTTTGATATTAATTGGACAAGTGGTTCCCAAGTTATGGCCATTTACTTACCAAACCAATGACAGGACACGGTGCTATGACATCACAATTGACGTCACAATTCTTCTTTTTCTTTTTTTATTTTTGCACGCACTCGTCCATCGATAATTCCAGCAATGTCTGTGTGTCTGTCTGTCCGTCTGTATGTCCGTCTGTGACCGCTGTTTCTTGATAACCACTGGTCCGATCTAATTGAAACTTGCCAGGTATATTTCTGGGGACCTGTAGATGTGCCTTTTCAAGGTTTGATATTAATCGGACAAGTGGTTCCCAAGTTACGGCCATTTATTTACCGAACCAATGACAGGACACGGTGCTTTGACATCTCGATTGACGTCACAATTCTTATTATTTTTTTTTTTTTTGCACGTACGTCCACGCACGTACGGGGACGCACTAGTATTATAAATGATGAGTCGGAATTGTATTTATCGTCTTCGAAATTTCTACAGGGATATTGGCAGGGCTAATACGAATTTCCCACAGCTTCACAAGATACCTTCATTCTGACAAGGTGATGGGTGAAAAACACCCCACACCCATAAACACAAGGCGCATTGCTTTATTCTTAATTTATGGTTCCGATTCATTCCAAATATTGTTTGATATACCTGTTACAGTGTTCGACAGGAGGATGCAGTATTTTTTTGTTGTTATTACCTTTAAAATCGTAGACATTATAGAGCGGTGTATAAGCGTTGTTGTTTTTCAATCCTGCAGCATTTATTTTAGTAAATACTACGTAAAGCCAGTATAAATCTTCGCTTCAGCACACATGTAAAATAATATACAGGACTGTATAACATTCTCAGGAAGGAAGTGAAAGGACATGCAAAAGGGGCGGAGCTATCACTGGTGGAGGTGGAGCAAAAACGGGTGAGGGCGGGAAATACGTCACGGCCGACTTGTCAGGACTGCGGATCTCGGGCATTAAAAAAAAAAGGAAGAGGTGAGAACGACACAAGAGCCTTCAATAGCAGACCAGAACCAGGAGTCCCTAAAACGACTGCGGTCCAATATGTCGGTCGCTGGACTGAAGAAGCAGTTCCACAAGGCAAGCCAGGTCTGTTAAACAACCTGTCCTGTGCAATGGTGAACGTCATTGATTACCTGCACTCTTGTTTACGCTCCAATGAGCCGTGTTGACTCACCTCTTTTTATTTATTTATCATTCCTTACTAGTCACCTGACGCATCACGACGAACACCATAATCAAAATGACCACTTACCTCCTTCCGTACTCGTACTCGGTCCTCTCACCAAGCTTCAGTCTCCATATCAATCTGATCATTCCAGCTTCGGTTACGTGAAGTTAACAAGGTCAGGTACCTGTGGTGGGGAAAACTTGTGTGTGTGTTTGTTTGTGTGTGTGTGTTTGTTTGTGTGTGTGTGTTTGTTTGTGTGTGTGTCTGTGTTTGTGTGTGTGTCTGTGTTTGTTTGTGTGTCTGTGTTTGTGTGTGTGTTTGTGTGTGTGTGTGTGTGTGTGTGTTTGTTTGTTTGTGTGTGTGTGTCTGTGTTTGTGTGTGTGTGTGTGTGTGTCTGTGTTTGTGTGTGTGTGTGTGTGTCTGTGTTTGTGTTTGTGTGTGTGTGTGTGTGTCTGTGTGTGTGTCTGTGTGTGTGTCTGTGTTTGTGTGTGTGTTTGTGTGTGTCTGTGTTTGTGTGTGTGTTTGCGTGTCTGTGTGTGTGTCTGTGTTGGTGTGTGTGTGAGTCTGTGTTTGTGTGTGTGTGTGTGTCTGAGTTCGTGTGTTTGTTTGTGTGTCTGTGTGTGTGTGTGTGTTTGTTTGTTTGTTTGTTTGTGTGTGTCTGTGTTTGTGTGTGTGTCTGTGTTTGTGTTTGTGTGTGTGTCTGTGTTTGTGTGTGTGTGTGTGTGTGTGTGTGTGTGTGTGTGTGTGTGTGTGTGTGAGTTCGTGTGTTTGTTTGTGTGTCTGTGTTTGTGTGTGTGTGTCTGTTCGTTTGTGTGTGTGTGTGTGTGTGTGTTTGTTTGTTTGTGTCTGTGTTTGTGTGTGTGTCTGTGTTTGTTTGTTTGTGTGTGTGTCTGAGTTCGTGTGTTTGTGTGTGTGTGTGTGTTTGTGTGTGTGTGTGTGTGTGTGTGTGTGTGTGTGTGTGTGTGTGTGTGTGTGAGTTTGTGAGTTTGTGTGTGTTCGTTTGTTTGTGTGTCTGTGTTTGTGTGTGTGTGTGTCTGTTTGTGTGTTGGTGTGTTTGTGTTTGTGTGTGTGTGTGTCTGTTCGTTTGTGTGTGTGTGTGTGTGTGTTTGTTTGTTTGTGTGTGTCTGTGTTTGTGTGTGTGTCTGTGTTTGTTTGTTTGTGTGTGTGTCTGAGTTCGTGTGTTTGTCTGTGTGTCTGTGTTTGTGTGTGTGTGTGTGTGTGTGTGTGTGTGTGTGTGTGTTTGTTTGTTTGTTTGTGTGTGTGTGTTTTGATATTGGTTGAAGTCACCCATTATCATAGATGCATCTGAGTGGAAGCCTTATTTATTCGCGTGAAGCCTGCGGCTGCTGGTTTCATCATTTTTCTGGGGGTATAGCTGTGCCCCTGATGCAGTGCCCCTTTTACCAATAAGCTGGTACTCATTTTGCCGACCTCAGAAGGATGACATGCTGAGTCAACCCACTTGGTGTTAATTCAACAGGGGCTCGAACTCAAGACCCTAACATTTTAAGCCGACCACCTTAACCTTTTAGCCAACACCAGGCTTATCTGAGTGGATGACAGGATGAATGGTATAAACATTATTTGTTTATTTCATCGAACTTCCCATTGGGAGGATGATCATCGTTCCCACAATGTATTCGAACAATGCCTTTGAGTGAAGCCACAAAAAAACAACCATTGTCCCTCAATGCACTGCTTGCATGTTTCTCACGCCTGACTGTTCCATCGTCACCAGGTACATCGAGCAAACAACATGTTTGTAATATGACGTCACTTTTCCAATCGATGTTCATTATTCGTTAACTTGGTCAACTAATACTCAACTTCCCAAGTTTCACATTATTTCAGATTTGTACGTCCTCGTCTCCCATTTGTCTTCCCTCCCCCTTTTTGTTGAGGCGATACGTTGTGCAATTTTTGAGAACCAAGTATGCCAGCACAGGTCGGAGAGTTCAAGGGTCCTTTGTTGTGGTTGCTGGGTTGTGGTCTCTCAAGGGTCCTTTGTGTTCACCTCTTTGTGGATTCACCTGCTTGGATGTATGTGGTTCTGCGTGCGATGCTTCTGAAGCAGCTGTGACGACATTAATCGTGAGAATGCTGGACGGAGACGCACTTGCCACGTGTAGTGCATTTCAAGGATGTAGAACGTTTGCACTCATTGCTCCAACAGCGAGTGTAGTTGTGTTCTGGGTTACAGGAAAATGTGGGTGTGGAAGGGGTAAATGGGTGGAGGTGTGTTCTTGCTTGTTTTTCGTGCAGATGCTTGAAATGTACTGTCCAAGTGAAAATGCCAAGAGTTGTTGATAATTGGGTTCTGTGGATAGGGTGGTGTCGGCTTTTGCACTAAACGCAAAACAAGATGCCGTGAGAGTTTTATTTAAGACGTTTCTATCTCCCTTATAATTTTAAGATAATTCCATCTGAAGTTCCAATTCCATCTGATGATGGAGCACTCAGCATGACTGAGAGTAAGTTTTAAAAGCATTAATGTCAGCTGTACTGTATGTACACTATCAACATGCTTTGCACATCACGTGTGGGTTTTCCCTCCGTCCCTCCCTCACTCACTCCTTTCCTCCATCCTTTCTTCCAGGATATGATTGCCACCCTCATGGTTTCACTCAACCCTGATATATTTTGCATGTTTGTAGATTAGGCACTTCTGATTTGTACACATTTACAGCATTGAATCTGCAAACCAACACTTCGAAAAACAATTCCTTTATCATGGGACAGAACGGAGACCATCGTAAAGTGGACCGTGTGCTATTCAGATTTGATTTGGGCAAAAGGCAGAGGAATCTCCACCCATTAGTGCGGCCAAAATTTGAAGCACTCGCACTTTTGGGTGGTAGATGTTCTAAACTGTGAGGAGCTCAGACCCTGCATCGGACCCTCGGACCCTATGGTGGATGGAGGTTATGTTTTCACCCCTGTCTGTCTGTCTGTGTTTGACTGTGAGCAGGATATTTCAAAAAGTTGGTGCCTGATTTGGATGAAATTTGGTGGACAGGTTAGGTGTGTGACAAGATCACATTGATGAGATTTTGGTGAAGATCCAGATATGGATTCTGGAATTTTTAAAGTGATTCTTCATCGAGAGATGGGGCCAAAAACGATATAAAACATTATATCTGAGAAAGTTGTGGATGAGTTATGCCAAAACTTAGTGGTTGAGTTGGTTCGGTGACAAGAACAAGCCGATTTTATTTTTGTTCAGCTCCAGATCCAGATCCTGCCCATCAGTGGGATACAAAACGTAAACTGTTCAGCCTGGCAGAGGTATGCGCTCCTCTACCATGTGCCATTCTTGTGTGTGTGTGTGTGTGTGTGTGTGTGTGTGTGTGTGTGTGTGTGTGTGTGTGTGTGTGTGTGTGTGTGTGTGTGTGTGTGTGTGTGTGTGTGTGTGTGTGTGTGTGTGTTATTCATATATATATACATACACATAGGATATCCTATCATGGAGCGTATGAACTGATAGTGGGGCAACTCTTGGACACAATAAGCGAGGGAATAAATAAACAGGGAAAGAGGTGAGACAGGAAGGGAAGGGAGGAAACACTGCAACCTACAGGTCAAAGGGTTGGATTAGAGGAAAGATTAGTGGGGGGAATTACGGTTGTGGAGAAAACTGACACCGTATATGTATATCAATCAGAACTGCTCGTGATCCTCCATTTCCACCATTTAAAATAGGATGGAGGAAGATGAATCGAGTACATTAATGGGTGTTCTTCAATTACTTCACATGGGTCAGGACATTGTATTCATGTTTTTTTTTTTGTTGTTTAAAACATTTTATTACATGAGCTGTGAAATTTATATTTTTGAAGGGGTTTATATGTGCATTTTTGGGTTATGGTTACCAACCTTTTTTTTATTATAATTTTTTACACTGAAGAACATGTAGACATGTTCTTTAGCAATGGCAATATTCTGATAAGCTACTTTCGTTCCTCTCTCTTTCCCACATGTGAAACCAACTTCCACATTCTCTTCAATCTAAGTCTTCCCTCCAAATCTTCAAAACAGCTGTTCACCACCATCTCAGATCATCCCCAATCCAAAACCATGATCTTTTCTACCTTCGTTAACCCACCCCAAGCCCATTTCTTACCAAGTTTCTAGTTTTTCCTTCCTGAGACTTTCTTTCTCTTGTCCACCTTATGCATCTTCCCCTACCCCTCATTCTTCCCTACATCCTTAGTTTGTCCAAGTCTCCCTCTATTTTGTCCCACAATCCTGCTGTTGGTGTGCTTCCCCCTCTGCTACTGTTGCTTTTGTTCTGTTACATCATGATACATTCTGTTCTAGCTCTTCTATGAGCCTCAATTTCTGTGTCCAAAAAAGGTACTTGCAGTGAACAAAAAAAACATCGAAACACCAACAGAATGTCCCTTAATAGGGTGTTGGGCCACCACGTGCATCCTGAACGGCATGGATATGACATAGCATGGAGTCAACAAGGGTCTGGAACTGTTCTGCAGGAATGTGGCACCATTCTTCCACAATGAAGTGCTCCAATTCCCACCGGTTTGATGGAGGCAGAAACCCCAGACAGTCCCATAAATGCTCTATGGAATTGAGGTCTGGTGATTGGGAGGGCCATGGAAGATGGGTAACTAACATGTGCCCTGTGGACCGGAACGTTGTCATGCTGCATCATGTGATGCAGTTCATCTCTCAGGACGGTAATGTAGCATGTGGCATCAACCCTGCCTTCTCATGAAATGAGTGGACACAGACCATGCCAGGAAAATGCACCCCACACCATTATGGAACCGTCAGCATATTTTGCTGTTGGAACAAGGCATTCGGGGCTGTAGAGCTCCCTGGGCTGTCACCACACGTCTACACATCCATGAGTAAAGAACATGGTAAAGGATGACTCATCAGATGTTATCACACTCCTCCACTGCTTGACAGTCCATTTTCTCTGTTCCTTGCACCATTGGATCCGCAAACAGGTGTTGTCAGGTGTTATGAACGGTTTGTGGTTAGCAACCCGGCTATGGTCACTTTACCCTGGACATGCTGCTTCTGCTTTCCCAATGATGGATGGAGGTCCTCAATGTCAGACATGAGATCATAGCCATCTCCCTCGACATATCGCGAGCTTTCGATCGGACCTGGCACCTCGCACTGCTCACCAAACTCTCCTCTTATGGTATCCCAGGCAATCTCCACGCATGGTTCACGGACTTCCTCTCCCATCATAGTCAACGCATTGCTCTGAATGGAATTCTCCCATCTCCTCTTCTTGTCCAAGCTGAAGTTCCCCAAGGCAGTGTTTTAGGCCCTGTGCTTTATCCACCCCCCCCCCATCTACTTTCTCAATCATCCTCTTGAAGAAGATCTGTCACTCAAGCTTTTGAGTCTCACTATCTGCCATGACCTTTCCTGGGAAAGCCACATTTCCAAGCTGACCTCCGAAGCCTGTCGCCGACTGGGGTATCCTCTGTCATGAAAATTCCTTCCTTGGTACACCTGAGTTCTGAACCACATACAAAGCTTTCATCCACAGCTTGATGGAGGACTTCTCTACCGTCTGGGCTGGTGCTCCTGCCTCACACCATTCTTGGCTTCACACTGGAAACAGGCTTTAGAATCATATGTCTCTCCCACGATGAAGTTGTCTTTGGGTCTTTCACTTTCTCACCGCAGATATGTCGGCGGTCTTTCTGGCTTCTAAGGGCTCCTTTCCGGCCTTGCACCCCCTGCTCTGTTTGTGCTCTGTTCCCCTAATATTTCTGCAGGGTGCTCAAGGTCTGCCTGCAATCCCCTGCTGGTGAAACTGCCAAAATCCAGAACAACTTCTCACCTCCACTCATTTGTTCCTCTTTTTTTTACCACCTGTGGAACAAACTTCCAAACTTCAATCTCATTCTTCCCTCCTTGTCTTTAAGACAGCTGTTCACCACCATCTCAAATCACCCCCCCATCCAAAACTATTATCTTTTCTGCATTTCTACACCAGATAAACCACTCCTCCCACCCACCCCTCCAAAAATTAAGCTTCTGTATCCATCTTGTCTACCCATTGCAGTGTACCCTACCTCTCATCATTACCTGCCTCCCTTGTTTGTCAGTTTCCATACATTTTCTCCCTCTGCCCTGCTGTTGATGTTTTCCCCCTTTTCCTGCTGTTCCTTTTGTTATGTTGCGTCCTGATCTGTTTGGTGTTCTGGCTCTTCCATGAACCTTGATTTATGTATTTAACAAAAAATTCCTGGTGTTTTACTTCCTGTAGAAAATGGGTTTGATTGCTATTCAAGTGTTTTATTGCTTGATATTACATCTTTAGGTTCACCGTTTAGAAGAAACAGGATGTTCACTACCTCTGATTAAATTCTGACTAATTTAGTACACGGTTCAGTTTAAAGGATAATTTTATAGATGTAACAGGTGCTGCTGTTCCTGGTCATACATTTAGAGAAGCAAGCATTTTAATTTTTATTCTGTACATGATCTCAAGCTCATGGTACAGCTGACGCACGCACGCACGCACGCACGCACGCACACACACCTAATATGAGGATCCATCCATCCATTGAGCCATACTCTGTGCAGAGTGTTGGTGCTGCCGAAACAGTCTCCTTGACTATTGGACACAATCTTTGATGGGGCACCACTCCAACACAGTATACTGGCATGCTGGTACTCATTCTGCCGACCTTGGAAGGATGACAGGCAGAGTCAAACCCACCTGGTATTAATTCAACAGCTGAGTGGGATTTGAACTCAGGATCCTAGGATCCCAAGCCCACCACCCTAACCATGAAGCCAACACCAAGCATGATATGAGGATAATCCAAAAATAAAAATAAAAAACAAATATGAAATTGAAAACAAAGAACTGGAGGTAATGGTTGCTGAAAGATAACCCAAAATATAAATGCCGGCAAGGAAGAAACTATGACGAAAATAACCCAAAAAGGTTCAACCATGAATGAAGGAACAAAAGCAAAATGTCTCGAGTCATCCCGAGGATAGACTTGAAAATTTCTGGAAAGGAATTTATGAGGACCCAAAAGCACAAAACAAGAAGGTGGATGGGAGGAAAATACAACACCTAAAAGAAATGCTCCCAGGCATATTTGATGAAGAAAAAATAGAAAACGAACGACTCGCAAAAATGCCAAGCATCAAAAGCCCTGGTCCAGTTGGAATTCCAAACTTCTGGTGAAAGCAACTTGATATGCTTTCCACAATCACTATGCTTGAGCATTCAATGAGATTATTCACAAGGAAAAGGTAATTAATGAGTGGCACACAGAAGGTAGCACCTTCCTCATACAAAAATCTGAAGAAATCCAACGACCTCACAAGTACAAGGTTCAGTTTAAAGGATAATTTTATTGATGTAACAGGTGCTGCTGTTCCTGTTCACACAGTTGGAGAAGGAAGCATTTTAATTTTTATTCCATACATGATCTCCACGCATGGCTCATTCGACTGGGGTATCCTCTGTCATGAAAATTCCTTCCTTGGTACACCTGAGTTCTTAACCACATACAAAGCTTTCATCCACAGCTTGATGGAGGACTGTGGATCAGTAACATGTCTACCAACAACACACAAACTTCTTTTAAAAAAAAAAAACTTGGTCAAGGCTCGTGGAAGAGCTAGGACACGAACAAATCAGGTCACAACGTAACAAAGAGAACAACAGAAGAAAGGGAAAAAAGCAGGGCAGAGAGAGAAAGTAGACGGAGACGGACAAATGGGGGATGCAGGGACGATGGTGAGAATGCAAAGGGTGGACACAATGGATACATAAGCAAAATTTTCGGAGGGGTGGGGGTGGTTTAATGGGTGTAGAAAAGATCATGGTTTTGTATGGGGATGACTTGAGATTATGTTGAACAGCTTTCTTGAAAACCCATAGGGAAGAATGAGATTGGAGAAAATGTGGAAGTTGGTTCCACAGGCAGGAGAAAAGAGAACCGAATGAGTGGAAGTGAGCAGTGATCCTGGTTTTAGATAGTTTAACCAGAAGGGGGTTAATGGTGGACCATGTGTGCCCTTCAGAAACGATGGCGTAGTGATAGGCCTATAGACTCAGCTTCATTGTGGGAGATTCCAATAATCTTGAAGGTCTTGGTTTCCACAGAGGCAAGTTGTGAGGCAGGGGAGCCAACCCAGAGTGGAGAGCACTAATTATTCCATCAAGCTGAGGATGAAGGCCTTGTAGGTGGATAGGAGTTCAGGAGTGCCAAGGAAGGACTTTGTAGGATGGAGGATGCCCAGTCAGTGGCTGGCTTTGGAGCTTTGAAATGTGGTTTGCCCAAGAAAGATCATGGCTGATCGTGAGACTGATATCAGGAATATGGTTGAGGGGTGGGGGAGGGTAGTGGGATTGTCAGACGGTTCTTTTGGGGAGAGATGGTGAGAGTGTGAGATTTGTCAGCATTGAAAGACGTATTCCATGTTGTTTGACCAGCTTGTGATTTTGTCAATGTCTGAAGAGAGTGAATGCTTGTCAGAAGGGTCATTCTACCTCAGTTCACCCAAGGGTTGTAACCCGACCCCCTCAGATTTGGCTAATTTTTTTGCATGTATGTTACATATGATAGTCTATGTTCACATACAAAATTTTAGCTAAATCGGACTAGGGGTTTACGAGATATGACCTTGAGAACTTTTGACCTTTTCGACGAATGTCGTGTTTCCACCAAAATTCAAATGCTCATATCTCAGCAACCCCTTGCCCTATCTCGATTATTTTGGTGTCGTTGGAAAGGTAATTGTCCATAGAATGCAAATCCAGCATCGGTTTGTCGATCTAGTTAAGTTGGGGTGGATTATTTGTTGACCTGACATTTGACCTTGTCCTTGACCTTGAAGACCTCGTGACCTTGACCTGGCCTTGCATGAAAATGAAAGTTCACACTGTCTACTATAACATAAAAAACTGGAGGGGTAGTATTTTTTTGTTCTTGATATATTTTCGGCCAAAGGTCGTAAAAATGCAACCAAACCAAGCCTTGGGTGAACTGAGGTAGAATGACCCAGAAGTGTAATGATTGGTGCATCTATCTTGTGCCATAAATTTACAGAAAATGTGCATGATACACAGGTCTGCTGTCTTGCATGAGCAGTTCTTCCTGGAGCAGTCATTCTGAACTCTACAGCCACAAGCCAAAGCGCTTCATGAGCGCTGGCAGAGCGACCTCAGACAAACCAGTGTTTGTCTTGACCCACTTCAGTACTCCACTTGACCCACTTCAGTACTCCAATGAAGGGCGAGTCGCACCATCCATAATATCCCATCCAAATTCTGTGATGTTGACATTGGGTGGCTCCAGCTGATTTGCAGCGATCCACAGCATGGTTTGGAGATGGGCTCCATTGATGTGCTCATCTAAGGCAGTGTCGGTGGGAGGCAGGCTCTTGATATTGGCAGTGTCTTTCTTACCGGTGAAGATGGAACGTCTCATTTTGTTCAAAGAAGTATGAGATTGTTTTTCCATGTATAGGATATGTATAGCTTATGTACATATCCTTGTACAGGATAAGAAATTTATGGCCAGCTGTGATGACATCAGAACGGTTTGCCTCTTGTTCTCCAAATACCTCCAGGCCAATCTCTTGCTTTTATCATGGTTGACACAGCAGATGCCTTTCCCTTCCAAAATATGTATCTGATGGTGTCACAGCCTGTGATGGCGTGCATTGCAAGTAGCTGAGGTGACTTGTCGCCAAGCTTTTTGGCTGTGGCATTTATGTCAATCACTCGGTGTATCAGATGTCATATGTCCTCAATGATATCTGTGTTTTATATTACCACTTCCAAAAGATGCACACCAGCAACATACATATGCAGATATACAACGCCTTCAAAAAGTATTCACACCCCTTGACTTTTTCACATTTTGTTGTGTTGTGTTGTGTTGCAGCCTGAATTTAAAATGTATTGAATTTAAAAATGATATGCTCAAATGTCCTGCATCAATAAGTATTCAACCCCTTGAATCAATACTTTGTCGAAGCATCTTTGGCTGTGATTACATCTTTTGAAGCATCTTTGGCTTCAAGTCGTTTTGGGTATATCTGTTTCAACTTTGCACATCTGGATTTGGGGATTTTCTCCGATGATGCCTTACAAATATGCTCAAGCTCTGTCAAGTTGGATGGGGAGCGTCGGTGAACAGCAATCTTCACGTCTTCCCACAGATTCTCAATAGGATTCAAGACTAGGTTTTGGCTGGGCCACTCAAACTTTCACATTCTTGTTCTGAAGCCTTTCCATTGTTGCCTTCGTGGTATGCTTGGGGTCATTGTCCTGATGGAACGTAAATATTCACCACAGTCTAAGGTCTTTTGCACTCTGAAGCAGGTTCTCCTCAAGGACTTTCCTTTATTTGGCTCCATTCATTGTTCCCTATTAGTTTGACAAGTCTCCCAGTCACTGCCGCTGTAAAGCATCCCCATAGCATGATGCATCCCGATAGCTTCACTGTCGGGATGGTGTTAAAGCGCTGTCACACCTTGACGATTTAGCCAGCGTATGCCGACTTATGAAAAATTTGTCAAACGCTGGCACACGTCGATACGTTATGGGTGAGTTTTGATAACATTAAGAGCATGCTGAAAAACACTGCCATACGTCGTAGTACGCTGGCTTTCATCATTGTACTTTGCGGTTGTCCTAAAATTTTCGCGTGCTTGAAATTTTACGACGTATGCCAGCGTATGACTCGCACGTACCGCTACGCTGGCCATAAGTTGTAGGCACGTTATGCGATCATTGACACATGTCGACACACGTTACTTGTAAGTTACTCATTAGTCGAAACACGTCGAGGTAATGATTAGCGTACCCGATACGTATTTATAGCCTATGAGTAACGTGTTGTAGGCATGTTACACGATCGTTGACACACGTCGAGGCACGTTATGCAATCGTTGACACACGTCGAGGCACGTTACTTGTAAGTTACTCATAAGTCGAAACGCGTCGAGGTAATGCTTAGCGTACCCAAAACTTATTTCTAACCTATGAGTAACGTGCTTTGAACCTATGTGTAACGTACCTCCAACGCATATTGACGTATGTAGACGTATTTGATTGACGTCTTCCGGACGACCACAGAACTTACTGAACGTGTTTCTAATTTACAGCTCCCGTATAATGGCGTATTGGCAGCGTTTAAAAAAAATAAAAAAAACAACAATAACTTCCGATATTTCGTCACGTGCCGTTACGTCATGACCGATTGCCTCTTCAGTTTGCTCATGTCTTATTCTTAGTTCCTCCTCTGTGAATATTTTCTGGTTGAGGATATTGTCACGTCGACGTCGAAACTTAAAAGCAAATGTCCGGATATATTTTAAAATTCGTGATAGACTAAAAAAAACAAAAAAACGACAACAACAACAACTTCATATATTTCGTCACATGCCTTCACGGAGCCAAAGAGAATTAAAAAAAATGTGCCTCGACGGAGAAAATAAGTTTCGGGTATGCTAAACATTACCTTGACGTGTTTCGACTTATGAGTAACTTACAAGGAACTTATGTCAACGATCGCATATCGTGCCTACAACCTATTCCCAGCGTAGCGGAACGTGTGAGCCATACGGCGAGTACGTCATAAAATTTTCAGCATGCTTGAAATTTCACGACGTATGAGACGTACTTCATCGTTTTTCAGCGTGCTCTTCACGTAAACCAAACTTACCCATAACGTATTCGACTTGTGCCAGCGTTTTAAACACATTTTTCAGAGGTCGGCATACGCTGGCTAAATCGTCAAGGTGTGACTGCGATGTTGATACTTCCAATTCTCAGGCGGTTATGATTTGAATCGGCGTGCGGCAGCTTTTTAATAGGCTACGCCACGTGATCGTCGGCGATACGTGCAGCGCGCTATGCCTAAGTTAGACTATCGTTGGGCATAGGTTGTGAACGCCGACAACACGCTAATCATTCGTTGGTATAAGTTATCTATAAGACAACGAAACGTTCTGTGTACGTTACTAATATGTTATGCATATGACCAACTCGTTATGAATACGCCAAAAACTTTAAAAAACATCAAAATTTCAGCGTATGCCAACGTTTTACATACATTTTGATACATTGCCATTGCTGGCTAAATCGTCAAGGTGTGACAGCGCCTTTAGATGGGTGATGAGCTGTGCTCAGTTTCTGTCCGACATAGCACCTTGTATCATGTCCCATCAATTGAATTGGCCACGGGTGGACTCCAATGAAGTTGTAGACATTTCAAAGATGATCAAAGGGAATAAGACATTTCAGCCTTTAATTTTTAATTAACTTGTAAAAAAATTCTAAAAACATGTTTTCACTTTGTCATTTTGGGGTATTTTGTGTAGATCGGTGACAAAAAAAAGAAAATTTATCCATTTTAAATTCCGGATGTAACGCAACAAAATGTGATGAACGTTGAGGGGTGTGAATACATTCTGAAGGCACTGTGTCTGTGTCATCAGCCACTACTTGGATGTGCTTGTGTCCCTGGATGATGAGGAACTTCACATAGCTTGTCATGTTGCAGTCAACTTCTTCGTAGTTGTACACACTGTTCTCTCACCCCACCATAATATTGTGACGGACTTCACCTCTGGATAACTGAGAGAGAGAACGGCGTGTCTTTAAATACCACAATCGCCAGTCGCCACAGAAATTCCCACGGAATCCCACACCCAGAGTCTTGTCACCATTCACAAAAGTCCGAGTGTGAGCGGGTACCATGCCGTCGATTACGCAACAGACCTTAGTCAGTCTGCAGAGCGGAATCAACGTTGCATAACCGCATCTGGGATCGAACTTGAATAACAAATCTGTGCTGGTCAAACGTCTTATGACACCATCAGAACAGACAGAATAAGTCAGGACACAGTTTCTTGAGGAAATGGCTTTTAGTGCCTCTAATCAAAATACAAGTATTTATAAGGAGAGAAAGCAATTGAATGACATGTGGACAACCATTAATCACAGCACATTATACTCTCCCAAATTATCCCCTACGCGACAGACCCACCTTTCGAACCTTACTTCCTAGCGACTTAACATACTATAGTACAATATGCCAGTATCCTCTATCGTATGTGGCAGGGAGAGATGAGTGACTGGCAGAAAATGATGGAATGAATGATTGGCAAAGAAGATGAGATGAGGACAGAGAAATAGATGGAGACAGGATGAACCCCTGCACACCTCACACTTTTTTTGAATCAGGCTCCCACATCCTGACTGAAACCGGAACCCTCCATGCTCCGCCCCCCTCCTGCTCTTCGTAAGCCATGGCTTTGACGTTTCCTCGTGGACCAGTCACGTCAGTCGCGGCACATATTTCTTGCCAGGATGCCCAATTGATGTCGAGGCGGAGGGTCCAGCGATACAGCTAGTGGACATGGGCAGTTGAAGGTGAAGGTTCACAAGTGTGGAAAACAAAGAAATACAGAAGAGAACAAAAGGACAGACAATATGCAGGAAAAAAAACGAATAACGAAGAATGAATGGTGTGGCGAGAAATGAATAGACAAAGCGTGAGAGAGCAAGCAAAGTGCAAGGAATGACAGAGAGAAGGATGAGAGAGAACCCTTGCATTTTTTGCGAATAATAATCGAGCCCCCAACACAGTCTGGAACCCCTCTCAATCTTCGAATCTCAGTCTTCGTTCCTCCCAGTCCTTCTATCTCCTTCCTCTTAAGTGGCTGTCCACGCCGCCTTTTATAGAACCTCAAAACCCCCTTCTCTTTTTTCCTTGTTCCCCTCCCCCCTCGTCCGTTGAAGGAGCCACCTTCGGCTTGGGTCTTGGTGTGATATCCTTTCGCAGACATTCATGAAACCTGTTCAAAGTGGTTGCAGGGAGCATATGAAGAGAACGGGCTCGTGACAGCCTCGGGTTTTGGTGCAATATTTTGTCTCAGGCATTCATGAGGTGATTTGAAGCGGTTACGGGGGCTGTTTGGAAAATGTGTGGCAGATGGCTTGTAGAAAATAATGCAGAATGAGAAAAATGACATGGAATTTCTCACGACACAATCACAACGCATATCTGTCAACATGGACTTTAGACAGTTAAACTAAACAGGCCAACTATGAAATGAATCACTCATGGAGTGAGGAAGTTGTCGAAGTTGTTTGAAAATTTATTATAACTTCATTGCAGTCGCACGGATACAGCACAAGAAACAGCATTTACAGTTCAGTCAGTTGCTATCATGAACAACATTCGAATGTGGAATGTGATGTCAATGGTTTAAGTCAAAAACTCCATCATCACCTCCACCTCCTCCGCATAAAAACAAGCAAAATTCTTAATGAAAATGGAAAATTGACACACCTGCGTGATGGTAACGTCATAATGGATTGGTACGATGTGGAGGGCCTTTCATTGTTAATAAAACTGGCCTGCACTGCAAAATAATACATCACATTTTCAGAATAGTGCCATTGGCGCCTGAGCACGATAGACGAATTTTCGGTGTCAGGTGAACTATTGAACCGGAACAGTCACAACGAAGGCCTGGATATCTCATGAAAGAGTAATATCTGAACTACATTCTCAACTAGTTTGAGCCACATATCACAAAAATTGATGGAGATACGCGCTTTCAAAAATGGCCAAATTATGACACATTTTTGCTGATGGGATCCAGAATACAAACCGGAAGTTGATCAAATTACATCAACTAATGGCCAATCGTATGTTTTACATTCCCTAAAAGTTTGAGCGAAAAATATAAAACTTTCGAATTTTAAGAATTTTTTTGTCATGTAAATGGGCTTTTCAATGCAAATTTCAAACATTTTGTGATGTCACAATCTGGATCCGATCCTTTTGAAACATGGCAGGGTGAAAGATATTATGACCCTACATAAGCACATTAAATATCTAAAGGCCCGGTCACACCTTGACGTTTTAGCCAACGTATGCCGATTTTTGAATTTTTTTTCTAAAACGCTGGCACACGTTGAATACGTTATGGGTAAGTTTTGATAACATTGAGAGCACGCTGAAAAACACTGCCATACGTCGTTGTACACTGGCTTTAAACGTTGTACTTTTCGGTTGTCCTCAAATTTTTTCATGCTTGAAATTTCACGACGTATGCCGGCGTATGACTCACACGTTCCGCTACGCTGGCCACAAGTTGTATGCACGGTCTGCGATCGTTGACAGACGTCAACACATGCTACTTGTAAGTTAATCATAAGTTGAGACACGCCGAGGTAATGTTTAGCGTACCCGAAACTTATTTCTAACCTATGATTAACGTGTTGTTGGCACGTCACGCGATCGTTGCCACACATCGACAGACGTTACTTTTAAGTTACTCATAGGCTGAAAGACGTCGGTATAATGGATCGTCCTTGCGTCAGCGTCCACGGCCACGGCCAGGACACTTATTTGCAGCATTCTTCAAACTTTTCTTCGGCATGACGAGGATGTTCACACTTCGATGTCTAGCTTGGCTATGATTCCAATTGTCCATCGGCAGCGTCTATTTAAAATAGTCGAGTTTGAGCGTTTTAACACGTTCAGAAGAAACGCTTCAAATTTCCAAACCCCAGTGTCAAAAAACAAAGGCGAGTGACAGCAATTTAAATCGTTCATTGTAAACAATGAAAATAGCTGAGTGGTACTGTTTAAAAGTCGTTGAGTGTAAAAAAAATCCAATTGTTGAGCGCAAGCGTCTACTTTCAATAGTGGAGATGCAGCCATTTAAATCGTTGAGTTTATCATTTAAATCGTTAAACGCAAGGACGATCCATCATAACCCACACCCTCCCCCTCACACTCACCTACTACTGCCAACACGAACAAACTACTACTAATACTGATACTAATACTAATACTGATACTGTTACTGCTGACATGGACATCGACTCAAAAAGGACTTGAAAACACTGTTGGGTTCCCCTTTTATGAGCAGCATTTTTATATACCAATTCCCAAAACCGCTGGGAACACGTCTTTATATGGCAGTTGTAACCTAGAAACACGTTAATTTATTTTTTTTGTCGACCGGAAGACGTCATTGGAATACGTCTACATACGTCGATGTGTGTTGGGACTACGTAAAGAATTGGTTAAAAGCACGTCAAACATAAGTTAGAAATAAGTTTCGCGTAAAAAAGACATTACCGCGACGTGTTTCGACTTATGAGTAGCTTATAAGTAGCCTTTGTGGACGTGTGTAAGCGTCCACATATCGTGTGTAAAACTTATCCCCATCGCATGCGGAACGTGTGTCATACGCCGAGTACGTCATAAAATTTTGAACATGTTTAAAATTTCTTGACGTACTCTACTTACTACGACGTATGATAGCGTACTTTAGCGTTCTACTCACGTATACCAAACTTACTCATACCGTATTTGACGTGCCCCAACGTTTTAGACACATTTTTCTTAGGTCGGCATACGCTGGCAAGATCGCCAAGGTGTGACCGCGATGTTTACACTTCCATTTCTACGGCAGTTATGATTCGAATCGTTGTGCGTCAGCCTTTTAATAGGCTATGTCACGACATCGTCGGCGATGCGTGCGTGCAACGCGCTATGCCTAAGTTAGACTATCGTTGGGCATTGGTTGTGTTGGCCGACAACAGGTTCAGCATTCGTTGGTATAAGTTATCTATAACACAACGAAACGTTCTGTGTCCATTACTTAGCGTTATACATAAGACCAAGTCGCTATGAATACGTCCGAATCTTTAAAAAAAAACATCAAAAGTTCAACGTAAGCCAGCGTTTTAGATACATTTTGATACGTTGCCATCGCTGGCTAAAACGTCAAGGTGTGACCGAGCCTTAAGCAATTGAACAAGAAATGGCGGAGAAATGATTTTTTGAAATTTCGTCCCATGTAAATGATTGGGATTTTTTGAAACTTTGTAAATTTTTCGTGACGTCATCATTTGATCCAGGTTCATCCAAATTTATAGGTTCAGTCCTTGGGTGATTATCTTTCATGTCAAAATGTTTCGTGGACATATACACAAGGACCGCTGAGAAAATCGATGCACAGACAGACAAAAACACACACACACACACACACACACACACACACACACACACACACACACACACACACACACACACACACACACAAACAAACAAACAAACAAACAAACAAACAAACAAACAAACTCTTAACTGTACAAAGTGACAGAAGTTGTCTTCAACAACTTAATAACTGTTTTAACTATGTGAGGATTTCTTTGGGACTCCTCAAAATGACAATATGTGTCCTTCACAAGGAACTTTTGATGCAGGAGTCGGCCATTAGGCCCATCAAAGTCTTTGCTATTATTGCCAACCTATGGTTGTTTGTCCATGCTCTATCCTTTCAAATGCTGACCATCAAGCAAGGAAGCAGCATGTACCATTAAAAAAACAAGTCTTTGGTATGACTCTGCCGGGGTTCGAGCCGCCGACCGACTCACCGAGGCCGGTATAAAATTTGGGGAATCATTTCCAGCACAGAACACTTTTTTTCAGCTCTTTCTTATTGTGGGCACTCTTCATGATTTGTCCGACTTTTATTTACTGCCCAGCTCATATGCTGCTCTGGGGTGAGATGAATGTTATCTCCCCTTGCCTTACTGGCATCAATAACACTTTTTACTCTGAACCTGCAGTGATGAGGGCTTTATTCCGTTTGCAGTTTGGAAATACGCACCCAGATTCTGACATGACAGCAGGTCACACCCACAATAAAGAAAGAAAATGTTTACACCTTGATCTGACAATTAGTCCAGAGTTCAGAGGAAGTTTGAGGTAACCTTGCAGTAGAGGTCCCACATGGGATCTTTGCTGATTTTAAATATTCAGACCATGTAGAATCAGTATCTGAGTGATGCCAAGTAGGCACGCATGAGCATATTGCAGAAATCACTGGTTTCTATCGTAACCATCTCAGCCAGCTCGGTGCATAGGCAAAATATGAAATTCGGCATATATCAACAACTCTTCGTGTATTTGGTTCATTAAAGTGTAGATTCCTCTTTCTTCTGATTGGGGCAATCTGATGAGCACTGTATATTTATATTTATGCTCTATTTACCTTAATTACATTATAAAAAAATATCCATCTATTGGGACCATACTCTGTACAGAGCATCAGTGCTGCCTAAGCAGACTCCTTGGCTTTTGGGCACAATCCTGGACGGGTCGCCACTCTGACACAGGATACCAGCATGCTGGTACTCATTTTGCCGACCTCGGAAGGATGACAGGCAGAGTCAACCCCACCTGGTATTAATTCAACAGCCAAGAGGGATTTGAACTCAGGATCTTAGAATCCCAAGGCCACCACCCTAACCATTAAGATTAAGCAAACACCAGGCATACAAAAAAAATGACATTTAGTTTCCACAAAATTTCTGGGCACTGCGAATGATTGTTGAGTAGCTTCCTCATGATGATACAGCAAATTGATGACCCAAATGACCTGATGTCCATTTTATACAGTAGAGCCAATCAAAGTAGAACAACCCAGCTTTGGGTAGATGTTATGATCAAATCTGTTCTTCTGATGTTGTTTTGTCGAGCTGAGAAAGAAGCACATTGGGCCCTTCTTCTACTTGCTCTACGATACATGATGCCATTTTTCTTTTCTGCTCATCACCAAAATTATGCCCACTATTTCTTTTATTATCTGTGCTCTGTTGAAGTAATGCCACATGACATTCTTGAAAAGTTTATTAATGTAGATCATGTCACTTGGCACACCCCAGGTAACTGGAAATGGCATGTGGATGGATATTATGATTAAGACAACATTCATGCACTATGAAAAGGGTCACATTAGCATCATTGGTGTCACACGAAAACCCAACACCCTGAAGACATGGGCCCTGAGCCTTCACACTTGTAGTGTCCTGGTCAAAGTCATTTCCAATATGACTTCAGAGGATAAATATGATGCTCATCTGCACAAAGAGGAAATGAAGGCCAGAATAACATCAGATGCTCAAGACAGAGCCAAAATCAAAGATGAATTGCAAGAATCAGTTGATCCACTTGACCCATCAACACATCCAAAAGACACCATCATCCAGATTGTAAATGGTAGAATAGCAACTGATCCTGGAATAAATGTTCATGAAGCTGCGTAAATGTTCATAGACCAGGAGATGAAATGTAAAATATGAAAATGCATGGCCTCGAGGTTTCCATGATGTCCTTTGCAA
The DNA here is from genome assembly GCF_056783735.1 of Eptatretus burgeri. Classification (NCBI taxonomy): domain Eukaryota; kingdom Metazoa; phylum Chordata; class Myxini; order Myxiniformes; family Myxinidae; genus Eptatretus; species Eptatretus burgeri. Next base: position 31,541,040 of record NC_140972.1, on the reverse strand, counting down.
ACAAGTACAGACTTTGGAAGTAATGAAGAAGCACATTCAGGTGGGATTAGCAAAAATTTGACATCAATCTCATTTATTCACGCATCATTGGGCTGCAAGCTTCTGGAAGGGATATGAATCTTGTTGATGTTATTGCGTACGAGGTGGCACCAATGCCTACTTCAGTATTCACCAAAACTGGTGAAGTGAGATTGGTGACAAATATATCCATGCTCAAAAACAACCTAAAAGTTGAACTGACAACAAGATCTGCAACAAAGGCTTCTCATATTATAATCAATGGATCAGCCATGCTGTGGGTCATTCACTGACCATCACAAGGAACAGTTCAAGAATTTGTGGACAATTTTGTTGAATATGTTGCAAAAAGGAGAAAGGATACAAATGTCCACTTAGTATTTGACAGGAATGTTGATTATAGCATCAAAGATGTCACTCATTCAGCAAGAGGGAAAGAAGCAAGCAGACAGCATCAACTCTCATGCTCGATGCTTCTTCCACCACAAGAAATTGCCTTGACTGTGACCTACAACAAAGTTCAGATGATCAATTTGATTGTCGAGACTCTACATGAACGGTGGGAACACCTGAGAAGGATACACCATAATATAAACTTGTCGTGACAGACAGTGATCCAGTTCCTATTGAAATCCATGAAGACATGAAAAATATTCAAGAGGAGGCTGATGACATCATCATACATCAGTCGTTGAGCATTGTGGAGGAGAATGGTGTGAACACTAACATCAGTGTCATTTCAGCTGACACTGAGGTGTTCAAACTGTTAGTCCATTTCTATTAGCAGAAAAAAAAAACTCCCGTGCCCTGTAACAACGGAAGCTACATTCCAAAGCATAAAGTGTATTGACATCAAAGCAACTGCAGACCTGCACAACCACATTGCTCGTCAACCGTTAGCCACACACACTTTATCAGGATCCGATACTGTGGCTCAGTTTTGGGAAATTAGAAAGGTGAAAGTAGTGAAGGTACTTCAACCTGGTCATCAACCATCAGAACTCGGGAACATCACAGCTGCACTTGCTGATGTTGTACAAGAGTGTACTGCATTCATAGCAGCATGTTATGGACATGTGCAAGCCTCGAATATGAGCGAGTCGTGATACAAGACATGGAAATTGAAAACGGCAAAGGCTAATATCATCTCTACTCCAAAGCTGATGTCTCTGCCTCCCACCAATGAAGCATTTCAACAGAATGTCATGCGGGCTCACTTGCAAGCCAGCATCTGGAAGCATGATGCAGAAGTTACTCCACCACACATGGACCCTACGATCCATGGATGGACAATGGATACAACAAATATATCCTTGCAGCTTGTAATGGTTCCCCCAGACGCGGCAGCTGCACCAAAAGATGGCAAAAAGATCAAATGCACTTGTAGCAACTGCAAGTCAAGATGTTGATGTTCATCCCCAATGTCGCTGTGCACAATGTTCTGAGATTGTGAAGGTGGATTAGATTGTTGCAATGAACGCATCAAAACTGTAATGGAAGACACTCCAGAAGAAGAGGACGAACGTGCGTGCGCGTGTGTGTTAATCATCTTTCTGTTATATCTCAGAAATATAACATTTATTTTCTGCTAATTTTTGGTATGACCTTCCATGTTTTGCACAAGCATGATCTTAGACATTAATATACAGGTTTCAATGGATTCCCTATATCAGAAAACGAATGAATCGACATTGTTATCTCTGCCACTGAAGGTGAAGGAGGTTATGTTTTCACCAATTTCTGTCTGTTAATTGCCGGAATCCTTCGGATTTCGGCAATTATGTTGGTTGGTTGTGTGTGTCATTCTGTGTCTGTCTGTCTGTCTGTCTGTCTGTTTGTTTGTGTGTTTGTTTACCCTGTAGCAGCCACACCGTTTCAGCGATCATGACCAAACTGGGTACAGACGTCGGCCGTGGTCCAACTTAGACACTTGTCGTTTTTGGTGAATCTAGGTCAAAGGTCAAGGTCACCGAAAAACCGAAATTCTTATTATCGCAATAACGTCCGCTAAAATGGTCGTATCGACTTCAAACCAAATCCAAAATGTGCATCTTCCAATACTGCATCCAACATACGTCTCATTGGGGTGTCACACCAACACCCTCTTAGCGGTCGGGGGTCGAATGTCAGGGGGGTTGGGTCAAAAATTTCAAATTGCGATAAAAACGCCATTTCAAGTCCGATTGACTTCCAAGTTATGATCATGATCAAACTAAGTGCTATAACTCATTAAACAGAAGCACAATCGACTTATAAGAACCAAATTGATTTCCAGGTTTTTGTTTTTTCAGAGATCATGGAGATATGACAAAGTTATTCTGGCAATTCCTTGCTCAACGAGCAATTTCATTTGTTTGTTTGTTTACAGGATATCTCAAAAAGTTGTGGACAGATCCAAATGAAATTTTGTGGGGAAGTTCGGTGTGTGACAAGGATGAACTGATTCCACTTTGGTGAAGATCCGGATCCAGATCTGACTACTATAATTTTTTTTCAGTGGTTCTTCACCATTGAGAGATCGGGCTCAAAAACAATATGTTGCATGATATCTCAAAAATGTATTGGGCCCGATATGTTCTCGTGGATCAAGCATTTTGGGGTGGAGCTATGCGCTCTACCCATTGCCCTTCTAGTCATGACTGAAATCCAAGCACTGGTCGATGCAACATGACGATTTTTGATTCACGAATGCTCAGCTGGCTGAGATGGTTTTCCGTAGAAACCAGTGATTTCTGCAAAAACGCTCAAGCTTGCAATTCATCATTGAGATTCTGATTGTACATTATCTGAAGATTCAAAATCATTAAAGATCCCATGTGGGACTGGGACCTGTACTGCAAGGTTGGACAACAAATACCACTTTGACTGCCGAACCAAATTATGTGCCCAATCTTAGATTAAAGTATTCAGTCACCTCAGGAAGAGGGATGGATGTGGGGAAGGTGGGGGGGGTCAAGACCCACTACATCTAAACATTTATTTATGTTGTAATATTTCTTGAACATACTTTTTTAAACTTTCATTAAATAATTAGATTCTGACCCCCTCCCTTTCTTTCATTGCTTTGGCATTCCCATGGTAGATGCATAACCAATATTATCTTCAATATTTATTTGTTAAACGTTTAAACAATAATTGGCACCCCATGTTCACTGGTAAAATATTCCCCAATGACCTCAAACAAGAATTCCATTGATTATTTTACTCATACGTCCAATAGCAAGCAGGGCTCCACCAAAAATTACTTTGAGCCACCTTAAATACCACAAGTTGATAGACTTGTGCTATAAATGTTATAGACATGTATTTGTTCAATGAACAATAATCAAAATGCACTGAGAAAACCCCAAAAACTTAGCGAACTCAATTCTGGGATTCTGCCAAGGAAGATTACTTTTGAAGACCCGTAAATTAAATTTATTGCCAAGCTATTATATTGTAGTGCACTGTTCTTCTATTTTATGTTGATATAATTAATTTTACACCAACATTGTGAATACAAGAGCATAAGATGTGGAATTGTGCCTGACTTAATTTTCTTCCTTCCACTTAAAAAGGAGGCGTTTTAAGAATGAAACAAGGTATACATATATATATATATATATATATATATATATATATATATATATATATATATATATATATATATATATATATATATATATATATGGTGTCCCAAAAAAATATACAACTTTAAAAATACTTGGTTTGATCCTAAAAAAGCAGTAGTTTTGTCACTAATGCTTCATTACTTGTTGCAGAGACCTTGCAGTTTATTTTGATACCAAGCAAGCGCCAGAAAAATGCCAAGACTGACCGTACAACAACGGACGAAAATTGTTGAACTTTGGCACCAGACGAAAAGTGTCATACAGGTGCAACGTCTTTACTCGAGACATTTCGGTCTGCACTTGTTCCATGCACCAAACTTTCAGACAATAAAGTGCACCATCGCAAAGTTTACCAATGTGAGAACCATTTGTGACCTTCACAAGGGTCACAGTGGTCGGAAGAGGACAGGTCGTAGTGAAGAAAATGTGGAAATGGTGAGACAGACGGTCGTTCAGAGTCCAAAAAAAATCGATTCGACGACTTTCTACCGAGACAAACATTCATAAGAGCACCGTTCAGAGGATCCTTCGCCAAGACATTCATGCCTTTCCACACAAAATTTAAACGGAAACGGTGCTTACTGATCAACAGAAACGCAAACAACTCGACTTTGCAAATTGGTTCTCAGGAAAGTTGGAGGAAGATGCAGACTTCCTCCAAAAACTTCACATGACGGACGAATGCCATGCTCACTTGTCCGGGGAGGTAAACAAGCAAAACTTTCGGTACTGGGGAACTGAAAATCCTGGTAATGCATCAACTGAACTGGTGCCTCGATCTGTTCTCGAAGTCACCGTGTGGGTGGCGGTTTGTTGGTGTGGGATAATTGGTCCATACTTCTTTGAAGATGACCAGGGACGCACTTGCACGGTAAACCAGAGGAACTATCGCAAAATGATTCAGGAATTCTATCTGCCTGAGCTACGTACTCAGGTCCTAGGAGAAACAACCTGATCCAGATGAGAACCCAGTGGTTCCAGCAGGATGGTGGCACCACCCCATACAGCCAGGGAAACAAGGCATTTTCTCAACCAACATTTTGAGGGCCGCTTTATCTCCCTCTACGAAGACGTTGAGTGGCCACCGTATTCCCCTGACCTTACTCCCCCAGACTTCTTATTGTGGGGTATCTCAAGGACAGGATCTATGGAAACCCTCGGCCTCAGACTCTTGATCAGCTGACGGAAAACATCCACCGAGAAATCCAGAACATTCCTCAGGAAACGTTTCCCAAAGTGATGGAGAACATGACAACACGTTTGCAGGCAGTGATCGGACAACGTGGAGCCTACGTCGAACATGTGGTCGAAAAGAAAATGACGATTCTCTACCAAAATTTAATTTTGGTGGCAATTTTGACATTGGTGCAATAAACTTCAACCTTTCAGCTTTCTATCCAGCCATATATTTAAAAAAAATATATGTATGTTATGACCATCCTCTTTGCAGATGAAAAGTTGTATATTTTTTGTGACACCCTGTATGTGTATATATATATATATATATATATATATATATATATATATATATATATATATATATATATATATATATATATATATATATATATATATATATACAATGACAGTGGCATCATACAGTTTCTGATTTAGGAGGCCCTAAATGACCTGAAACCATAAAGAAACATTGAATTTACCTGACTTCAAGGTTCAACTTTGATGTATGCATCTGTAAACTGGACGACTTCTTTTTCTTTAATGGCCACCATTATCCCACCTTTCTTATGGGGTCGGCCAGGGGAAGCTTGGCCCTAGTCTTCACAAACCAGGCTTGACGTTCGACTCGTTCGAGCAAGAATTTGGAATTTGGCCATGGTGCCAGCGATTGCTCGCCTACTCTTTGCGAAGGACACCATGGGATCTTTAACGTCCACCAATGAATGCTTGAAGACGGGACTCCCGTTTAACATCCATCCGAGGGACGGCACAAACATTGATGAATCACCCTGCCTGTAAAACACCAGACTGACAGTTTATAGCCATGTTGAGAATCAAACCCAAACTGGACAGCTTTGAGGCGAGTGTGCATACCTTGAGGCCATCCTGTCAGCCATCTGGCAATCGGAGTGAATGAAATTATTGGAAAGTTGCTCGGCTTGTGGTCCCTCCGTAAGACCTTTTTTTTTCTTCTTTTTTTTCTTGTTTCTTATATACTGTACTAGAATAGTTATTGAGAAGGTTAGAACACAAGGAATTTTAGATTTGATTATCGCAGAGCCGGTCGGACAGGTTTTGGCGAAATATGTCAGCATCTTTTATAGTCTAATTTATTTAAGGTCGTGGTTGCAATGGGAGGGTAAATGCATCTTCCCACATGTATAATGGTGAAAAAATGCTGTCAGGTTTAACGACTTGGTTATTGCAAATAATACAAGGCATTGTTGGCATCAAGTACTTTGCTTGAAATTTCATAATAACATTCCAATTTTCACTGAATATCCATCTGAATGTTTTCTTCACAATTTAAGGATATGTTCAGATTCAAACAGCATAAGCATTTACAATTCTGATTGCTTGCCGACAAGCGTGTAGGCTGTCTGATGTGCATAGCATTATGCTGGACAAAATCCAAATGATGTAAAATCAAAAGGTCATGCGCTGGTGAACGTTTTGTGTGTGCTGGGGTACATGACGTTGTGAAGCTTTGTTTGGCTGTTCTGAAATTCCTCGTGATTTTGTTTGCTGTATATTTCTATTTTTGGAATCAGCTTGGTGTTATATATTTTGTCAGCTCGCAGAATGGCCGACATATAATCACCTTCAATCTGTTTACCCTGGGTTTGAATGTCAGCCCAGCTATAAACTGTCATCCTGATATTTCACAGGCAGGTGGATTCATCAATGTGTGTGCCATCCGACAGGGACATTAAGCGGGCATCTCCTCTGCCGGCATTAGTTGGTGAACTTTAAATATTCCATGGTGTCCTTCATGTAGGGTGGGCAAGCTATCACTGACACCTTGGCCAAATTCCAAATTCCTGCCCTGACTCCCTGTGTCAGAGTGAAGACCCAACCAGGATTATGCTCCCTAGCCAATGAAACTGCCTCAGCAGCCCTATGCACCTGATGGTGAAAGAAAGAGACACACAGACACATTTGGTTTATTAACCTCCGCCATCTTCGAAGATGGATGGAGGTTACTGTTTTCACCCCTTTCTGTTTGTTTGTTTGTTTGTTTGTTTGTGATCAGTATTACGGAAAAACTCCTCGACGGATTTCGACGATACTTGGTGGGGGGGGTGAGGTATGGTCCAAGGATCATGCCATTAAATTTTGGACTTGGTCCCCCCCCCCCAAAAAAAAAATTGTTAGAGAATTTTTTTTTTTTGCATTTCTACATGTTTTAAGTGATTTACAACCCCCTCCCCCAAAAAATTATTAGAGAAAAAAAAATGTTTTTTTTTTGCATTTCTACATGTTTTAAGTGATTTCCAACCCCCCCAAAAAAAAATTGTTAGAGAAAAAAAAATTTTTGCAACTTTTTTTTCAACAACATTTCGATTTCTTTTTTTTGCATTTCTACATGTTTTAAGTGATTTCCAACCCCCCCCCCCCCCACAAAAAAAAATGTTGGAGAAAAGAACTATAACTCTGTCAGCACTGTTGACATCATATTTAATGAATAAGATATAAGGTTCACTTGAGTGACCCAGCAGTATTGGCGGCGGAGATTTTGCACTCTCCCGAGTGCTCCCCCTCTAGTTTCTTGCAGCTGTAATTCTCTTCCCTAAAAGACATTATGGATCAATTCCTTAATTTGTGCTGGGATTGTGTCGTGGTTTTAGGTCTTCTTTTTTGCAGGTCATTGCTTGATGGCCTTACAGCCGGCAGAAAGGGTGGGGTACAATTTGGAGTAAAAGGATGTGAAATCTGACGGACGAGGCACATATGAAGGTGGAAGATAAAGAAGTGTTTTTTTCCCCCCTGTCGATGCAACTCCTGTCATTGACCTTCACCTCAGGATTTCAGATCCTATTAAACTGAGGAAATCTTTGAGTTCAGCCAAAGTTTAGTGCTAAATACCTTCCTGTAAATGTAATGTTGCATTTGATCTGGAGGTGTAGAGTGGTGGGAGGGTAAGAACAGATTGACCAGTGTTCCTCCACATGTGATATTTGTTCATAAGTTCCTCCCTCCAGTTCCTCCAAGCTAAGTTTTCCGGACCCGATACGTTGTGTTTTAATGTTTTCTTACCTCCACCACCAAACATGAATGGAGGTTATGTTTTCACCCCTGTCTATCTGTCTGAATGTAATCTGTCTATGAGCAAGATATCTCAAAAGGTTGTGGACAGGTTGGATGGGACGAGGACAAACTGATTAGTTTTTTTGTGAAGATCCGGATTCGGATACGAGAAAAATTTAATTTTTTAAAAGTGATTATTCACGATTGAGAGTCGGGGCCAAAAACTATTTATACCATAGTGTTTCAAAAAGTTGTGGACGACTGATGACAAACGAGGTGGATGAGTTGGTTTGCTGACAAGAACAAGCTGATTAGATTTTGATTCAGGTCTGGATGCAGATCCGGCCTATCGGTGGGATACAATTATACAAACTGTAAAATGTTCAGCCTGGCGGAGGTATGAGCTCTACCGAGTGCCGTTCTCTTTTTTATCCCTGTATTGCTTGTGTTTTTGTCCAATTTTCCACACCAAACTGTACCTCGATGTGTTTAATTGTCAAATTTGTGTTCCTGTTAGTCCGGCCTACTCCTCAATGGCTTGCTAAGTCAGCTTGTTGCCCCTGTCTGTTTTGACCCCACGTGCATCATTGTTACGCCTTTTCTCCCAAATATTGTCATCTCTGACCCCTCAGCTTAATGCTTTTCCTCTCCTTGCTCCAAAAAAAAAAAAATAAAATACAAAGAAATAAACTTCTGCACTCCAAAAAAAAAAAAAAGAGCAAAACACGAATTCAATCCGTCATAAATGAATCCTCTCTCTTTTTTTCTACCCCTTCTCATTTTCAATACCCCCAAACTGAATCTTCACTGAATAAAATGTTTCTTCCTTAAAAATGTTTTATTTTAATGGCAAGGTTTGAAGGACAAAAAACCCTCACCCTCACCCTCCCCAAATTTCCAGTTTTTCCTTCCTGAGAGTTTACTTCTGCATCCACCTTCTCCACCTCCTGCATTCTACCCTACCCCTCATTCTTACCCACATCCCTTGATTCTCCTTCTCCGTCTAATTAACCCTCGGCCCTGCTGTTGGCGTTTCCCCTCTCTCTTTCTGCTGTTCCTCTTGTTATGTTATGTCCAGATCTGTTTTGTGTTCTAGCTTTTCCACGAGTCTTGACTTTGGATAAAAAAAGCACTGATAAAAGACATCAAGGCTATAAACATCCTGCAGTGAGCAATAAACGTAAACCCTGACACTCAGCCTTATGTTGTGCAATGTGAGGCTAACTGAGGGCCGAGCATGGGAAATCTTGCCTCCACTGTACAACCATTGATAGACACTGAGGGCTTCCACATCTTCGAAGGGAATAAGATTTGAGGCAGCAACACCAATCCGCACAGGCCGTATTACATGACACGTCCTTTGAAGGCCTTGAACACCTTTATCTGTAGCAGATAGGAGAGAGAAACACCCTGTGGATATTTCAAAAGTGACTGTAGGCTTTGAAGGACAGCAGGGAGATGTGATCTACTCAAAGGTTTTAGCTGTTCCTTGTGGTTGTGCAGGAAATCTGATGGCCAGTGTAGGAGAGGACTTCAGATGCCATTAACTGACAGTTTGCAATGCAGGGAAAGATGCCAGACAATGAAATTAATGTTAAATGCTTAGTTGAGATGGCCTGTAGCTCTTGTTTGAGATTGAGGAAATCATTCTATTATTGGCATGGAAGAAGCAGCATGACCAAGGCAGATTGTGGGCAGAAAGCCTTTTTATTGTCTTTCATTCTTTTTACTTTTCATTGTTGGTCTTACAGAAATTCTGTTTCTATTTCTTTGTTTTCATGTTTTGCGTGTTCTATCTCCACTGCTCTCTCCTCTGGGCTCATCATTCAGATGGGTTCTGGACAGGAAGGGTTGAAATTTCCAATGGACTGTGTTGGCTGATAATCTGGTCTGTTCTTTCAATAAGGCAGTCAGTAAGATGAATATATTATTCAGATCTCTCCTCTTCTCGCTCCTTCTCTCCTCCTCCCCTCCCTCCTCCCCTCTCTTTCTCCCCCCTTGAAATTTTGCCACAAATTCTCACTGTTACACAATGATACCCTGGGATATTGAATGAATGTAACTTGTTCATCAATACTACGGCTTTTCTGGAGCTTCGTTATTGACGTAACTCCCATTTTGTGTGAGGCAGCAGGGAATCTATCTGGTTTCACAGGTGTATGTTGTCCGGTGCATGTAGATCAGGATGTAAAGCCAGCTGTGAAGTTTGCATTGCTGCATATTTTGTCATGTTTTGTTGGGCAGTATGTGAGCGAGAAGGTGGGTGGAGCAGAAGGAACAAAACTTGATGATGAATTCACCGACCTCGAAAAGGTAATTATTTATTCCCCCCCCCCCTTTTTAATATATTTTTATTTTTATATTTTTTACCTGCATTTTTTTTTTTTTTGACCACAAAGTTTAAGCAGTAACAGTGGTTTGCAAATCATTTGACCCAAGTTGCGTTATCTTTTAGAAATATGATGTCATCAACAAAGCTGTGTCTGACGTCATGACGAAGACCCAAGAGTACTTGCAGCCAAACCTCGGTATGGTGCTCAATGTTTGTCAACACAGTTTGAGCCTTTTTGTGTTTGCCAATAGAGATCCTGTTTTAGGTGTTGATAATTATCTGCCATTTTGAAATGAGAAGTAATAAGGCGATGATTCTTTTAAAAGATCAACTGTTCAGGGCAAGGCAAAAACTTTCCTTTGATCTTTTCAATAGCTTTTTGTGTAATTATCACGATTTTTCATGATGATCACTTGAGTTTTAACGTCGGCTGTATTCTGATTTTTTCCGGGGGTTTAAATTAATTCTGAACTTCTAGGGAATGGAGCGTTTGCTAAATTGGTGCCAAAAATAAGAAAATATTTAATTATCCTGGTTTTTATTTTAACAGTAGATGATTCATTTCCCTGTGTAAGACCATCAATACACCAAACATGAGATGAATCATTGGCGTATTCTGGGTCATGGGCAGGGAAACGTGTGATAAGGGACACATACTTGTTTCCTGATGGATTCACAATGTGGTCAAAATATGCTGGAGATTTGCTTTGATGATTTTATTCTACTTTTGTTGGTTCAGCTTTGCATCAAATGCCTCATTTGATTTTGGGAACAAACAGACTCCAACACTCACACTTTACCGAAAATTGCACCACTAACAAGGGGATCATGTGTAAGGAACATCAGGCCTCTGAGATAATTTTAACTCAGGTGAAGTCCTGTTTATGTGGAACACTTTAAAAATACAATCTCATGATAACGTACTGCACTATTATTGGACAATCAACAAATGAATTCCAGCTCTGTATAACAAACGGTGACATGTCGAATGTTTTTTATTAAAAAAAACAAAAAAACATTGAGGAAAAGAATAGAAATCTAAATCCATTTTGCCATTGTGGAAAATTCAATAAAACTGCTCTGGCCAGTTTGGTAAGTGCTGTGATTGCCAAATTGGAAATGCAGATGAAATGTGGATTTATTTGTTTGTATAATTGTGTTCGGTGATGCCATGGCATTACATAATGGCTACATGCTCTGAATGTGATGGGACACCCTTGATTTCCTTATTTTTTATTTGTTTGGAAGGGGTTGGGACAGTCCCAGTGGTGTTAATGCAACATCCATCCACCAAAATGTTAATTGAAATGACTCCTTTAATTTTTTTTCCCATTTTGGAAATAAAAGATGGAATGATTGCTCTCATCACAGTACCTCTTTTAGTGGTTGAAAGACCAAGATTCTGTGATGGGAGAAATTCATGCATAGTAATTGGGAGGGAAGGAGGGGGGAGTGTTTGTGGTGGAGGGGAAGGTGGGATTCGGTCATTTTTGAACTGAAACACTTTATTTTCTGGGCTGGAAATTAAATGATGAATTATTTTGTCAACATTTAATGTGAGGGACCATGTACTGGAAAGGCTGAAGATGTGGTGCAGAAGTTGTGCTTAATTGACCAAAATACATTTACGCAATGGAAGATGATTTTAGGATTGGATGTTTGGTAAGGGAGTTGCAAGGAGAGGTTTGTGGTGGAGGGTGAATATAAAATATGGAAAGGGTAGGGGGGGGTCAGAGAAAAATGATGAGGAACGTAGAGTCTCAAATTCCAATCATTGTTTAGCATGTATTACTAGATGTCCTTTTTGTTTTATTGTTTTCCTTGTTTCTTGTCTTTAGGAAACCGCATGATGATGACGGTGTCAAAAATGCGAGGCCAGGGAAAATCTCCAGGTTATCCTCAGCCAGAGGGCATTTTGGGAGATGCCATGTTGAAATATGGTGATGAGATGGGAAATAACTCGAGCTTTGGTAAGTGGCTACAAAGTCATCTTGCAGAATCCCACAAACAGTCTGGATTCCAAAAGGATGCACCATGTTGAATCCATGCCACCACCTATAATAATCTGTTGTAAATGCTATCATTTGGCATATTTGCAACAGCATGTTGTGCAAGTAGAAGCAACCAACTCTGTGCTGCAGTTTGATTGTTAAACAAAAGTGCAGATACTTTTAGCCAAGGCCCAGAATTTTTTAGTTTGCTGCAAAGTTGGTGACTCAGACTCGAGTCGCAACATTTTTACAGCTTTACTCAGACTTGACTAAATTGACTTGAGACTCGAAATGGGATTTGCGAATTGAGCTTAATGACATGTTAACAGTACTCGGAAAATAATCGCTGAATAAGCATTGTCGTTAAAACAGGGTTAAAAATATATGTTCAATAATTTTAAGTCTTGGGTGTGCGTGGTTTGGTCAATGACGACTTATACCGTGTACGTATGCATGTGCAGCGCACCCAGCCGCCGGGCCACATACCGTTCCTTATTTTCCATAGCCATTCCGAACAGGATTACTGTGAGCCCAACATTAACCAGATGCGCCACCTTTTTACATTGCACCAATTAGCCTTATTTACAAGGAATTTTGGTGTCTGAATAAGTTTAGCATTGGTGGCATAAAAATATCTGATGGCTCTTCAACAAAGTCAAATTTCATTCATCACCTGAAACCTCACCCGGAGAAGTATGCTTATTTTTCCATTATTGTTAAAAAGTAAAGGGCCCACCTAGACCTGCAGAGCCTATGCACTACAGTGTGAAAGGGGCAAGCAAGCTGATGGCCAGCTCCAGCTTGAAGAATACATGAAAACTTTTGTCCAGAGCTGTGACAAAATTGGCTGAAAATTCCATAAAGTATGAAAGTTCAGAAATGATCTTTTCACACATCTTTGCAGAGGATAAGCTGGACAAGTGATTTTAATAAATGGCACAAAGAGGAAAAAATAGCAATGAAAAGCTAATATTTAAGAATTTTGAAACTTGTCTTGAGCCTTGCCTTCAAAGACTTGAGACTTTTTTAAACATACAATTTCAAGGCTCGCATAAGAGCTAACAAACATAACGTATAACAAGTGGAGCAGGATCCAAGAGGGATAGGAGAAGGAAGCACAAAACAGTGGGGAATAGACACGTGAGGAGATCTGTGGAAGGGATGGGGTGGGGTACACGGGGTACACAAGCTGAACACTACAGCCACTTTCAGGAAGTAAAGCAGGGAAATTGAAGGAGTTGGATTTGGGGTGGATTAACGGGGGTAGAAAAGATTGACTCTTTGGATGGGAGAAGAGAAGAGAAGAGATGGTGGTGAACAGCTGTTTTGAAGACCTGGAGAGAAGAGTGGGATTGAAGGGAGTGTTGGAGTTTCTTCCAAAAGTGGGGGAAAAAGAGGAATGAAAGAATGTAGGTGAGTAGTGATACTTGCCCTCAAAGATTTGAGACTTATTTGAGACTTGGCTCAGGTGACTTATTGACAACTCTGGTTTGCTGCACCCCACATCCAACATTTTTTTTATTTTTATTGGCACCAATTCCAAGCTTAAGTTGTGTAGTTTGTTTATGCAATTATTGAATTAGTATGAGCAGGGTTATTATTTTAATTTTTTTCGAACATAAATATATTGTTACAGTGTTTCCATTGACTTTTGAAGTGGCGGTCTGTGCCATATTTAGTCGGCATCTAAGAACGATAAACACAGAGCATATTCCCATTTGGTGGGGTGGGGGGGGGGACTGATCCCCAGAATCTGTTTGGATCGAGAAGCTCTGAGACGCAATCTGAGCAAATTCGGCCCTACAATTGAGTTATTGGGAGGTCCATAAAAGTAAGCATTATTTGCAATTTCCTAGATATATTACTTTAGCACACAAAGAAGATTAGGTAGTTTCAGGTTGCCATCTAAATTATTATCACCATACCTCATACTGACAAGTTTGCTACCACTCTTGATGTACCATAAACATGGTGACATAACTTATCTTAGAATATTTCTGACTGATACATTTGACAACTATGATGTTTATCCACCAATAAAACGATAACAAATTCTGCTCGTGAGACAGAAAATAAATTTCAATCAACAAGAACCCATTAATTTTGCTTAACCTTTGCAATTGTTTTTGCCTCATGAGATTATGAGGATAACCATCTGTGGTGGGTTAGTTCTAAAGCATCTGTGTCGGTTCCCATTAATCCAACTTTCACCCAATTATAACATTTACTGTCTCAGTAGATGTCTTTCTCTAAATTGTGACATTGTCAAATCGTAAATACCCAGCCCTGTAAACTTTGCGGAAGAGCGAGAACACAGAATGGATCAGGATGCAATAGAACAAAAGGAAAAGCAGAAAGAGAGAGGGGAAACCAACAGCAATGCTGAAGGACAAGACAGGTGGAGACGAACAAACAAGGGATGCAAGCAAGAAATGGAGGAAACTCGGGGGGGGGGGTGGTGGACAATAGGGAAACAGAAGCAAACTCTCATGAAGGGAAAACTGGAAATTTGGAAGGAGGTGAGCTTGAGGTTGTAGTGGGGAATGGAGGGTTCGGGGTGGAGGAGGGGGAAGATGTTCGGGGAGAGGATTTAGCGGCGGTAGAAAAGATCATGGTTTTCGATGGGGGAAGGGGGTGGGGGTGATCTGAGATGGTGGTGAGCAGCTGTCTCAAAGACCTGGAGGAAAGAATGAGATTGGAGAGAAAGTGAAAATTGGCTCCAGAGGTGGAAAAGTAGAGGAACAAATGAGTGGAGATGAGCAGTGAGTCTAGATTTTTGAAGTTTTATCAGAAGGGGATTGCTGGTGGAAAGTGTGTACCCTGCAGGAACCTAGGGGATTGGGTGGGGGGGGGCAGGGGGTGGAGGAGGGAAGGACAAACAATAAAAAGAGGGTGCAAGACCAAAAAGGAGGTGGTAGAAGACAGAGAGACCACCAACCTGTCTGTATTGGTGAAGTGATAAGCCCATAGACTCTGCTTCATCATGGGGGAGATTCCGATAATCTAGAAGGCCTTGGTTTTCACGGCATCAAGCTGAGAAACGTGTGAGGCAGGGGTGCCAGCCCAGAGGGGAGAGCAGTACTCCATCAAACTGCTGCACTCTACACATAGAAAAAACACATGTTTAGTTTTGTTAAAGTCCGTTGCTCTTTTTCAGCATCCACTCCCGTCATGTTCTTCCTTGCATTATGCGAGAGCCGAGTTTGTCTTGTGATCAACAAGTGCAATGTGCCGATCATGAGCCGAGACAGGATCCTGCATGGCAGATAAAAAAATAGCTTTCCTCCATGCTCAGTGAAATCGACCTGAAACGTGTTTGCTTTATCAGCTGTTAACTTGTCTTGTTACCACTGTGTGAGCTGTTTTTGGTCTTTGTCGTCACTAAGTTGTCCATAATTTGTGATTGTCATTTTTAAGAGTGAACTGAAGAAATATGATGAGCTCATCTTGCAGACAAATCTGAAAAACAGAATTCTGACAGATATCAAGTAGAAACCGCATGCTGCAGTTCATAAAACGTATGAACATCCGATATCCATGCTCAGAGCTTGCTTGCAGACAGCAAAAATCAATAGACAAGCAAATCTTTCAAATTTCCCATGTATCTTTGCAAAAAACCTGTCATATTCTGTATAGTGAGTGGTCTGTTCTGCACTCTGTAGCAAATTGCGTGCAAGTTTATTTGAGCGCAGAATTCAAACAGGTGCAATAATGCAGCCAATCCATCAACATTGACTCGTTTAATGAATCCAGACCCAGCACCAGCTCCCTCTCGCAAAAAAACACGACTGTTCTGACAAATCGGTGTTTTAAACTCCATTCAGCAATGCATTCTACTGTGAAATTTACCACTGCCAATTTCTGGTATTGTTGCGGCCTATCGCAAAACAATGCAAGAAGTTTGCATGGAGCAATACATCGCACCCATTGCGTGTGGCTGCTGTGCTGTGAACGCAGATGCTAGTCAAATGCTACCTTGTAAAAAAATTGGGTAATTTTCATCTTGTTTCATTTAGATTAAAGGTAATTTTGACACCATTTCTTCGTCAAATTTAAATTTATGTTCACATAATATTTGACACTTTGGAAGTAGTCTGTGGCAGACCAGTTATACAGTGGTATAAGTGGTAGCCTACTCAAGTGGTAGCCAACTTCTAATGAAAAGCTTGCTTTTATATTGAATTGATATTTTATATACGTCATTGAAAACGTTAACAAATCCCTGGATTATAACTACTATTTCTTTAATGACCCCTATTATTCCCACCTACTCGTGGGGTCAGACGCGTAAAGATTATAACCAAAGTCGTTTATCAACCAGCGACAGGAAATGTTCAACTGAATGTGTCAGGGATTTGTAATTTGTTTATGGCATCGGTAATATCTCAACTACTTCTCGAAACACACTGTGAGTATATATCTTTAACATCCACTAACTCGTGCTAGCACACAGGACATTCATCTTAACATCTATATGAGGGATGGAGTACTTTATTGTGCAATTCCATGGTGAGTCACAAAAAATGTACCCATTTTGAAAATGTGATTAAAAACAAAATCTTAGTGGGTAGAAGTGTCAAATATCGTAAATTACGTTGGGTAAGCATTCAAATTGTTTGTAGCGAAGGTATTTTGACATTGCTATTATTTATTTGTTTATTTTGCAGGTTACCCATGACACAACTAACATTAGAGGAATGAATCTTCATTGTTGAGAAGAAAGTAGAGCTGAAATCTACGATAGGGGTGCAGCGTGCTTTCATAAGACGATTCCCCAGACGGAATGCACCAAACCGTGAAGACTATACATCATCCAGTTTCAAAGTTGAGGGGGGCAGACTCTGTGAAGAATAATAGCAGTTTAGCAGAATAATAATAGCAGAATAATAGCACAATAATAGCAGAAGAATAATGTTTGTCAGAGACCGTAAACAAAATTAGCGAAGTGATTGCGCGTTGCCCTCAACAATCAACAAGGCACGTATCACATGAAATTGGAGTGTCTCAAAGCAGTGGAGTTGGAGTGTTAAAGTCTGATCTGAAGGCTTTCTCTTACCGAATTATATTGTTAACCTCAGATGACGAGCATCGGCATTATGAATTTTGTTTGGTTCTGTAGTATTATTGATCAAGCATGAATCAAAATAGACACAATTTTCAGTGACGAACGTCATGTTTACTTGAATGGTTTAGGTAAATGAACAGAATTGTCGGTTTTGGGATATTGAGAAACCAGCCCACTTTGTTGAGTTACTTCTCCACTGCCCCCAAAATAACGATATGGTGTGGTCTCAGTCATCATCAGATTTACGGTCCATACTTTTTCAAAGATCAGGATACTGGGGAAGGGGTGGGAGGTGAATGCCGAACGTTACGTACACACGTTGAACACGTTTACCTGGAGTCGTGTGAGGAACGCTCCTGGTGCTTGGTTTCAGTAGGACAGAGTAAATGCACATCTGCTCGCTTGTCCAATGGCCATGCAGTGGCTCAATAATCACTTTCCTGGGAGATTAATTTCCCACCAATCTACATTTCCTTAGCCTCCAACATCTCCTGACCTTGCACCTTTTAGATTTTTTTTTTCTGTAAGGATCTCTTAAGGAAAATGTTTTCAAAGAGAACCCAATGAACATTCCTGAACTCAAAGATGCTTTAGCGAGGGTTTTTTTCCATTCTCGCATGAAACACTTCAGTCTGGAGTCGCAAGCTATTCCGGACATATCCGTAATTGTGCAGAAATTAGAGGAGGACGTTTGGAACATTTGTTATCGTTCAACAAAACTTGATGATTTCCTTTATGTCTCATATAAATTATATGATCTTTCACAAAATAGCAGATTAAATCAATTAAAATCGGGTATTTTGTGACGAATCATTCAATAGCGATGGTCCTGTGCTTTGGTGAAGTCCACACATTGATCGGGCCAGAGCTCGACTGCATTTGGAAGCTTTTCACTCGTCTGGACAGTTTGATATTCACCGAGTGGTTCACCATAACCAATGAATTTTTTTTTTTCATTTTGAGAAATGCTCCTTAAGGGTGCAATCGTTTTGTTTTCATTTTCTTTGAGTGAAGTTGACAGAATCATCGATTGATGATGCCCCCCCTCCCTTTCCACTCCTTTCCATGCCTTACATTAATTAAATTTCTGACAATGATGCACAGTTTAGTGAATTCCCTGCTAGCATAAACAGTATAAAGGAAGTATGTATATTTATTTGGTGTTTAACTTTATTTATAAGCTGAGGAATGCTTATCTTCTGCTTTGTGTACATGTATGTAGTTTCTTGTATTGTTGATGTACATTGAACTCTGGTCCTCACATTTTCTGTGACACAAGGGAAAGCAATGGCTGAGGTTGGTGAAGGAATGAAGAAGCTGGCTGAAGTCAAGGATTCCCTAGATATAAATGTGCAGCACAATGTTTTGGAACCACTGCAGGCTTTGCAAGAAAAAGAACTCAAGGATATTGGGGTAAAATAAACATTTTTACCATTTTGATCAGCTTTTGACCTTTTGGAGGTTGAGATTTCTGGATGGTTTGACCTTAGTTTGAACTTTGTGAGGTCAAACCTCAGTTGCTGCCTCCCCCACCATCATCATCCATCTGTCTTTTGACCTTTGTAGCTCTCTCTCTCTCTCCCCTCTCCCTCTCTCCCTCTCTTGTGTCCCATACAGCAAAATCTGAAAAAGCTTGAAAGTCGTCGGCTCGATTTTGACTTTAAGAAGAAGCGCCAGGGTAAGGTTCCTGAGGAAGAGGTTACTGCAGCTGAGGACAAGTTCAAGGAGTCATACGAGGTGACAAGTGAAGCTTTGTACAACTTGATTGACAGTGAGGTGAGCTTTTAGATTGCAATTTGACATACCTGCTGTGATTGCATTAATTAACTGATTTTATAAATGTAAAACGTCCTGCAGAAATATATATATTTTTTTTTAAATGCAAGTCATCTTGGTGGATAGAGTACAATCATCTGTGCAGTCTTTGCAATAATACATAAGTAGTTATGATTTTGTTTATGGTATTCTATCTGTCCAACAATGGGTTAGTTGGGCTGGCAGGATGGCCTAAAGGTACACACACTCACCTTGAAGCTATCTCGCCTGGGTTTGAATCTCGGCCCAGCTATAAACTGTCATCCCAGTGTTTCACAGGCAGGATGATGCATTAATATGTGCTGTCTTCTCGAATGGACGTTAAACTGTGCGTTCCGTCTGCCAACATTCGTTTTGTGGCCGTTAAAGATGCAATATTGTCTTTCGTGAAGAGTAGGCGAGCTATCACGAGCACCCTTGCCAAATTCCAACTTCCTGCCCTAACCTACAGAGGGTATTGCATCAGCGGTACAGCCATGCCCTCAGCCAATGATGCTACCCCGCAGCCTTGCTATGCATACCCTGCAGGCTTGCGATGCATACGAAAGAACAAGAATGTTGTTTTTTGTATGCATAGTCAAGGCTCATGGAATAGCTATTGCACAGAACGGATCAAGACGCAAAATAACAACATCAACATCAACAACAGGAGAAAGGGGAAACCAACAGCAGGGTGGAGGGAGAAAATAGATGGAGACGCACAAACAAGGGATGCAGGTAATAACTAGAGGGGAAGCACTCGGTAGAGTGCAAAACCTCCGCCGCCAATACTGCTGGGTCACTGAAGTGAACCTCATATCCTATTCATTGTAGGTCAAAACGGATCAGACTCTACTGAACCACGATTGAATAAACTAAACTAGATCGACGCGCATGTAGAAATGGCAAAAAAATAAAATCGAATTTTTTTGGAAAAAAAAGTTGCAAAATTTTGTTGTTTTTTTTCTCTAACAAATTTATTTATTTTTGGTTGGAAATCACTTAAAACATGTAGAAATGCAAAAACAAGAATTCAAATATTTTTTCAAAATGGCCGTCATAGCGGTCATATTGGACTTTGGACCAAGTCCAAAATCTAATGGCATGATGCTTGGACAATACCTAATCCCACGACCAAGTTTCGTCGAAATCCGTCCAGGTGTTTTTCCGTAATACTGTTCACAAACAAACAAACAAACAGACAGGGGTGAAAACAGTAACCTCCGTCCATCTTCGATGGCGGAGGTTAATGAGGGGTAGGGGAGAATGCAATGGTTGGACAATATGGATGAAGAATCAAAATTTTGGGAGGAGTGGGGATGGTTTAATGGATGTAGAAAAAAGTCTGGTGAAAGGGTAAATGATAGGGTGAAAAGGACAAAGAGAGGAAGTGCAAAAGTAGAAGAACAGGTTTTTAAGACACGTGAGCTGATGCTGTCTGGTCCAGTTGCAGAGTCAGAGTCCAGGGTTCCCAAAAACTTCTCCTCCCAAGACACAGATTCCAGAAGCATTTTTGGTAATACTGTGGAGAGGGGGGGGGAGGGGTGGGAGAGACACACACAGAGGGAGACGGAGAGACACAGAATTGAGGCATTCAGCCTTCTCATGAGTGGAGTCTGTTGTGGTGCCATTTGAAGTGAGGGAAGACAGGTCGGTGGAGCATACACCAGAGACAGACTTGACAAGGCACCACCAGGTTTTCGAGGAGGGAGACAAGTTTGAATGTTCAAGCTTGAGGCTGGGCTGATGAACTGTTTTTTGGCTCTCCTGACAGTAGATATACACTTGTTGTTGGCTTTGTGGAATGATCTAAGGATGCCTTTGGTTCGATTTGCTTTCCAGGAGAAGAATGCAAGTTGTTGTTTTTTGAGGCAACTGCCTCACCACAGGATTCAGAGTACCAAGGGTGGGAGGATGATTAGGATAACTGAAGATGAGATGGATTGAATCTTTGCAAAAGAGAGAGCAGGTTTCTGTGGTACAATTCCCAGGCTGAATTAATAATCATGGGTGGTAGATATAGGAGACCTGTTCTGAAGTGTGATGGCTGCTTGCAGTCCCTGCCAGTTTGCCTAAGTGAACTGCCAGACTCGCTATCACTGAGGCTGTTCTTCGAGAATGGCCAGAGAGATGCTGACCTTCACCAACACATGATCAGATGAGCCAATTGGAGTAGAGCACGAGAAAGGCAGGGAAGTTAGTTATCACAAAATCCAGAAGGGCAAATTTGCCTTTGGGAGACATCCAGGGGGGAAAGTTCACAGAAGTGCCATGGCTAGTGAGAGAAGTACCAACACACAGTCAGTTAACATGGTGACAATTGAAATCGCCACATATGAGGAAGAGAGAGTTGGGAAGAGTGGTTAAAAGTTTGTCAATGTCGTTTGAGAGATGTAGATGTTGTCACTGTTTGGAGGATGAGACAGCACACAGACAAATAGGAAGGTGGGACTGGAGGGGAAGTCACAACCAGAGGTACACCTGGGATTTGGGAGGTGTAAGAGCATTGCATGGAGAGTGAGAAATGGAGTTCTTGATGTAAAGTGTGACTCTCAATGGTGAAGAAACACATAAAAAAAATTCTCGTATCCTGATCTGGATTTGGATCTTCACCAAAATCTAATCCATTCATCCTTGTCACACACCCAACCTATCCACCGGATTTTGTCAAAATCCATTCACAACTTTTTGAGATATCCTGCTTAAGACAAACAGACACATAGGGGTGAAAACATAACCTCTGTCCACCGTCGGTGGTGGAAGTTACAATAACTACTGTATTTGGGTTTGTTCTTTTATTTATACATGCTGAAATGTTGGCTCATGAAAGCTAAATAGCAGAGGGTTTACAAACTAGTGGGATCAAAGGGTAACAGGGACACAAGAACATCACACACAAATGATAGACAGGAAAGGAGCTTGGAGTGTGTGGTGTGGGAGTCATAGTGGGTGAATGTGGCCATTGAATGTGGAAGACTGCAGTTTTTGGTACAAGAGAAAGCAGGAGATGATGATGGACACGACTTTTGATGGAATGGAGAGAGGGGTACGAGATAACAGATTAAGGCAATATGTTCCACAGATGAGAGAAGAGAAGGACAAAGGCATAGAGGTGAGCATTCAGCTCAGAATTGTGGAGTGCAACCAGGTGCAGATCATGGAAGAATGCTTGTGACTTAGTGGGTTTGGGTAGGACTAAAGGATGGGAATAGTAAAGTTGTAACAAGAAAAAGACGTCATGCAGAGCACGACACTTGCAAAATCCATAAAACAAATTTTACCTCAAAAATAATTGGTGGTTGAATTCAATGACCAAATATGCAAATCCTTTTCAAATATCAAGTCAATCGGATGAAAATTGACAATTCAAGAAATTTGTTTTATGTTGACCTCAAAAAGAATTGGTAGTTGAATTCAGTGACAACATTGCAAATCCTCTTTAAATTTCAAGTCAACGGGATGAAAATTGAGGATTTTTGAAATACCCGCTTAGTTATTGACTTTTTGGTCGATGTTGACCTTAAAAATAATTGTCTGGTTGAATTAAGCGACCTGAAATATCAATCCTCTTCCAATTTCAAGTCGATTGGATGAAAAATGAGGATTCTATAAATCCGACAAATTTGTTGACCTTTTGCCTTTGTTGACTTTTTGACCTCAAACAAGAGGTTTCTTGCTGATGACAAACAATACCATGTGGTGAAGTTTCGTGAAGATCAGTTTAAAATTGTGACC
Source organism: Eptatretus burgeri (assembly GCF_056783735.1). Taxonomy (NCBI): domain Eukaryota; kingdom Metazoa; phylum Chordata; class Myxini; order Myxiniformes; family Myxinidae; genus Eptatretus; species Eptatretus burgeri. The sequence continues at coordinate 31,518,288 of NC_140972.1, read as the reverse complement.
TGTAGGGGATTGATCAACAGACGGACAGACAGACAGAGAATGAAAAATCACTTGTAGAGTGACAATTGGCGAAACGGAACGGCACTCGGAAGAGTGCATAATGCCGCCAGGCTCAACAGTTTAAATTTTGTATCCCACTGATGGGTCAGTTCTGAATCCGGACCTTAACCAAAATCGAATCGGCCTGTTCTTGTCACCAAACCAACTTTTCCACCTTGTTTTGTCACAAGTCGTCCACAACTTAGAGTTGTCATGCTACGCATAGTTATTTGCCTCATCTCTCAACGGTGAATAATCACTTTAAAACATTCTCAAATCTGGATCCGGATTTGGATCTTCACCAAAATTGAATCAATTGGTCCTTTTCACACACCCAACCTGCCCACAAAGTTTCTTTGGAGTCCAGCCATAACCTTTTGAGATATCGTTTTTCGCCCCTCAATGGTGAAGAATCAGTAAAAAATTAAATAATCCTCGCATTCAGATCTGGATTCGGATCTTCACCAAAATCTAATCAGTTCGTCCTTGTCACACACCCAACCTGTCCACAAAATATTATCCGAATCCGTCCACAACTTTTTGAGATATCCTGCACACAAACACACAAATAAACAAACAAACAGACAAAGGGGTGAAAACATATGACCACCTTCACCGTCGGTGGTGGAGGTAATAATGGAGTTTTATAGTTTGCTTGGACTTTTGCAAGTATACAAAATTTCAAACAATCTCGTCATTTGTGATCCAGTTTGGGGTCATATATTTACCTGCAAATATATAGCAGAAATTGACCCTACCTTCACCCTTTTTTTCCACCTCTCGAAGTATACACCGGCCTCGCTATCCCACCTCCCCACCAGTGCATACATAATATATGAATCGTTATTTGGTCTGTGAACTGGAAAAATAGCAACACAAAGAATGGGCACAGAGCTTTTTGCTTTGTCTTTTGTGTAGGACATTGGTTTTCCGAGGAATCCAATTTGATTTGTGGATATAATTAAAAGTTCCCGTTGTGCTTCTGGAAAGCGCATTATGGTCACGTTTTTAAGATTGGATGTGTCCCACAATTGATGCCATTTTCTTAAACTTCGATTTGAAATTTACGGTGACTTTGCTTGATGTGTGGCGTCTTATAGTACATTGTACAAAAGAGTATTTAAGTTGTGGTTGCCATTTATATATCCAGTGGATAAAGGGGAGGAAATATAACCTTTTTTAATATTTATATCTTGTATTCTACAACGCTTTTAAAAGAAACACGAATCAACTTTGACAAGTTTCCTCAAAATCGCTAAAACATAATGTTGCATTTTAGTGAGGAAAGCATTACATTGGCCAGTTGACTTGATTCCTGTTCTGATTTCACTTCCCACAACACAACCACCTTCCAACTGCTCAGAACCATCCGGTGTAGGCTTTTAGTGTAGTTGGCAGCAGTTCATGTTTCGAGTAATAAGGGTTTATGAATAAGACATAACAGCCTTCGTTTTCACTTTGGTTACCATCTTATTCAACTTTGCCCTCTTTGGCATCAGTTCTCAACCATTATGATTTTTTTTTTTTAAAAAGAGGAAGTGGTGGGAGGTGGGAGTCTTCATACATTTTTGTCACACACTTTAGGTGCACTTTTAAAACTAACTCTGTTAAAAAAAAGTTGCCATGCAAAACATTTTTTTGCTGCACACCTTTAAGAGCAGCCTTGCTTGTAACAAATGTATAAACATACGAGCGGGTTATGCTTACACATTGTAAGCAATAACGAACCATACCTCCCTATTGTCTCAGGTCGCTCACCTGCATTTGATTTTTCATTTATTTTTTCTTTTACTTATATTTTCATTTCTGGACACTTTTCGGGGATTCTGTGATTTATTTATTTTTGGAATTTTTTTTTAAATTTTTTTCCCTGGCGTCCACTGGCTTTGATGTCCATCGGCACGCAACATTTCAGCTTTCTACGTCACCCGGAAGGTTCCGATCTTTAATATCAGTCAGTGAGTCAGTGGTTATAAAGAGTTTTATATATATATATATATATATATATATATATATATATATATATATATATATATATATATATATATATATATATATATATATATATATATATATGAGATAAGATTACAGAAATTCATGGCATTAAAGGATAATGGAAGGTATTCCTTAAAAAGGTGTCATTTGATTAGACTCGAAATATCTTCTCGGGGTGGGGAGTAGGAGTAAGAGTTAGTTAGATGAATGTTTTATAATTGCGGTGTAATGTTTGTTTGTTTGTTTGTTTGTTTGATGAAAAACCTGGTGTGTAATGGCATTTGTATTATGAAATGGCCATTGGAACCATAAACTCAAAGTGGAACCAAACTTTCCACCCAACCAAATTTTCACGTTCGAAGCATTTGAAACTTCTTCTTTTATTTTTAAATTTTCTTACTTTGTACCTTATTACTTGATGATAACATATGACCATCTTGAATTGAGAATGCAAAGGCAATGTTTCTATGCGTTTGTCTCTGTGCATTCTTCTGCATGTAGGTTGAGCAAGTTTCCCAGCTCAGATCACTGGTTGATGCCCAGTTGGAGTACCACCAAAATGCAGTCACGATCCTTCAAGAGCTACAATGTTGCATGCAGAGAAGGTAAACACTGAATACAAGAGGATGATTTGGTCGAGAGGATATATCCCAGAAAGAAACCAAAATATTCAAGAAAAATAGAACACTCGTTTTGCTAAGGCCTTTGAACTGAAGAGCCATCTTTTTATTCCGGAGCCATCTTTTTATTTGGTTTGATGCAAATGGTGTAAATGTTACACTCTCCCTGCTCCCTCCCTCCTGCCTGCCCCTCTTCCCTCCACTCCACATAATAAATACAGGCTATCCCAGTAAACCCTTCACATGTTTGTGGGGATTGATGTTTCAATGTGCCATCAATTCGAACGAACCACATCCAATCCCACCATGGTCAAGATCAACAAAACCTCGTTGATATTTACGATGATCACTGCCAAATGATGTGTGTTTCCAGGGTTGAAGACTCTTCACAATCGAAGAGCAAGCGCACTACTGTGAAGGATCGAAACAGCTGGGATACTTTCACAGAGCCGGCTTCATTTGGGCCCTGGGGATCTTCTGGTAAGGGGCGACAAGAAGCGGTCTTTTGTTTGGGCAAACACACATCGTTGGCAGCAATAATTGTCGATGGTTTTGCCTTGCGGTTTTTGCATCTTTGCTTTCTTTTTTCCTGGTTGATTGTAAATGACCTTTTTTTTCCTTAGAGATTTCAAATTTTAGGGTTGTTGGAGGGGTGAAAAATTGAATTGTTAATCTTGGCAATTCTCTGATCAGAATTATCTGCTTTGCAATGATGTTAAACCGATTTTCACATGGAAATTCTTCCTTTGATTTGTACATTGTGATTTTGAGGGTTTATTGTGATATAGTTTTCACTGCTATGTTAACAGCTTGTAAGACATCCAATTCAAAGCAACAGGGCTTCGGCACGAGTTTCAAGCCAAAAGAAACAAGTAAGTAATTTTATCTGGTGGATGAACAGACTCCATTGTTCCAGTAGTTCTTCCATTTCAAATTTCCTTGCATTCCAAAAATGAACAATTGTGGATTTCTGGCTTTCTGCCCTGGTGGTTTATTCATTGTGTGCTTCAAATGCATTTTTGACACATCATTGAGGACTCAGTAAATAATTGGTGATTTATAGTAGTTATTTATGTGCAGTTTTATTGGGACTCTTTTCTTACGTAGCAGATGCAGTACTGTAGACTGGACTTGTGGACCTTCCGTTTATATTATGCTAAACCACTCAGCCAAGGGTTGGTTTCCTTCGGCTTTGCTGATGGAGCTTCAAATTTGTTTGTTTGCCACAACAAAAGTGACCAAATTCAATCAAATCAAAGTCTTCAACCACTTGTGTTAACCCGCCTTGGGTTTTCTGTCTCCAATTTGGAGTGTTAAGAAATGCAACGCTTGTGAAAGAAAGGTTTTAAACGTGACTGGATAAGGCAAACAGAACAGCCTGAATTTATCAACCCTTTTGCAAGCAAACAAATTGTAACAGCATGAAGTTTCTTTATCTACCAATGTGAATGTTTCACTTTCCATTGCAATGGAACGGCTTTGGTCAAATGTGAGTGGTGTAAAGCCAGCCACACACCAACGCAATGCAACTATACCGTCTGCAAACGGTTTAGTCTATGAAAGTCTTTGATAATCATGTAATTTGCAGTGGTTGACAACTATCGTCAACGAGGTGTTCAGATCAATCGGTGATCATTGTAAATGTTGAAAGTGTTGTTCAACTTTTACGAGTTGTCGGCAACAGTCGTGCATCACCGTGCAGTTGTCTACGACGATCACTGACGCAGCACAATGTTTTGACCAATTAAACTTCAGCTTTCAGTGACTTCCAGCTGTAGCGTCAAATAGTGAACTTTGAAACCTAAAAAGGTATTATGAAAGTCAGGAAAACTCCAGAAACCATTGAACCTGTAGTTTTGATACAGCCCTCAACCTGTCCTTGTCAGAGAAAGGATTACACTGGGTAGTTTTCCCTTGCCTTCATAGTGGTACTCAGGGCAGGAATTTGTAATTTGTTCAGGATGCTGACAATATTTGCCTACTTTTCGTGCCATGGGGTCTTTGTCGTCCACCAACCAATGCCAGCAGACAGGACACCCAGTTTAATGTCCATCCGAAAGACTGTACACACATTGATGAATCACGCTGCCTGTGAAACACTGCAAAAAAAACACATTCTTCTTCTACTTCTTTCGAATGCACCACAAGGCTCCAGGGTAGCATCATTGGCTGAGGGCATGGCTGTGCTGCTGATGCAATGCCCTCTGTAGGTTAGGGCAGGAATTTGGAATTTGGCCAGGGTGCCGGCAATAGCTCGCCTACTCTTCACGAAAGACAATATTGCATCTTTAAGGCCACCAACTAATGCCGACATACGGGACGCACATTTTAACGTCCACCTGAGAAGACGGCACACATAAATGAATCGCCCTGCCTGTGAAATACTGGGGTGACAGTTTATAGCTGGTCCGAGATTCAAACCCAGCCTAGACAACTTAGAGGCAAATGTGTTTACCTCCTAGGCCAACCTGCCAGCCCATATATGAAACCACAATAACACTTGAAGTTGGTCAGCTTCTGCAATAGAAGAAAATCAAGTCAGCATCTGACACATAAAAGGAGAGCAAGCTTGAATATTAACATCTCGTCCAGCACTGTGTACAGAAGGCTAATTGCAACAGGTCTCCAGGGCAGAGTTGCAACAAAGAAACCAAGGCTGAGACCACAATAAGGTGAAAAACCTAAATATGCAAGGCACCATGCAACAAGTTTGGGTGACTGAACAATTGAATCTTGGGTACGCTGGCTTGACAAATCTAAGTTTGAACTTTTGGATCGAAGAGATGCCAGTTCGTACGCCAAAGACATGGAGAATCTATGACACACAATGTTTTCAGCCTCCTGTTAAACGCGGCTTTGTCACTGTCTGGGGTTGATTTTCAGCTTTTGGTGAAGGAAAACTTGTTAAAATCAATGGGACACGAACAAAAGAGAAGAGACGCCCACGCAGGTACTGCAGCATCAAGCAGTTCTAAGTGGAAATTGTCTTTTTGGAAGAGGATTCCTTTTCCACTAAACGAATGCTCCAAAACACACTTCCAATATTGTAAAACTATGTTTGGAGAACAAGGTAAATGCAGGCATGCTCCAAGTGTTGGAATGGTCTTCCCTGAGTCAGGACATGAGTCCTATCGAGGCCATTTGGGATTACCTGAAAATGGAGAGGAACAAGAGGAATCCAACTACGTAACCTTACATAACTGTGGAATGTCCAACAGGATATTTGGCACAATATTCCTCGAAGAGTGCTTCAGTCATATACAGGAAGCATGGGTAAAAGAGCGATGGCACTTGAGAAGGCAAAGGGTGGACACATCACGTATTAACTGATACTATAAAATGACACTTGTTATTGTTCGCCCCCGTTGGACTTAGTCCGAAACGAGGGTTTATGGATTTGGTCTCGATTTTCGTGAGTGCGCGTGCGTGTGTGAGTCCGCAACCATATCTCCGACATGTATGGACTGATTTTATTCAAACTTGACACGGACAACGCATGATGGTGTACATATTACGACATTTTTTTTTGACTCAGATCCAAGATGGCCGACTGGGCAACCATTTTAGTTGTTCAGTATAAAAAAAAAAAACACATCCAACACGTCCTCAACCATTTCTTGGACATGCATTTACTAATGATGTTCAAACCTGGTACACAGATAAATAATGATGGCTTACATATGGATGTCATTTTATGTCGAGGTCAGATCCAAGATGGTTGACTGGCGGACATTTTCGTTGTAAAAAACCCGATGTTGAACACGTCCTCAACCATTTCTCAGGCATACGTTTACTGATGTTATTCAAACTTGGCACACATATAAAGAATGATGGCTGACATAAGCACGTCATTTTATTTTGAGATCAGATCCAAGATGGTTCACTTGTGGCCATTTTGTTACTTAAATGTGTCCCCAACCATTTCTCAGACATGCATGGTCAGTTTTTGTTCAAACAAGGCACAAGCACAGTATATGATGGCACACATGTGCCCCTCACTTTATTTTGCAATGTGATCAAAGATGGCCGAATGGTAGACTGGTGGCCATTTTAGTTGTGGGCCTATCCCGAACCATGAAAAACGGCCCCAGACCATTATTCCTCCACCACCAAACTTTATAGTTGACACTATGCATTCAGGCAGGTAGCGTCTCCTGGCATCTACCAAACCAAGATTTGTCCGTCGGATTGCCAGATGGTGAAGCGTGATTCCTCACTCAATTGAACAAGTTTCCATTGCTCCAGAGTCCAATTGCCGTGAGCTTTACATGACTCCAGCCGACGCTTGACATTGCGCATGGTGAACTTAGGTTTGTGTGTGGCCGCTTGGTCATGGAAACCCATTTCATGAAGCTCTCCACAAACAGTGCTTGTACTGACATTACTTCCAGAGACAGTTTGGAACTCGGTAGTGAGTGTTGCAACCGACGACAGATATTTTATCCATGCTCCATGCTTCAGCACTCGGCGGTCCCATTCTGTGAGCTTGTGTGGCCTACCACTTCACAGCTGAGCTGTTGTTGCTCCGAGACGTTTCCACTTCAAAATAACAGCACTTACAGTTGACCGGGGCATCTCCAGCAGGACAGAGATTTGACAAACTGACTTGTGGGAAAGGTGGCATCCTGTGACGGTGCCATGTTGAAAGTCACTGAGCTCTTCAGTATTGCCCATTCTCCTGCCAATGTTTGTCTGTGGAGATTGCACAGTTGTGTACTTGATCTTATACACCTGTCAGTAATGGGTGTGGCTGAAATAGCCGAATCCACTAATTTAAAGGGATGTCCACATAGTTTTGGCCAAGTAGTGATATATATGTATATATATATATATATATATATATATATATATATATATATATATATATATATATATATATATATATATATATATATATATATATATATATATATGTGTGCAGTTCCATTACCGCACCGTCAGGTGCATAGGGGCTGCCTCGGCAGTTTCAATAGTCCTAGTCCTGGTCGGGTCACCATTCCTATGCAAGGAGTCGGGGCAGGAATTTGGAATTTGCCATTTTTCTGGCGATAGCTCATGTACTCTTTGCGAAGGACACCATGGGATCTCGAACATCCACCAACTAATGCTGACAGAGGGCATTCCCGTTTAACGTCCATCTGAGGGACGGCACTCATTGATGAAACACTGGGATGACAGTTTATAACTGGGACTGGATTTGAACTCAGGCTAGACATCTTCGAGGTGATGGTATGTATCTCTAGGCCATCATATCAGGTGTGTGTGTGTGTGTGTGTGTGTGTGTGTGTGTGTGTGTGTGTGTGTGTGTGTGTGTGTGTGTGTGTGTGTGTGTTGTGTGTGTGTGTGTGTGTGTGTGTGTGTGTGTGTGTGTGTGTGTTGTGTGTGTGTTGTGTGTAGTATGTAGTATGTATTTGTATGTGTGTGTGTATGTGTGTGTGTGTGTGTGTGTATATATATATATATATATATATATATATATATATATATATATATATATATATATATATATATATATATATATATATATATATGTATGTATATGTGTATATATATGTATGTATATGTGTATATATATATATATATATATATATATATATATATATATATATATATATATATATATATATATATATATATATATATATATATATATATATATATATATATATATATATATATATATATATATATATATATATATATATATATATATATATATATATATATATATATATATATATATATATATATATATATATATATATATATATATATATATATATATATATATATATAGTGAGTCAGAAGTAGCGCCCGATTTCTGTCAGTTGATTGTTTGTTTGCCATTTGTATTACAGTGTACAAGAAGGTAGAAATAAATGAATGACATGTTTATCTTACCATTTATTCAAGAAAAAATTATTACGGAACTGTACCAAGCTGTTTTACTTGTAATTTTCAAAGTGCCCTCCCTCGTGCTGGATGCACAATTGCAGCCGAGCAGGCACAGAGCTGCACACACGTCTGCAGAGTTCGATATCAATTTCCTCAAACTTTGCAGTGATTTGAGCCTTCAATTCCTGAATGGTACGAGGCTTTTAACGATAAACAAGCTCTTTCATGAGCCCCCAAAGAAAGAAATCTGGAGGTGTAAGGTCTGGGGAGTGTGCCGACCACTCGATCGGACCGCGGCAACCGATCCCCTTTCTGGGAAAGTTTTCATCAAGCCACTGATGAACATAACGTCCATAATGAGGTGGAGCTTTATCATGCTGGAAATAACAGTCCTAATCTTGTACCCTGGGCCAAAAGAAGGTTTGCAGCATATCCAGGTAAATTTCTGCAGTGACAGATCCCTCAAAAAAAAGGGTCCAATTATCCCTAATGGAGATATGGCTGCCCAAACTGTCACTCCAGGTAAATTTACATCCTTCTCAACTGTCACTCTTGGGTTATTCGCAGCCCAGTAGATTCAATTGTGTCTGTTAATTGTGCCATTAACCTTAAAACATGCCTCATCTGACCACCAGATGTTGTCTAGCATTGTGTCCTCTTCGTGAAGTTTAGCTAAGAACCCTATGCAAAATTGGAAGATGGCGGTCGTCATCTCCATCATGAAGGGCACGCAGTAAGCGTGGAATGTAAGGTTTCCATTTTTTTCTCGTGAAGGATATGGATAACACTTGATTGGCTCACTTCCAACTCTGCAGATAAACGGCGAGTTGACTTTTGCGGACTTTCTTCTAGTCTTCTGATGGCTTCTTCAGCCTTAGCTACATTCGTTGCCGTTTTCGGACGACCGGACTACTTTGCAGTGGCTACCGACCCTGTTGCTTCAAATTTCTTGACAATCGATCATATGTTTCTTCCCTGAGGTGGGTTAATATCGAATTCCTGTGCCAAACGGCGTGCCACAATCGTTGGTTGTTCATTACATTTGTAGTAATGTTTCACGGCCGCAATGCGTTGATTCATTGAAAGATAATTCATGGTTCAATTTGGTGCAAATTCAGTAACTTTCCAAACTCGCAGCAATAACTTGCAAAACAAAATCAAAATCAATTAATTACGAAAATGAATAATCTGCAAGACAATTATTAACGACAAGACTTCCCAGAAAGAATCTGACAGCCGAAAAAATAGAAATCGGGCGCTACTTTTAACGTGTGTGTGTGTGTGTGTGTGTGTGTGTGTGTGTGTGTGTGTGTGTGTGTGTGTGTGTGTGTGTGTGTGTGTGTGTGTGTGTGTGTGTGTGTGTGTGTGTGTGTATGTGTGTGTGTGTGTGTATATATTTATATATATATATATATATATATATATATATATATATGTATGTATGTGTATATATATGTATATACGAGGTGTGTTTAAAAAGTATCCAACCTTAATTTTTTGTGCGTAAACAAATGAAGCGAGGGAGGCGTGGTTTGGTGCATGTATGTAGGCGATCCTAATCCATATGCGTGAATATTTTCCCGCCTGCAGAAGCTGTCAGTCGCCGACAGACCGCTGATGAGTGAGGAAGTGTAAGTGAGCACCGTCGGATTTTCGTTTTATATATGAATATATATATATATATATATATATATATATATATATATATATATATATATATATATATATATATGTAATTATATATACTAGTACGGGCCCGTAGGTGCGTAAACGATGACTGGATTGGGGCATTATTTCAATTAGATCAGACCAACCGTATCATAAATGGCCATAACTTGGGAAACACCTGGGAAACATATTCAGGTCTCCAGCGTCAATTGTGACGTCATATCAAATGAAGAAGAATTGTGACGCCCCCTCTCTCTCGCCCCCTCCTCTCTCCCCCTCTCTTGAATTGTGATTCCCCCTCTCTCTCACCCCCCTCTTTCCGCCCTCTCTCCCTCCCCTCTCTCCCTCCCCTCTCTCCCTCCCCTCTCTCCCTCCCCTCTCTCGCCCCCTCTCTCGCCCCCTCTCTCGCCCCCTCTCTCTCGCCCCCTCTCTCCCCCCCTCTCTCTCCCTCCCTCTCTCACCCCTAGTCTCCCCCCTCCTCTCCCCCTCCTCTCTCTCCCCTCCTCTCTCCCCCTCCTCTCTCCCCCTCCTCTCTCCCCCTCCTCTCTCCCCCTCCTCTCTCCCCCTCCTCTCTCCCCCTCCTCTCTCCCCCTCCTCTCTCCCCCTCCTCTCTCGCCTCTCTCTCTCGCCCTTCTCCCTCGCCCCTCTCTCACACCCCCCCCTCTCACACCCCCTCTCCCGTCACCCTCTCTCGCTCTCTCTCTCGTCCCCACTCCCACCCCTCTAGTCTCGCCCTGCCTCTCTCCCCCTCCTCTCTCGCCCCTCTCTCTTGCCCCCACTCTCATCCCCCCTCTCCCGTCCCCCCTCTTATGGTGAGACAGATAAATGGCCGTAACTTGGGTACTGCTAATCCGATTAATATCAAACCTTGAAAAGGCACATCCACGGGTCCCCAGCAATATTCCTGGCAAGTTTTAATCAGATCGGACCGTCAATCGTGCAAAAAAAATTAATAAATAATAAATAAATAAATAGACATTAATTGTGACGTCATTCGTGATGTCATAGCAACGTGTCCTGTCATTGGTCGACAGATAAGTGGCCATAACTTGGGAACCGCTCGTCCGATCGATATCAAACCTCGAAAAGGCACATCCGTGGATCCCTGGCAATATTCCTGGCAAGTTTCAATCCGATCGGACCAGTGGTCGTCCGGTTATTAATAATTTGGGAAAAAATTGGCATGATAAGGTGAGAAGGTGGAACGACACCTTCAGGTCAGGTCAGGTATGGGAGCATGTGCCAGAACAGCGCGTTGCTGCGTCCACTTTCCACCGGTACTCCAGGGGCCTCCGTCTGGCCATCCCCCAGGCAGATGCCAGGCCCATCCCCATCTCCTTGAGATGATGGTCAACCTGTTGCAACCATGAGGCACGTGGTCGGCCCACTCGCCTCCTCCACTCATGAGACTCCCTCGCTGAGAGAATCTGGTGAGCAGGATCAGCGTCAGGAAAACGAGCCACATGTCCATACAGCCGCAACTGACGCTCACGAACTATGCAGGTAACAAATCTCATCCGAGTCTCTCTCAGCAACCGCTCGTTGGACACAAAATCCGACCAGCGATAGCCAAGGATTCTCCGAAGAGACCTGGTACCAAAGGAATTAAGTCTCCGTCTCAGATCCTTGGTCAGAGTCCAAGTCTCGCACCCATAGAGCAAGACTGGAAGTACCAATGACCTGAAGACTCGGACTTTCGTCCTCCCGCACAGGTACCGGCAGCGCCACACCCCATGATCCAGTGAATCCATGACTCCCCAGGCCCGACCCAGACGTCTATTGACCTCTGACTCGCAGCCAGCAGAGACATGAATATCACTGCCAAGGTAAGTGAATCTCTCCACGACCTCAACATCCTCACCACAAACAGACACAGACAGGACAGCAGCATCCAAGATGTCACCGAAAGCCTGGATCTTAGTTTTGACCCAAGAAACCCGTAATCCCAACGGCTCCGACTCCTCATTCAGCACCTTGAGGGCCCCCAAGAGGATGTCTAAAGTCTCCTCAAAGATGACTGCATCATCTGCAAAATCAAGGTCCGAGATCTTGACATTCCCAAATGATGCACCGCTACTTGATCTCTCCGACATCCTCCCTAAAATCCAGTCCATACAAGTGCTGAAAAGTATGGGGGCAAGTACACATCCCTGACGAACTCCAGTAACAACTGGAAATAAGTCAGAGATGGTACCACCACACTTCACAGCACTCTCAGTACCAGATTAGAGTTCAGACATCAGATCGATCAGTTTTGGTGGCACCCCACGAAGACCAGGAATCCTCCAGAGGACATCCCGATTCACTGAATCGAACGCTTTACAGAGATCAACATAGGCTGCAAGCAGCCCCTGCCGAAACTCTCGTCTGCGTTCGGTGAGGACACGAAGTGCAAGGATACGGTCAATCGTTGACCTCTTTGGTGTAAAGCCTGACTGCTCTGGACGCTGGTGCTCAAGCAGATGGTGGAGAACCCTATCAAGAATTATCCGAGCAAAGACCTTGCCCGGCACTGAGAGCAGCGTCACCCCTCGGTAGTTGTTGCAGTCTTGGCGATCACCCTTCCCTTTCCAGAGAGGGACAACAAGACCCCTCTTCCAGTCAGTTGGGATGATGCCTGTGTTCCAGGCAGAGCACAAAATTACATGCAACGACACGAATGCAGCATTTCCACCAGCCTTGAGAAGTTCGGCATGGATGCCACAGATCCCTGGAGCTTTGCCCCGTTTCAACTGGTGCACCGCAGCCCGTGTTTCCACAAGCGAAGGTGGACCACAGTTGATTCGAGGGTCAGCAACAGGGATTGTAACACCCTTGACGTCCAACTCGACAGCTGGGGGATCAGCCTGGTACAACCGCTCAAAGTAACCGACCCAGCGGGCCTTCACTTCAGACTCCTCTGTCATGAGCCTACCACTCTCTGCTCGAACTGCAGTGCTCCGAGGGATGGGCTTGGATGAACGTAATGCGCGAATTCCCCTGTAAGCGGGACGAGAATCACCTGTCCACAGGTGATGCTCTACCCCCTCACAGATTCCTCGCACATAGGCCTCCTTGTCCACCCTCAGTGCACGTACAGTTTTACGCCTCAGCTCCCTGAACAGGTCAGCTCTGCCATTCAGCCTGGCCCTGCGACTCTGGTCAATGGTATCCAGTGTCCCTTGAGAGACAAAATTCTTCTTTGCCCTGCGGTGAGCTCCAAGGCATCCACCGGCAACATCAAGGACGGTGGTCTTGAAGGCGCTCCACAACTCTTCAGAACCCCCCAAAGCACCCAGACCCCCCAAGTGTCCACTCAGCCTGTTCGCAAACTCCTCAGCTACTCTCTCATCCCTGAGCTTGGCAACATCCAGCCTAGGCTGGGATGGTACCATTCTCCAGGATTTAAGGTGCAGCTTTAGAGTTGCTACAACAAGCCTGTGGTCAGTATTGAGGAACTGAGCACTCCGGTAGACCCTGCAGTTCTGGATCATCCTCCAACGACCGTCAATGAGGACATGGTCAATCTCCTTTGCCACACCGCCAGCGTTGGAATACCAAGTCCAGCGATGAGCTTATGGGCGCTGAAACCATGAACCAGCCACCCTAAGTCCATGACTTCTTGCAAAGTCAAGGAACTTAGTGCTATTCTGGTTCATAGTTCCTGACCCATGGGGACCAACACACACCTCATAACCATCCCTATCAGTTCCAGTCGATGCATTGAAATCCCCCAAGACTAGAAGTGTATCTCGTCTGGGGCACTGATCAACCACAGACTCGAGTGCGACGTAGAATGCATCCTTCACGGTGAGATCACTCGCCTCAGTCGGAGCATAAACAGAGACCAGGGAAATGACACCTAAGGAGTGATGAATCCTTAATCTCATAATACGCTCGTTGACCGGTGTTACCTCAATTATCATTGGGGTCAGCTTATTGGACACAGCTACAGCAACTCCTTGGGTATGGTAACCATCAGAGCGACCAGACCAATAGTAGGTGTAACCACCCACCATTATCCCACCGCAATCCGGTCTCCGAACCTCAGAGAGAGCTGCAATCCCAAAGTCCAAACGCTTGAGCTCAGATGATAACAGAGACAGGTGATCATCCTCTCTTAGGGATAGGACATTCCAGGCACCCACCCGAAGGGACCGCCTCAGGTTAACCCAAGGAGACCGCCGTCTGGTGGACGACACCTCAGCACCACTCCGACACACTCTCCCGCAATCTGACCCAGGGATGTTACCCCATGGTTTCCCTCCTATCATCAAAGATTGGAGGTCCCGAAGGCTTTGCCCCAATCCCGTCATCCGGTGAGCTGCCCTGCGAAGGGAAGCTGCACAGGAGGTACTCCCATGGAGTGGGTTTTCAGATTTTTTTTGCGTTTTTGCTTTTTGCGGAATGAAGGGTTTTACGGTGGCCAGAGTGCAAATCCTGCCACCAACCTCCTAATAAGAAGTGACCCAACTGCAGGAGGACGTCCGCAGACACAGTTGGGCACTAGATATGGATGGCCGTTGGCTCACAAGGAGCTCCTCCTCCCTTTGACAGGTTTTGTTTTTAATCCTGCTGGGTGTGCATATCCAAACACCCTCCTCACCAGAAAACCTGGTGGGGGAGACGGTTTAGTCGCCGACAACCCGACCATGGAACAGGTTAGTACAGGTTTACATGGTACCTGTAGCAGGTCACAGATTGAACCTGACCTGACAGAACACCTTCAGCTGCCATATATACACCTTTTCAACACTAAAAAAGCAGTAAAATGGCCGTAATTTGGGAACCGCTCATCCGATCGATATCAAACCTTGAAAAGGCACATCCGCAGGTCCCCAGCAATATTCCTGGCAAGTTTCAATGAGATCGGACCGGCGGTCGTCGAGAAACGGCGGTCGCAGACAGACAGACAGACAGACACACAGAGATTGCTGGAATTATAGATAGATATATGAGGTCCGGCAAGGAGGAGTGATGTAAGCGACATATTTTTAATGATATGGTGATGATAGGTTCGGATGATAGGGGAAGGGTTAAAATAGTGCAAAATGGCATTAACTCCAAAATGCCCGATGTGGCCCTTACATCACTCCTTCTCGCGGTGCCTCGAATATCTATATGTATATATATATATATATATATATATATATATATATATATATATATATATATATATATATATATATATATATATATATATATATATATATATATATATATATATATATATATATATATATATACAGGCACTCCTCACTTAACGACCTACCTGTTATCGACCACTCGGACTTACGATCAGCTCTCCGACCAGTTCGTATTGTATGCTGTACGAGAACTTTGGTTGTGGAAACAGCAGCGCGGCGTCTTAGCGTCATTTCCTCGCCATCTCAAGTCCTTCCATTTCACTACCACTACCACACTGAAGGATTCAATGACTAAAATGGTAATCTGAATGTCTTTTTTTTTTATAACTTTAATGTTTTTTTGGTACATCATTTTTTATAATTTTTGCTGAATGTATTTTTATGTTCTGTAATATGTAAGAGTTATGCAAATTAAAACAGTTTTCAAGTTGGAGTTTCCTTTAGACATTTTCTTTATTCAGAATAAATAAAAACTATTACCTGTATTTTATGCAAACCAAAGTAATGTATGTTGGAGCTGATTTCCTCTATTCTGTTTATTACAGTATACAGTACACTACTGTATAAACATTTAAAAATATATATTCGCTTAACGACCTCGTCGTAGGAACGGAACTTGGTCGTTAAGTGAGGAGTGCCAGTGTGTGTGTTTGTGTTTGTGTGTGTGTGTGTGTGTGTGTGTGTGTGTGTGTGTGTGTGTGTGTGTGTGTGTGTGTGTGTGTGTGTGTGTGTGTGTGTGTGTGTGTGTGTGTGTGTGTGTATGTGTATGTATGTATATGTATATATATATATATATATGTATGTATATGTATATGTGTGTGTGTATGCATACATACATACATACATACATACATACATACATGCACACACGATCTGTAAAGCTGGGAAGTCGTCCATTAAGCCGTGTGACGATATGTTTATTAATTATATACTGTTTGAACGTTGATTGCATCCTTCACGTATGTCTGTTAATTTTGTACGATTGGAATGTACCTTTCATGGTAAAGCCTTGTGACTCTGTCTATTATGTACTGTTTGTCCGTCAGTTTCACTGTGGCGTCACACATGTACACCTATTAATTACGTACTATTTGAATGCACCCTTTGACCATTGAAGACCCTGTAAGACCCCTGAGACCCAAAACATGCCTCAGATCCAAAGACCCAAAAGTTCCCAAGGACTCAAGACCCCAAAAACCCTTTAAGACCCTTTAGACACCTTTTACCTTTCTGACCCTTTCAACAATTGACAACTTTAGAGCCCTTCACCGTTTAGACCTTTTATATGCTTGAGACCTTTACAGCCCTTCAAGTCCCTTTCGACCCCTTCGACCTCAACACCATTAAGACAGATTAGACAGCTTTGTCCCTTGATCATTTAAAGTTTTAGACCACTTGAACCATTTTATATTACAAATAAATATAATATCACCAATATTACAAATCAATTTGTACAAAAGAAATGTTTGGTGTAAATCATGACAACACAGCAAATCTGGCACGATGTGTGGAGAGGCAAGCGTAGCGAGCCGATACACGCAAGATATATACCAATCACCGACCGAGCTGCAACTGAGGATAATGGTTGTTCCCTCCAATTACAGGTGAGTGTGATTGTCTTTGATATATCATGTTTTAACTCCTCTCTCGAGGTGAATATCTATTATGATAAACTAATTATATATAATGTAATTCATTATTTTTTTCAATTTTTGCTCACAACTTTAATTTTCTAATATATTTCTGTAATTTGTCAAAATGAAATACGAACCACTTGTTTGGGCAACGCTATCAGGAATGTCGTAAATGTACAGGGTGTCCCTAAAAAACATGACATCATTTGAAACTTGAATATCTAAGTAACTACATGTCCCAGGACAAACGAAAGTAAATCGGCTTCATGTTGAACAATAAAAGATTTAATTATCAAAATTTGAACAAGAGATTCAGAGGGATGTAGATTTTATAACCGTTTTCTCAAAACTTCACAAACGTTCAATATGCACACCGCCTGTGACACGACACATGTCAAGTCAGTGGTCCAGCTCCTGCCAAACACGCTGTAGCATGTCTTGCGTAACATTCTCCAGCACCTCAGTGATTCTCTGCTTAAGTTCCTCTAGGCTTGTAGGAAGATGGGGGATATAGACCAGTCCTTTCACATATCCCCATAGAAAAAAATCACAAGGTGTCAAGTCAGGTGAACGTGGTGGCCATTTCAACAGCACATTGTCATTATCACTGGCATGACCAATCCATCTTCCTGGTAGATTCTCATTGAGATAAGAATTAAACATTCAACTTCGTTAGTTTTTATACATTTTGTTAAAATTTGAGATCATTTGAGTGAGAATTAGCTATGTTATTAGACTACAAAATAATGTCATTTTTTTTAGGGACACCCTGTATTTTGAATGTTGTATCTTTCCTTCACACTGTTTTGTCCAAACTTCTTCCTCCACTGCCTTCTTACTAACCCATCCATTCCCAATTCTCTACCCAACCCTCACATTCTTTCTCCTTCCAAGTGGGCACATGCTGTGCCCTTTACGATTTTGATGCGGAGAATAATGGTGAGCTCACTTTCAAAGAGGATGACGTAATCACGTTGATACGGAAAGTGGACGAGAACTGGTTTGAGGGATCATTAGGTGGACAGAAGGGCCTCTTCCCCTGCAATTACGTGGAGGTCCAGAAACCTCTTCCACATTAAGTGATGTTTGGTCACGCTCAACCTCAAAAATCGTTGGACATTGGCTTGGTTCGCAATTTCTGCTTCATCAGTCTCTTCGTGTATATTTAAAGCCTATTGTTGATGTTGGAAATGTGAAGGTTTCGTGCTTCAGTATTTTGTTCTTTCTTTGAAACTGATTCTGGTGGTGTGATCACATAACTTCTTGATAAAATTTATTGTGCATCATATTAATTTATTTTCATCAACTTCTCCGTTTTCAGCTGAAATGTCTTGCTTAAGTACGGTCTTGTATCTCTTTATTCATGTTTATACCTCATGATTTACCTTGAAATTTAAAGGTTGTTTTTTTTTTTTGTGTAACTATTTTTTACTTTTTGTTGTTGTTGAATAAATTTATCCAAATTTTTTTTTAGTCTTCCAATACTCTCATACTGCTATGCCTTTTTGAATAATTTCCTTGCAAATTCCATGCTTATCGGTTTCTTTGCTTCATTGTTTCACATTCTGATAATAGCAGTGATTGTGTTCAGACTCAGTGCCATGCTTGTGCGTGTATGTCAGCTAAAAACATCTTTCTGCACTGGTCTTTTTCCCGATTTATTTAGAACGCAATCACCATTACGTTTAATGCTGTAATGTAGTGCAAAGTTTATCTCACTGTGTATAATTCCATTTTGTTCGGTACAACTAGAAACTGGGCTCGCAGGATAGCTTTGAGATATGCACACTCACTTTTGAGCTGCTGAGCCTGGGTTCGAACCACAACGCAGCTCTAAACTCTCATTCTGTTTCACATGTGGGGTGGTATATCAGTATATGCGCCGTGCATCGGAAGGACGGGAGCCCAAAGGCTCTGTCTGATGACACTGTGATATTAGTGGACATTAAAGACCCTATGGTGTCTTTCATGAAGAGTCGGTGAGTTATTGCCTGCACCCTGAACAAGTTGCAAATCCCTGCACCCTCAGTTGAATGTCAGACCTGGCTACCTGGTGTGCGAATGTGGGTAATTTGGGCCGAAAACGGTGTCTTGGGCCCAAAAACTTGGACCAAAAACATTGCCTGGCTGATGCCACCAGAAGGTATGAATAATTGGGGCCATTAAAGTTCTACCGCCATACAAAAGAAGAACAGGTAGTAGTTGTACAAGTGAACTTTGAACCTGATAGCTTTTTCTTGATTTTCATAATTTCTGAAATGAACAAAATAAATATTAGATCATAGCTTTGTTGGCTGTGTATTATACAGATGGACAGTATTTCTGCATGACATAAGGTAGCTTAGCTTTCACTATTATTATGTTATGATTCGACACATGTATAACATTTGAAATTCACAATTACTTGTTTTTTCTGATGAAAGATTATTCACTAAATTCATGAATCCTCGACGTAACAATTATTTTATTGTTTGTTGGATATTTACCGCAGGGAAAAATCACGAACTGTGGTTAGTTTTATTGTTTTAACCTTGAACTGCAATGCTCTTGTCTTCTACCTGATTACTTCGCTGTAGTTTGTATTGTACTATTTTAGATGGTATGGAAATGCCTGGCTATCATAAAATTACATTTCCTCATGTTAGCTTCTCCTTTTTGTGTTTGGTTGAGGTGATTCCGTTAAAATTGTGTAGGTTTGATGCACTGTCTCAAACTGTTCGTCAAAATGTGATGATTTATAACTTATGTATCGGTTTACGATCAAACAAGGTTCTGATGATTATTTTGAAAGTTATTTTTTGTTTGAAGTTCTATGTTTTCATCACATTCTTTAGCCTGGTGTTGGCTTAGTGGTTAGGGTGGATGGCTTGGGATCTTCGGTTGCTGAGTTCGAGCCTTGTTGGCCACGGAGTTAACATGAAGATGTGGTTCACTCAGCCTGTCATCCTTCCAAGGTCGGTGAAATGAGTACCATTGTACTGGTATAGGGGCACAGCATCAGCGGCATAGTCACGCCCCAACAAAATGACAGCTACCCGGCAGTTAAGCTGCTGTCATATGCAAGAAAAAGAAGATCGCATTCTTTGTTTGTTTTCCTCTTTTGGCTTACATGGGATTGCATCAATAACCTTTTCTGCACTATTCGGTGAAAGTATAAAAGGTAAAGTAAAAAAACAGTAACACTTTGTTTTTTGAATGGTTATGCATAAAATAAACTGTTTGCATTTCAAGTGTCACAAATTTTGTTTTCCCCGTTCTCGTATTTGACTGTTGTTCGTTATACAGTGGGGGAGCAAATGTTAGTTGCCATTGTGAGAGCAATGTGGTGGTGGTTGATTAATTACTTCACTTTGAGAGGTACATCTGTTCACTCTCTGATTCTATGATTGCATGCAAGCAACATCTTTTATGAGTACTACTTTTAAAAAGTAATCTCGCCTTTCTTTTGGGATCAGTCGAGTGTGTGCTTGGCAAGTCTTCGACAAACCAGCTGGTCAGGCCTAATGTTCAGTTGGAGCTGAAGTTTGCAATTCGTTCACTGTGCAGGCAATAATTCACATTGAGATATTTGACGTCCACCAACTCGAGCTAGTAAATGGAACAGCCAGCTTACGTAATTCCGAGGGACAGCACTCTTTGTGATGCCATGCCTTTCCTGTGAAGCACCAATCTGATAAATAGTCGGGTTGGGAATCAAACCCAGAAGATGGCTCAGCTAAGTATCCATTATGTTGGACATACAAGCAAAGTGTATGTGATAAATCAATACCAAAATTTAAATTGTTGCAGCAGTTTTATTTATGAACTGATTTTAATGAAACAAAATGTAAATTCAAGAGTCAAACTGAAAATAAAAAGTGATGCTTTATGCACAATTCTTTAAATCTCCACATATGCTCCAGCACTGTCAACACATTTCCTTAATCGGACTAGCACATTCACTACTGCTGATTGCAGCATGATTTCAGGAATGTTGGTGAGAACATTGGTTATTCTCTCTATTCTCTCCTCCACTGCATCAAGGCTTTTTGGCTTCATGCTATTGGCCACTCCATCATTTACATTTTGTTTCATTAAAATCGGTTCATAAATAAAGCTGCTACAACAATTTAAAATTGGCTATTGACTTATCATACACCCTGTATATTTACTTTGTTTCCCAAGGAGGACTTTGGTGTGTGGGGAAATATTAATAACTCGCAGGTACCCATAGAAATTCCTAAATGTGACTTCAAGATTTCAACCCCCCCCACCCCCTTTCCAATCCGAAGTCCTTAACCTCTGCTCTCAACCCAAAGTCCTCACCCTCCTTCCGAAACAACCCCAAATCCTCACCCCCCCTTCTCACGCCCCCTCCCGCCCCCATGTCCTCACCCATGCTCCCAACCTCAGGTCCCCAGCCCCTCACTCCACACCCATGGACTCACCCCCACCTCCCCAACCCACAGCCCTCACCTCCCTCCCAACTCCAAGTCCTTGCCCTCCTTCCCAACCAACCCAAATCCTCAGCCCCCTCCTCCCATCCGCAAGTCCACACTCTCCTTCCCAACTAAACTGAAGTCCTCACCCTCCTTCCCAAATAACCTGAAGTCCTCACCCCTTCCCAACCTCAAGGCTTTAATTCCCTCCCCACTCTGTCTTCAGACCCCCTCCCCATCCCAAAACCTGCACCCCCCCACCATAAGCCCTCACCTCCCACTAAACCTCAACCTTTCTGTCCCCTCTCTTCCCCCCCTCCCACCCTAACCCATGCTATGCCACCTCGCTCTCACCTGGACGGAAAGGACCAAGAATCACGTCAAATATAACGGTTTTGAAGGCAGTGAAGACCAAGCTGAAAACGACAGCTTCAATGGGAACGAGAACCACGCATGAGACACCCGGTATCATGCCGTTCGACGTGTTTGTGACATGCCATGGCCCTGCAGCTGGGCAGGATTTTTTGACCCCATGCTGCCAGTAGAGAAGGCCCAAGCTTTGGTGACACCCTCTTGCAAAGTTACGCCCTTTGAGGGCGAGAGGCCGAGTTTTGTGGGAACGGCCACGCCAAATATTGCGGCCTTGATGGGAGTGAGAACCAGCTTTGGTGAGGCCGATGGCCACACAAAAAAACGCCCGAAGTTGTGCCGCTTGACATGCATTTGGGATGCAGCCTGGTGTGCCGTGGCCTTGCCTTGTGGCTTTTTGAGTTCTGCCAACTCTATCCCGTCAAGGAAGATCAAGACCGAGATGAGACCGAGACTAAGCGTACCCCGGAGGCCACGCGGGAGGTCGCACTACATCATTGCCTCTTCTGGAACAGAGAGAAATGGAGCATGGATAAGGAGACATCTTGGCCCATGAGTGGTGGTTCCTTGTCGGGTTGAAGATGGATGCTTCAGCACCAGGGAAGGCTCCATTCAGTCTCGGAGACTCACGAGTGGAGATGACTACCATTGGTGGCGGTACACACACACACACACACACACACACACACACACACACACACACACACACACACACACACACACACACACACACACACACACACACACACACACACACACACACACACTTCAGCTTTTAGCAATACAGTAGATGCAGTCCCACCCCACCCCCTTTCCAAACATGATTAATAGTAAATATCATTTTAAACTTTCCCTGTACATGTACAAGCTCCAGACATGTCATTCCCATTCGTGTTCAGAAAAACCAAATCCAGTTAGACTACATTCACTGGTCGCAATTCCTCAAGGGTTTGTGTAGAAAACGCCCATCCACTTGGGTTTTGTAGTATTCCACATGCTCAGGAGTTTGCAATATTTGCACCTGCCCGTTTGGCGAGGTGAGAAAGTTGTCCAAGTCTTTCGTTGTGTGGAGGCACAACACTTTCTCTCAGGTACTTTTCCAAGTATTTTTTACTTCTTTCAGAAGCTTGGTGAGCCATTCCATGTCACAGTTTTATCCTGAACACATAATACATTTTATTTTGCCACAAATCCTTCAGTTTCCTGGGGTTTGTCTGCATGTGCACCAAGTATTTTGGGCCAGATGATCCAAACTACTTTCAGGTCCCCATTCCCAAGCTCGCCAGATATGTCGCTTGGAAATTCCATGGAATTGCCACTTTCAAGTGATTGGCTTAATTGTGTTAATAAATTATCCAAAATTAATTACCTTCTTCATGACACATTGTGCCATACTCTTCACAGTGTTGGTGCTGCCAAAGCACTCTTGGCAAAGGTTATACTTTTTTTGGCAAAGGTTTGCCATTGCCTTCCCAGCATTGTTTATCTGCTCTATCCTTTTAAATGCTGAACCTTAAGCAATGTTGAACATGTCTGGTGTTGGCTTAATGGTTAGGGTGGTGGGCCTAGGGTCCTGAGTTCAAATCCACCTTAGCTGTTCAATTAATACCAGGAGGGGTTAACTCGACCTGTCATCCTTCCAAGGTCAGCAAAATGAGTGCCAGCATGCTGGTATCCTGTGTCGGAGTGGTGACCTGTCCAGGATTGTGCCCAATAGCCAAGGAGACTGCTTAAGCAGCACCAACACTCTGCACAGAGTATGGTCCCAATCTCCTCTCCTTAAGCAAGGTTCCAACACACACCTTTTTTTTTCATCTGGTATGACTCGACCAGGATTTGAACCACCGACCACCCAGATGAAGAGCGGATGCTCCAACCATTATGCCACTGAGACTGGTGATTCATAAATGCAACGTTGAAATTATATAATGACGTTAATTAACAATCTCGTGAGATGACAGAATCTATGTGATTGAGAAAGAGCAGACAGACATGACAAGCATATTATTTTGTGGAGAAATTTGGAGGATCGAGGATTTTTTTTTTTTTGGGGGGGGGAGGGCAAGTGTGATGCAAAGTGATGGTAGTGTAGATGTTTATGGGTAGGGAGGGGAGTGTAAAATTTGCACCATTTTGCAGATTATATATATATATATATATATATATATATATATATATATATATATATATATATATATATATATATATATATATATATATATATATATATATATATATATATACACATCTTTGGTTAATGATGCACTTCTAATTGTGATTGGTGAGGACACCAGATCGTATCTGGAATCAACAAGTGCCATCTGCCACCTGGACACAGTCTTGTGCCCCACCAATTACAACCAGGTGGCATCACTGTTCTTTTTAGCAGTCGGGAGTTCTACAAATATGATTATTGAAGTTCTCCAACCTGGAGAAAACGCCGTGATGATCCCGTCTTGTCGACTTCATGATTGCAAAACTAGCAGTGCAAATATGTCAAGGTCAAATGCTGTCACCAAGCAGATAAAAATCAATATACTGTATATATCAAGTTGTATTTTCTGTCTGTCTGTCTGTCCATTGATAGAATCGGCCCCACCGGTAGTAACCCCATCACATCATATTGCATACCTTTGGAATCATCTGACAAATGGAGATGCAAGAACACATTTTCAAACCTTCAGAGTAGGGGGATCAGGGTGGGGAGAAGACCTCAATTCTCTCTATGGTAATATGTATTGTATAGCGCCACCTGGTGGTTGGCAGTATTACAAATCGTCTTGCCAATACAGTATCGCCGAGCTCACATTTCTGGCACCCAACAACCAGACTCAAAATGTTGTCTATCCAGAGTCACTGCAGTAGTCATTATTGTGTCGTGTTGCCTTATTGTATTGTATTTTGGCCTGTTATTTTATTTGAAATATTGTATTAATCATATTATTACTATTATAGTATTGTCCACAAAATTTATATGTGATGAATTATTTGGAATTATACATGTAGTACCTGGCACTCTTTTTCTAAACTTTAAATTCCTTCTGCACAAGGTACAGGTACATCTGTTTGTAGGTCCTCGTGGAGGATCTCTAAGTCTTACTCACGTTGTTGTTCTTCATCTTCTTCTTGTGGACTTTTTTGTTTCACAGCCTACAGTTTTCATCGAAACTTCCTGAAACTTGGCATATACAGGGTGAGTCAGAAGTCGTGCCCAATTTCTGTCAGTTGATTGTTTGTTTGCCATTTGTATTACAGTGTACAAGAAGGTAGAAATAAATGAATGACATGTTTATCTAACCATTTATTCAAGAAAAAATTATAACAGAGCTGTACCAAGCTGTTTTACTTGCAATTTTCAAAGTGCCCTGCCTTGTTTCATGCACAATTTCACTTTCCCTGCCTGCACAATTTCAGCCGAGCAGGCACAGAGCGGCACACACGTCTGCAGATTTCGATATCAATTTCCTCAAACTTTTCAGTGATTTGAGCCTTCAATTCCTGAATGGTACGAGGCTTTTCACGATAAACAAGGTCTTTCATGAGCCCCCAAATAAAGAAATCTGGAGGTGTAAGGTCTGAGGAGTGTGCCGGCCACTCGATCGGACCGTGGCGGCTGATCCACTTTCTGGGAAAGTTTTCATCAAGCCACTGACGAACATAACGTCCATACTGAGGTGGAGCTGTATCATGCTGGAAATAACAGTCCTGATCTTGTACCCTGGGCCAAAAGAAGGTTTGCAGCATAACCAGGTAAAATTTCTGCAGTGACAGATCCCTCAAAGAAGAAGGGTCCAATTATCCCGAATGGAGATATGGCTGCCCAAACTGTCACTCCAGGTAAATTTACCTCCTCCTCAACTGTCACTCTTGGGTAATTCGCAGCCCAGTAGACACAATTGTGTCTGCTAATTGTGCCATTAAGCTTAAAACATGCCTCATCTGACCACCAGATGTTGGCTCGCATTGTCCTCTTCGTGAATTTTAGCTAAGAACTCTACGCAAAATTGAAGACTGCCGTCGTCATCTCCATCATGAAGGGAATGCAGTAAGCATGGAATTGAAGCTTTCCATTTTTTCTGGTGGAGGATATGGATAACACTTGATTGGCTCACTTCCAACTCTGCAGATAAACGGCGAGTTGACTTTTGCGGACTTTGTTCCAGTCTTCTGATGGCTTCTTCAGCCTTAGCTACATTTGTCGCCGTTTTCGGATGACCGGACTTCTTTGCAGTGGCTACCGACCCTGTTGCTTCAAATTTCTCGACAATCAATCGTATGTTTCTTCCCTGAGGTGGGTTAATATTGAATTCCTGTGCCAAACGGCATGCCGCCATCGTTGGTTGTTGATTACATTTGTAGTAATGTTTCACGGCCGCAATGCGTTGATTCATTGAAAGGTAATTCATGGTTCAATTTGGTGCAAACTCAGTAACTTTCTAAACTCGCAGCAATAACCTGCAAAACAAAATCAAAAATATATAAATTACGAAAATTAATAATCTGAAAGACAATTATTAACAACATGACTTCCCAGAAAGAATCTGACAGCCGAAAAAACAGAAATTGAGCGCTACTTTTGACTCACCCTGTGTATGTAAATATACCCTGCGCAGACAGTAACCATCCCAGATTTTGAAAATTCCTCCTAGAAAAAAAGTTATGACATCAAAATATCTCCACTAATAGAAATCACCTAAAAAATTATCTCCGAAACTCTGCAAGCTTTTTGAATTCTGTTTGCGGGAATCGAACAGGGTATTAGCAGAGATGAATTACCGCACATATGATGCGTCATATCAATTTTTATGACGTCATTCCTATTTTTTGACATTTTTTGTTTCACAACCCAGAGGTTTCATCGGATCTTCGTGAAACTTGCCATGTATATGCAGAAATCCCACACGCAGGCAGTAACCATCTCCGATTTTGGAAATTCTTCCTAGAAAAAAAGTTGATGTCATAATATCGCCGCTAATGGAAATCTCCAATACCATTATCGCCGAAACTAGGAAAGCTGTTTAAATTTTGTTTGCGGGAATCAAGCCGGGCATTAGCACAGATAATGTATCGCAAACCTGATACATCACAATGACGTCATATTCGTTTTTATGACGTCATCATTAAGAGGACGAGGATCTTAGCTCAATTGAGCTTGTGTGTATATATATATATATATATATATATATATATATATATATATATATATATATATATATGTATATGTATATATGTTGTTCGTCTTTCAGCTGCTCCTGTTAGGGGTCGCCACACCGGATCATCCGTTATGATCCGCATACTAATTTGGCATAGGTTTTATGCCGGATGCCCTTCCTGACGCAACCCTGGTCGCCTCTTACGACACAGGGATTAGGATTGGGTTTCGCCATGATTCTGGGATGCCCTACACCCTCTCATAGCGTGGCCCAGTGAAGAGCCCCCATCCTCAAGCGATCCTCCAACCCAAGCCCCCGAGTAGCCGGATTACAGGCACATGCCACTACGCCCAGTATCTTCTTCTTCTTCTTCTTCTTCTTCTTCTTCTTCTTCTTCTTCTTCTTCTTTAGGCTGCTCCCATTAGGCGTCGCCACAGCAGATTATCCGTTATGATCCGCATACTGATTTGGCATAGGTTTTACGCCTGATGCCCTTCCTGACGCAACCCTGGTCGCCTCTTACGACACAGGGATAAGGATTGGGTTTCGCAATGATTCCGGGCTGCCCTTCACCCTCTCATAGCGTGGCCCAGCGCAGAGCGCCTGTCATCAAGCGATCCTCCAACCCAAGCCTCTGAGTAGCCGGATTACAGGCGCACGGCTCTCCGCCCGGTACCACTACGCCCAGTATATATATATATATATATATATATATATATATATATATATATATATATATATATGTATCTATATATACCATATAAAACACTGTATTTGAGGCCCGGCGATGAGGAGTGATGCAAGCGACATTTTTTAATATGATGATGATAGGCTCAGATGATAGGGGAAGGGTTAAAATAGTGCTATATTTTATTAACTCCAAAATGGCCGATGTGGCCCTTACATCACTCCTCCTCGTGGCACCTCATTTGTTTGTGTGATGTATGTGCCCTTTCAAAAGGATGATTTATGAAGGGTTTCATTGGCCAATCTTTTAACATGACTGTGTGATCACTACGGTATATATTATTTTCAGGATAAAAAAAACTTGAAAAACATTCTCCATTAATGAGTAATTATGTCTCTCTTCTTTTGGAAATGGAGACGAGATGACTTGCAACTGGGCCTCAATGGCGGTGTACAGAAGTGCTTTAAAAAACAACAACAATAAATACAAGGCGCAGGGAGGTGAAATTTACTTCATGTGATGTGTAATGCACACAGAGTAAAATGAGTGTTCATTTACATTTGTGTGATATGTCATTAATAAAGAAGATACAAGCACACCTGATGCTCGGTGTAATATATATATATATATATATATATATATATATATATATATATATATATATATATATATATATATATATATATATATATATATATATATATATATATATATATATTGTAAAACCATGATAAAAATTGTTTTTGATAAATGGAGTTCTTCCAGAAAGGTTTCATATTTGTGTCTGTTTCATCTCTTTGAATGTTTATTTTTTTCGTCAACAATAAATACTCCAATATGAGTATTTCCTTTTTATGTTGCTCATGAAAAGGTAATTAATCTCTGTTGTTATAGTGCATGTATTGTGGCAACTCCAAGACATAACTGTGCAATCCTTTATTTAAATGTTTTGTTTGTGAACATAATTTTGTTGATTTCCGTTTTTGTGACATAATGCAAAATATAATAAAAAAAAAACAATGATATCGTAGATTATGTGATAGCTTGTGGTTAGAATGATGATGAACAAACACAATAATGTGAATAGTTTTCACCACATCAAAGTACATACTGTATGATAAAGGTCGTAAGTAGTGTTTTCACTCATGAACGTGGTTATTAAACACAATCCACAGCAACTGAAAGATTTACTGGATATATTTACATCACATTTTAGTTTGACATGTTATCAATGCAAAACTTTTTACACCTACATTTTGAAACAAAGGTGTATTCTATACCCACAGATCTGTGTTTTTGGTATAATTTTGTGACGATCGCTTCCCATTGCCAATGTGCTGCATTTTACAACTGATAACTCTTGCATTTTTCCGTTCATTGCCTTCCTTTTTAAAATATGACAAATCCTTGTTCAAGCTGATCACCACATCATTGTCGTCATAATGTTTTTTTGAGAAGTTTGAAATGCTGCTTCTTGTTTCTGTTTTATTTTCGGCATCTATCGCTACCAAAGCTTGGGACGAGTCATGAGAAAATCGAGACGTGTTCCTTCTCAGCTTGTGTGTTCCGACGTGGATTGCAACCACCATAAACTTATTCCAACACAAATGGCTCAGTTCCACGATGTTGAGGAGCACACAAAATGCGCCGACACTAAACATGAACATGAGGAAGATGCTTTTTTCCGTCGGGCGTGATATAAAGCAGTCGACAACGTGAGGACATGGGAAAGCATGGCATACATATCGAAACGGCACACTGAAACCGTACAGCCACCACTGACCCAACAAAAACACGACCTCCAAGAGTAACCTGCAGACTGCGTGAAAGACGTAACAATTCCAGACGGAAGGTGGTAGCTTATGCACCGGTCGTTCGTCATCACCAGCTTGCTTGATTTTCTCCATCGTTGGAACCATCTTCAGCCCATCCTTGCAGAATGCCAAAACATCTTCAGTTTGAAAATGCCCTTGCTGGTCTCCCATATTATGTGCTGGACCATCAGTGCTGTTGCAGGATTGGACCTCTTGGCTCTCAACAACGCTGCTGGTCGGTAGCTGATGCCAGATATAAACGAGGAAGGCAAGCGACGGAGCTGAAACGAGGATTATCTGAAAGACCCAAAAGCGCGGGTGAGAGACCGGTGCGAAACGGTCATAGCACACTGTTGTGCATCCCGGCTGCATTGTGTTGCAGATGAAGCTCGATTGCTCATCCTGATATACCCCTTCACTGGCAACCGCAAGCAGGAGAAGCCGAAAGACGAGCATGACTGTGAGCCAGACACGACCAGGGAGTGTGGAGTGTTGGTAAACGGCATCGAGGAGTCGTTTGAAGAGTCCCCACTCGCTCATAGTGCTATAAACGTGTCCTTGTTGCAGACACAGTAGCAGTTCCACTGCCACCATGCCAGTTTCCTTGCCCTTATTGGGTGACATGAGCATGCCAGCCACCGCTGCCTCTCTCAAAGCACACCACATTCCCATCTCCTATTAGTCCCTTTTAGTAGGATCTGTTTAATGCACAACCACTTGACCCTCTTTGAGCTAACTGCTCGTTTACTTGCAGCAGAGAGGTTCAGCAGCGAGCAGTACTTTATATCTCTCTCTTAAAAGGAGAAGAGATAACATTTGTGTGAGGTATTCCAGAAACAGAATGATACTCTGAAGGTTGACCCTACACGGCCAGTATATTATACCATGGAGGCCTTGTGCATACCTGAAAATGATATCACAAATCTTATAATAAATAGTGGAAAAAAATATTTATACTGAATGTCACTCTGGCAAAACAAACTTTTAAAATTATCATTTTATTACTTTGTTGATCACAATACCATGACTTATAAGATTGTTCTTAAAGGATGGCCAAGGTTTAAAAAAAATTAATAAATAAAAGGAAAAGAAATGATATCTTGTTAAAAAAATTTTTTTTTTTTTTGTTTCGGTTGAAAGCTTTTTTGCTGCTTTCTCACACTCTACATTTAATGACATCCTCATAAGGGACTTCAACGCAGGAGGCCATTGGAGGACCCATCTTGCCAATATCTGCAATGCCTCTGGTACCTGTGTAATTCTAGTTCAAATTCCTCTTTTTAAAATCCGGTATTTCTTCTTTTTGGCGACATTTCTTTGTTTATATTTGCCCAGTTTTGTACAATCGTGCATTGGTCACACCTGAGTTGATTCAACCGGGCTTCCTGACTATCACGTGGCTTCAAGGCTCATTTAATTTGCCCTTCAATGCAATGACGATTTACTTGTAAAATGACTTTATTTGTCATTTATATAGTTCTGGGGCTGCCAGGATAGCTTAAAAGTGTGTGCACTCGTCTTTGAGCTGCCGAGCCTGGTTTTGAATCTGGGCCCAGCTATAAATGGTCGCATTAAGCCAGAAGACCCAACTGTCAGCATTAAGGGGTTTTTGGGGGTTTAAAAAAAAATTGTATATTGTCGCGGCTCATGGGGAGCAAGAACATAAAAAAGATCGGGATGTAATAGAACAAAAGGAATAGCAGAAAAATAGGTGGCAAAACACCAACAGCAGGGTTCAGGGACAAAATAGAGGGAGACTTGGACAAATAATGGATTTGCGGAAGAATGAGAGGTAGGTGAGGATGCACGAGGTGGACAAGATGGATACAGAAGCAAACTCAGGAAGGAAAGACAAGAAATTTGGAAAGACATAGGCTTGGGGAGGGTTAATGGGGATAGAAAAGAGCATGGTTTTAGATTTGGAACACTCTGAGATAGTCGTGAACAGCTGTCTTGAGAGCTGGAGAGAAGGATAACTTTAAAGAGGATGTGGAAGTTGGTTTCACAGGTGGGGGGAAAAAAAGAGAAAAGCTTGAGTGGAGTTGAGCAGTGCTTCTGGATTTTGGGAGTTTGACCAGAAGGGGGTTGATGGTGGACCGTGTGAGACCTGCTGAAACCTGGGGGTGGGGGTTTGTACAAAGCACGGAAAGAGTACAGGGCGAAAACCTAGAAAGGTTTGTGGACGTTGAAGATTCTGTGGGGAAGCCACGATTAAACAGAACAAAGAAATGAACAAAAAGGAGAGAGGAAGGGAGGAAATGGTTACCTGAAATTTCATTTCCTCCCATACTTTCCTCTTTTTCCCCTTTTGTAAATTAGGGAGTAACCTGCAAGTGAGCGGGTTTGATTCGGTAAGGTTACTCGAGGTAGATAATATTCCAGGTACAGATGGGAAGGGTGGTCTTCATGCTTGAAGATCTGAAGATGGGGGTGGTCTACATGAGATGAGGGTGTTCTGAATGCTTGAAGCCCTGAAGGGGGAAAAAAAAAGACTGAACAGTCTCTTGAAGAATGTTCTACACACTGTACTGGAGAAGTGAGGAACAAAAAAGTGTAAATGGGCAATTCACCTGGATTTGAAGACTTTAACCAGGAGATGATTGCCTCGATTTTGGAAGTTTAACTTGGAAAGGGTTGCTGGAATAATCACTCAGCTGTGAATTCACAGGAGGCTGTCAATTTTGTGAGATGCTGAAGATCCCTTGCCAATTTGCATTCATCTTTGAACTGGCTGCACCGTTTAAATGCACTCCACCATGAAGGACAATAGGACATGCATCACCAAATTGTACAGACAGTGCCCTGTCAATTTTAGTTGATTGGGTGTTCTTTTTTTTTTTACGAGGAACTTGATGTCAATACTTGTGCTGGGATAATATGTTTATGATGCTCTTTGTTCCACAATACACGCAACGATGTTGGCCGCCGTCTTGGTTTCACTTGTATTCTGGCTAATTTAACCCAGTGATGATAACTTTCTGTTTAACTTGCTCACAGTAGGTGATGTCAGCACAAAAGTTCAGCATATAACTCCATTACCTTTGCATGATGTCCAACAAAAAGTGCATATCAACTTTGAACCTCACTCACATATGATACAAATATTTTGCGGCCGTTCGGGGTTTTCCCACATGAACAACAAACTAAACTAATGGTATAGTCTTGCGCTCTGTGCCATCTGCTGGAAGTGATATGCATGGGGAGGGGGGAATGAAACACCCAGGGTGATGAACAAAAGCATTTCCCATCCCTATGACAGAACTATATATTAAAAGTGGCACTTTTCAGTGATGTAAGGTGGGATTACTGTGTTGGGTGCACACTTCATGGATCACATTTCATAATCCTTAAACGAGCTCAGCTATTTTCAAAGTGTACCAAAGCGCAGAGGGAGGTTGAAGAAGAATAACTTTGTCTTTTTAACCATCTGTGCCTTTTGCTTTCAAAAGCCTTTGTTGGATGATATTGTGACACCCGTCCTGTGAATCTGCTGGAGCATCAACTCGGTGCCGTTTTGGGGACTCGTGGATCTTTCGAAAGGAAATTGAACCCACATTGTAGTCTTGGTGGTCTTTTGACATTTCTATATCTAAAGAATTTCATGTCCTTTCTGAGTGCAATTCTTCATGGCCGTGGTCCTTGCCCAACGATGCGCTTTGAGCGATGGTAACTGGTGGCGATCCAAGTTGAAGAATCGTCTCATCTTCGTGTTCTGAAGCTTGGAGGTGAAGGAGCTTTGCACATTGGAATCTTATATTTTTGCTTTTAATTCTTTCAAACCCCTTCCTGGAGTACTGCAGATCACTAGAATGACTGGTCACAAGTAGTTATTGGTTGGGGGCAGGGGTGGGGTGTGCAAAAGACTGCAATGCATCAACTGCACATTTAAACGATGAAAAAAGTTTTTGTAAAACAACATACATAGGTAAACTGTTCCAGAACATTGCTATTCTTGTTGAAGAAAAGGTTGTGTGTGTGTGTGTGTCCATTGGTGTTGGAGTTGGAAGTTGGACCATTGGTGTGGGAGGTGATGCCATTATTGTGCAACTGCTGACCATGACGTCATTGTGCAACTTCTGTCTGTTGAGGGGAGAAATGTCTGAATTACATGACGTGTAATGTGAAACGTTTTTTTCCAAGAAATTACCAAGTTGTCTTCAAATTCACTTACCTTGATTTGGCAAGGCAGACCCCCGCTGGCAGTGGCTAAAAGAGCTGTTCAGAGTTATTTGGTGAAGAAAACCCAGTATTTTGTGATCAAGAGGGTGCTTACGTGGTCGATTGATGGGCAGTGGCAAAACAGTATGTTCAGGACAACATAACAAAGAAACAGAGTTTGTAATGAAATCCTTCAAACACAGACTTTTTCCAAAACAAATCAAACAGATTAATTTCTGAATAAGCTGCAGGTTTCACCTTGCAATGATTTTAAACTTTAACTGATTTTATGTTCTTTAAAGTTATAATGAAGAGAAAGCCTTTTATGGCTAGTAATGTGTTTTATAGTTGTGAATAAGGAAGTGTTTACTGCTGGAAAAAAAATGTAATTTCTCCCTTACCTTATGGTCGCGCGTGTTAAACTTATTGTCCGACATATGGTTCCAGTTGTTGCTGTGTAAGTTTTCACCTTGGAGTGAAGTAGTTTTGTTTAAGTGTTGGAAAGCTTGCACAGATGAATCGATTTAAACCTCTTTAAACTGTATTTCTTGGAAGAGCTTTAGGACGTGAGGCAAAAATTCCAATGGCAAAGTTACCTGGAAATGAGGTATGGTTCTGACCCCAAGGGGTTTCCTCAAAAGAAAATCTCTGCTGGATAGAGTTATCCTTTGTATCTGGCTTGATCTTGTGAGGTTTTATTGGATAAGAAAATGATTGGCAATGACTTAACAGTGGTTGTAAACTAAGGGCTGTTTGGTGCTGGAAAAGCACTGAGAGCAGCCATTGATAATATTGCCCGTTCCAGCTAAGGTAGTCGTTCTAAGTTGGAAACCTCTCGCACAAGTCATTGAAGGGTGTTCAAAAGGTTCTACAAACAAATGCAATATTCCAAGACACCAACGTTCTTATTTTTCAATATCTCAGTGTAGATATATATATAATCAGGAATAAAATAAATGAACCAATTTTTATTTTATTTCCGGATATGCCTCTCCGTGGGCACGCGCCAGTAGAAGGTTTGAACAGCGAGGTTGCATTGCCGGGGTTGACTGGGTACAACTGAGGTCATGGATTTTCTGATGTTGACCCACCGTTTGGAGAGTTTCTGGGCTGAAAGGGTAGAAACCTCTTGGGGGGGGGGAGGGGGAAATAAAGCCCAGCTGATGTCCCGGGCTTTCGGAAAATCAATGAATTCCAATTGAATATGGTTCTTACTTTCTGTTAAAAAAAAAAATATTTTGAGGTTTGCAATTAAGATAGAGTTAAATGTAGGGTGTTGTGGAATTGGTACAATTTGCAACGTCCTTTTAAATGCCAGGTGAGGTCTGCCACAGCCAAGGATGAAACATTCATTTTGGTTTGCGTGGATAAAAGGTCCTGGTGACACCTGAGGGTTAATTATGTGGGATGCATTTTAAATGAGAAAGAGTGAACTTATTGCCTCCACCACCTGAAGGTGAAGGTTATGTTTTCACCCCTCTCTGCTTCTTTGTTACTTGAAAAATCGAAGATTTTTGAAGTATATTGGTTTGTCGATTTTGTTTGTCTGTTTGTCTGTCTGTCTGTCTATGTTCATCTCCGAAAGGTCACAATTTTATACCGAGCTTCACTGAACTTCACCACATGGTAGAGTTTGTCATAAGGAAGAAGCCTATTGTTTTCCAGATGAAAAGGTCAACATCGGCCCAAGGTCAACAACGAAAGGTGGTTTTTCTAAAATCCTCAATTTCCATACGTTTGAATTGAAATTTGAAGACGATTTATATTTCAGGTCACTGAATTCAACTAGCTAAGCATTATTTGGAGGTCACCATCGACCAAAAGGTCAACATAGGCCAAAGGTCAACAACTTCGGTGAGATTTCTAAAATCCTCATTTTTCATCCGATTGGCTTGAAATTTGAAGACTATTTATATTTCAGGTCGTTGAATTAAACCACCAATTATTTTTGAGGTACAATCGGCCAAAAGGTCAACATAGACTGGATTTTTAAAATTGTCAATATTCATCTAATTGACTTGAAATTTGAAGAGGATTTATATTTCAGGTCACTGAATTCAACTAGCCAAGTATTTTTTTGAGGTCACCATAGACCAAAACGTCAACATAGGCCAAAGGTCAACAACTTCGGTGAGATGTCTAAAATCCTCAATTTTCATCCGATTGGCTTGAAATTTGAAGACTATTTATATTTCAGGTCGTTGAATTCAACCAGCCAATTGTTTTTTTTTAGGTCAATACAGGCCGAATTTCTAAAATTGTCTTTTTTTATCCGATTGACTTGAAATTTGAAGGGGAGTTGCATATTTGGTCATTTAATTCAACCACCAATTACTTTTGAGGTCAAATTTGTTTTATAGATTTTGCAAGTATCGTGCTCTGCATGACGTCTTCTTCTTGTTTGTATATTTGTTTTGTGTGCAGGATATCTCAAAAAGTTGTGGACGGATCCAGATGAAATTTTGTGGATAGGTTCGGGTGTGTGACAAGGACGAACTGATTAGATGTTGGTGAAGATCCGGATCCGGATCCGACGACTTGAATTTTTAAGTGATTCCTCGCCATTGAGAGATTGGGCTAAACCGATAGATAACATGATAGCTCAAAAAGTTGTGTATGGATTCGGACGAAACTTGGTGGCCACGTTGGGTGTTTCTCAAGAACGAATTGATTCTACTTTGGTCAAGGTCCGAATCCGGATCCGGATACGAGAATTATTTAATTCTCATAAGTGATTCTTCACCATTGAGCGATGGGGCCAAAAACGATATATAGCACAATATCTCAAAAATGTATTGCACCTGATATGTTCTCGTGGATCAGGCGGAGGTATGCGCTCCACCGACTGCCCTTCTAGTTTTCGAAATAAGTTTACATGCTGGAGAATGGCATTGCTTTTGCACGGAATTTTTTTTTTGGGGGGGGGGGGATGGGGGAGAGAGAGGACGAGGAGTGGGGCAGGGTGGTGGGAGAAAGAAAGAGGAGGTGCGATGGCGGAGAGAGAAAGTGAAATGGGGGAGGGTGGGGGGAAAAGAGGATGAAGAGTGGGTGGAGGAAATGACTCAGTTCATGGGGACCAGTCGGTGCATTGATTGTGACCGCACTTCCCTGATGAATCTGGGCAGCAGGGACGATTTGGCTGCCGACTTCCTTTCGGGGGGGGGGGGGGTACAACCAACACACAGAGGCATCCCCAATAGTTCATCCATGTGTATTATTTGTATGTACCTAACTTATTTGTCGTGCATGTCTTCATAGTATGTACTTTATAGACACAACCCTGATAATATTCCATTGTTAACCACACCCATATAGGTCTGATTTGCCCTTGGGCAAATGTGTCGAGTGCACCCTCCCCCCCCCCCCGACACACACACACACACACACACACACACACACACACACACACACACACACACACACACACACACACACACACACACACACACACGGCTGATATCGGCAATTTTTCGGGAATCAGCAGGTTGGAGTAAGTGTGATTATTGACCACAGTACTTACTGTATACAACCCAGAAACCTTGAGTATCTTTCAACGAAAAACAACGTCACATTTACATCGCCGTTTCAGGGAGATGATCACAAACATGAATCTTTATAAACAGCTGCCTGCGATAGGTGGAAAAAAAATTGACTCGGTAATTTAGAAAATATGTTTATACGCAAACGTCTCGGAAATCGGGTGTATCAAATATATTTTGCTTTGAAACTCATAAAGAGAAACATTTAACCTTTTTTAAAGCAATTCCAACTAACATCCGTTGAAGACAAAGTCTTCGATATCCCCCGCCATAGTAAATGAGGACAAGTAGCAAAAGGCACCAGTTCAATTTATTCTTGATGTGTGTCCCAAATTTCATGAAGAAATAGTTCAGAGTTTTGCAACTATGGTCTGGAAACAAAGGTTAACCTCAATTATTTCTTAATACCCAACTTAGGTCAGGTCAGGTATGGGAGCATGTGCCAGAACAGCACGTCGCTGCGTCCACTTTCCGCCGGTACTCCAGGGGCCTCCGTCTGGCCATCCCCCAGGCAGATGCCAGGCCCATCCCCATCTCCTTGAGATGATGGTCAACCTGTTGCAACCATGAGGCACGTGGTCGACCCACTGGCCTCCTCCACTCATGAGACTCCCTCGCTGAGAGAATCTGGTGAGCAGGAACAGAGTCAGGAAAACGAGCCACATGTCCATACAGCCGCAACTGACGCTCACGGACTATGCAGGTAACAAATCTCATCCGAGTCTCTCTCAGCAACCGCTCGTTGGACACAAAATCCGACCAGCGATAGCCAAGGATTCTCCGAAGAGACCTGGTACCAAAGGAATTAAGTCTCCATCTCAGATCCTTGGTCAGAGTCCAAGTCTCGCACCCATAGAGCAAGACTGGAAGTACCAGGGACCTGAAGACTCGGACTTTCGTCCTCCCGCACAGGTACCGGCAGCGCCACACCCCGTGATCCAGTGAATCCATGACTCCCCAGGCCCGACCCAGACGTCTATTGACCTCTGACTCGCAGCCAGCAGAGACATGAATATCACTGCCAAGGTAAGTGAATCTCTCCACGACCTCAACATCCTCACCACAAACAGACACAGACAGGATAGCAGCATCCAAGATGTCACCGAAAGCCTGGATCTTAGTTTTGACCCAAGAAACCCGTAATCCCAACGGCTCCGACTCCTCATTCAGCACCTCGAGGGCCCCCAAGAGGATGTCTAAAGTCTCCGCAAAGATGACTGCATCATCTGCAAAGTCAAGGTCCGAGATCTTGACATTCCCAAATGACGCACCGCAACTTGATCTCTCCGACATCCTCCCTAGAATCCAGTCCATACAAGTGCTGAAAAGTGTGGGGGCAAGTACACATCCCTGACGAACTCCAGTAACAACTGGAAACAAGTCAGAGATGGTACCACCACACTTCACAGCACTCTCAGTACCAGAGTAGAGTTCAGACATCAGATCGATCAGTTTTGGTGGCACCCCACGAAGACCAAGAATCCTCCAGAGGACATCCCGATTCACTGAATCGAACGCTTTACAGAGATCAACATAGGCTGCCAGCAGCCCCTGCCGAAACTCTCGTCTGCGTTCGGTGAGGACACGAAGTGCAAGGATACGGTCAATCGTTGACCTCTTTGGTGTAAAGCCTGACTGCCCTGGATGCTGGTGCTCAAGCAGATGGTGACGAACCCTATCGAGAATTATCCGAGCAAAGACCTTGCCCGGCACTGAGAGCAGCGTCACCCCTCGGTAGTTGTTGCAGTCTTGGCGATCACCCTTCCCTTTCCAGAGAGGGACAACAAGGCCCCTCTTCCAGTCAGTTGCGATGATGCCTGTGTTCCAGGCAGAGCACAAAACTGCATGCAACGACACGAGTGCAGCATTTCCACCAGCCTTGAGAAGTTCGGCATGGATGCCACAGATCCCTGGAGCTTTGCCCCGTTTCAACTGGTTCACCGCAGCCCGTGTTTCCACAAGCGTAGGTGGACCACAGTTGATTCGAGGGTCAGCAACAGGGATTGTAACACCCTTGACGTCCAACTCGACAGTTGGGGGATCAGCCTGGTACAACCGCTCAAAGTAACCGGCCCAGCGGGCCTTCACTTCAGACTCCTCTGTCAAGAGCCTACCACTCTCTGCTCAAACTGTAGTGCTCCGAGGGATGGGCTTGGATGAACGTAATGCGCGAATTCCCCTGTAAGCGGGACGAGAATCACCTGTCCACAGGTGATGCTCTACCCCCTCACAGATTCCTCGCACATTGGCCTCCTTGTCCACCCTCAGTGCACGTACAGTTTTACGCCTCAGCTCCCTGAACAGCTCAGCTCTGCCATTCAGCCTGGCCCTGCGACTCTGGTCAATGGTATCCAGTGTCCCTTGAGAGACAAAATTCTTCTTTGCCCTGCGGTGAGCTCCAAGGCATCCACTGGCAACATCAAGGACGGTGGTCTTGAAGGCGCTCCACAACTCTTCAGGACCCCCCAAAGCACCCAGACCCCCAAGTGTCCACTCAGCCTGTTCGCAAACTCCTCAGCTACTCTCTCATCCCTGAGCTTGGCAACATCCAGCCTCGGCTGGGATGGTACCATTCTCCAGGATTTAAGGTGCAGCTTTAGAGTTGCTACAACAAGCCTGTGGTCAGTATTGAGGAACTGAGCACTCCGGTAGACCCTGCAGTTCTGGATCATCCTCCAACGACCGTCAATGAGGACATGGTCAATCTCCTTTGCCACACCGCCAGCGTTGGAATACCAAGTCCAGCGATGAGCTTGTGGGCGCTGAAACCATGAACCAGCCACCCTAAGTTCATGACTTCTTGCAAAGTCAAGGAACTTAGTGCTATTCTGGTTCATAGTTCCTGACCCATGGGGAC
The DNA here is from genome assembly GCF_056783735.1 of Eptatretus burgeri. NCBI lineage: Eukaryota > Metazoa > Chordata > Myxini > Myxiniformes > Myxinidae > Eptatretus > Eptatretus burgeri. The sequence goes on along the minus strand of NC_140972.1, from coordinate 31,478,315 downwards.
CAACACACACCTCATAACCGTCCCTATCAGTTCCAGTCGATGCATTGAAATCCCCCAAGACTAGAAGTGTATCTCGTCTGGGGCACTGATCAACCACAGACTCGAGTGTGGCGTAGAATGCATCCTTCACGGTGAGATCACTCGCCTCAGTCGGAGCATAAACAGAGACCAGGGAAATGACACCTAAGGAGTGATGAATCCTTAATCTCATAATACGCTCGTTGACCGGTGTTACCTCAATTATCATTGGGGTCAGCTTATTGGACACAGCTACAGCAACTCCTTGGGTATGGTAACCATCAGAGCGACCAGACCAATAGTAGGTGTAACCACCCACCATTATCTCGCCGCAATCCGGTCTCCGAACCTCAGAGAGAGCTGCAATCCCGATGTCCAAACGCTTGAGCTCAGATGATAACAGAGACAGGTGATCATCCTCTCTTAGGAATAGGACATTCCAGGCACCCACCCGAAGGGACCGCCTCAGGTTAACCCAAGGAGACCGCCGTCTGGTGGACGACACCTCAGCACCACTCCGACACACTCTCCCGCAATCTGACCTAGGGATGTTACCCTGTGGTTTCCCTCCTATCAAAGATTGGGGGTCCCGAAGGCTTTGCCCCAATCCCGTCATCCGGTGAGCTGCCCTGCGAAGGGAAGCTGCACAGGAGGTACTCCCACGGAGTGGGTTTTCAGATTTTTTTGCGGAATGAAGGGTTTTACGGTGGCCGGAGTGCAAATCCTGCCACCAACCTCCTAATAAGAAGTAAATTGCAGGAGGACGTCCGCAGACACAGTTGGGCACTAGATATGGATGGCCGTTGGCTCACAAGGAGCTCCTCCGCCCTTTGACAGGTTTTGTTTTTAATCCTGCTGGGTGTCCATATCCAAACACCCTCCTCACCAGAAAACCTGGTGGGGGAGACGGTTTAGTCGCCGACAACCCGACCATGGAACAGGTTAGTACAGGTTTACATGGTACCTGTAGCAGGTCACAGATCGAACCTGACCTGACAACAAAGTTTCCATGGAAAGTGACAGAAATTTTTTTGGAGGAAATCTCTAAATATCAAAAGGCACCAGTTCCCCACTTGCTTGATATGTGTACCAAATTTCATAAATATATATTGAAGGGATTTGTAGTTAAGCTCCGGAAAAAAATGTGACGGACGGACGGACGGAACCCATTTCTATATCCCCCGCCAACTTCGTTGGTTGGCGGGGGATAATAACCAAATGCTTTCGAAACAGGTGTGAGGACAAAGGAAAATTTGATAGAACCTCCATCAGATTTACCACCACCGTAACAGGCATGACATTCGTCCAGGCGGCCAGAAGGTTTATTCAAGTGAAAAGTGCCGGAACGTTTGACCTCATGGGCGGATGGGGTCATCCACGGACATCACAAAAATGCATCGCTGCCGGGTCTGACCTGTGGCTTTCCCCCCGAAATCACTCAATTAGTGACGCCATTACCGAAAAACCTAATTTCCTCAATATCTAGCAAACTATGCATGATAATATAACGAAGAAGGTGCCCATACCTATGTTTTCATGGTCAATCATTACCCTGATGCTATGCATATTGCTAGAAAATGTATAGTTTACCACGTAAATGCATGGTTCATCCACTAAATTAATGATGCCATTACCGAAACCTCACTATCTGAAAAACTGTGCGTGATAATATCACAAATACGGTGTCTATACTGATATTGTTATGGTCAATCATTACCCTGATACCTATGTTATTACTGGGAAATGTGTAGTTTACCATGTAAATGTGGAGCCCACCCGCTCATTAAGCGACGCCATTACCGAACGACGATATATGGAAAACTTGCAAATGTGCAGTTCACATAATTAACTTGATGTCCTCTTGGCATTACAAGTCTTCTCTGTCACTTTCGTCACTCTCATCACTGTCCTCACTCCAAGCATTATCTGACTCTTCCTCATCTACTGAATTATCTTCCACGCCATCCCCATCATCTTCATGTGGGCCTGTGAGGGACTCTGGAACTGAACTTCCTGGATACCAATCTGGTTCAAAGCAGTTTTGAGACTTCCATCCATAGTCTGTTGGACTCGCCCCACCAGTTGGATCTGTCTGATCAGCTCTCCTCCAGATTCTTGCGACATAGTGCGCCCTTTTCATATGATTACCAAGTGCCTTGGCGTATGGGGGAAGAGAGGCACAGTTTATCTTCTTTATTCTGGCAAGGGGCTCCTTTTCGTCACCACCACCCATTCGCATGGACGCCTTGTATCTGGCTTCATTCTTGTCAGAGGTTTTGAAGCCATACAGCACGCAGACAAAAGATGTAACAGCTTGGACGTCTACCTCCTCAGCTGTTAGAGATCGCAATGCCATCACATGAGCTGCATCTGACTCCATCCGCTGGAAGAGCTTCACTTCGCCATTTCTGAAGAAACACGATGTGAAATCACGGCCAGTCAATGCATGAAGGCCGATTAGTGCTTCAGTGATACCAGTCTGTTTCTTCTCAAGAATGTCAGCTAGTTTAGTGACATCAATGTACCTTCGGTGGTTGTCAGATCCATTGTCCATGATGATGTTGATCCCTTCCGACCTTCCAGAAAGCCCAAGCAGAATGATGAAGACGTCCGTATCAGTGGACCTTACTAGAATGTTACCAGTGGAAAGCAATGAGTGTGTCAGCTTCTTCATGTCGACATTGGAGGTGATTCGGTTCCTCTATTTGCAGCACATCATCCTCGTTGTTCTTCATCTCCATCCACACCCCACCATGTGAAACATAGTGTTTTTCTTCCAAGAATTGAACCATATTGGAGCTTCTTCCATTCCTCCATTACAAACTGGGCAAACTCTTCCTTGAATGATCCACTTTTGAGTAACTCTGTGCCACTCTGTCGCTGAGCCTGGTCAGGTCCAGTAATGATGAATGAATGATTGAGGAGTAGTTAAACGATGTAGGTTTCGCTCGGTATCTTTGATTGATGGTGATTGGTACTTGTCGAGCACTAAATGGATTTGCTCCCCACGCTACAAACATACTTTTGCCAAAAGATCCTTTGCCATGGTTGCATATGTGGACTTGCTGTGCTGCAGCATGGTTTCATGGAGGATAATACCGCCATCAATTACTGCAGCTGTTATTGGGGGAAGACTGTTGTCATCGAGAAACACTTCCTGTCTGCTTTCAAGTTTCTTTGTGAGAGATGCCTTGTCCGTCTTCAGGGGAGTTCCATCGCTATGAGCAAGAGAAAGTGGTACTTCAGTAACCGGGTAGCTTAGAATGTGATGCAGATCAAGTGCATCGCTTGTCTTGGCAGCAACAGCAAAGATTCGTCCAAAGACATCCCTGACACTCTCTGCCGCATTCGCTGTTCGTGTTGCGGTCTTAGATTGCTTCACATTCTCTGCAGCAAAGTTCAACATTTTCACTTTGAATTGCCTTTCACCGTCTTGCAGCATTTTTGGCTGTTTCCCAGTTCCTGGAATTGAAACACTTCAGGGCACGTTTCTTTTCTCCTCTTTCTTTGCAAATCTTTGCCAAACGGGGGCATCATTTGCCATGATCTGCAAATAACAAAAAGGGACAGAGACCAATGCATTATTTGCCACATTATAACAAAAGACAGAGATGGTACGACTCCAGTAGGCAACTTTCAGGGTGAACTCAACATTTTCAAGCACTTGAGTTGGCATTGTAATATTTCACCATAAAAACATGGGTATAGACACCTTATATGTGATATTATCATGCAGTGTTTTTCAGATGTTAATGAAAATGGGTTTTTCCGCAATGGCGTTGCTAACTGAGTGGGTGAACTAAACATTTACACGGTAAACTATACATTTTCTAGCAATAATACGGGTGTCAGGGTAATGATTGACCATGACAACATAGGTGTAGACACCTTATTCGTTATATTATCATGCATATTTTTCCAGATATTGAGCAAAATAGGTTTATCGGTAATGGCGTCACTAATTGAGTGATTTCGGGGGGGAAAGCCATGGGTCAGACCCGGCAGCAATGCATTTTTGTGATGTCGGTGGATGACCCCATCAGCCCATGAGGTCAAACGTTCCGGCGCTTTTCACTTGAATAAACCTTCTGGGCTTCTGGAATGCATGTCCACACACCCGCGGAGATCCAAATCTTCCCATATGTACCACGTCTATGTATGCTGTATACGTACCTCTACCTTGTAGTAACTGTCGACTATACATCCCGATCTCGACACGAAACTGGACCTCACGTGAACTGTACAGCTGGGTAAGTGGCCTAAGCACTCAAGCAAACACTCCAACGGAACGCCTGGCTTGGCAAGCGATTACCAATTGCCGTCGATAAAACTCTGCACCTGGAAACGCCCGTGCAATGTCCGAATTAGACAAATCAACACTTTTTCAGAGTCGGAACTCCTGATACTTTCAAATCTGGAGCTTACATTTTGTAACAATGCTTAGTTTAAGAGATTCTCTCGGTTATTCATACACGCAAATGAAATAAAGCCATGAATGCTGACATCTCCAGGTGTTTATAAGCACTGCAATATACCCAGCGATTCGTAGCTATGATGAACAGGCATTCGATAACATGAGTGAGGAAAGTGGGAAAAGACAACTTTCGACGGGACGGACTGGGACAGAGAAGCAGGAATTCAGGGACGCATTGGAAAAGATAATGGGGTGGTTGAGCTGGAGGTGATGCTGTACATTGCAAGGGACTTTCACGTGGGAGTAGTGGAGCCGGGTGAAGAGGAATGTGTTGGTAACTTTTTGTGTGGAACGAGGAGTAGAGTGGGTCGAGAACTGGTGGTGAAGAATGGGATGCCCATAGCTGGTTCATTCTTTCAAATTACCTATATTACTTGAAGGAGTGTACAACATAGAACAGAATTGTATTTGGTGGTGATAAGGAAGTGACATTTTTGGAGGGGTAAGGATTGTAAGGCAGTGACAGGAGAGCATGTTACCACCCAGCACAAGCCTGTGGTGTTTGTGGTATGGGTGTAGAAAAGAGGGAGGTGAAGAGCAGTGGTCGGAAGATTGTTAGGTGTGGGAAGTGGAGGGGAAACGTCCTCGTAGAATACAAGGAGAGGATAAGGGCCAGGTATGAGCAACTCGGTGGGGAAGTGGAAGGTTTGGAGGAGTGGTGTAAGAAGTATGGAGAGACGTTTAGGGGAATTGCAGAAGTTGTGTGGAAGTACGTCAAGAAAGTGTTTATCGTCTGGGGATAGAAACCATGTATGGTTGATGGAGGAGGTAGCGATGGTAGTTGATGAAAAGAAGGAGACTTGGAAGAGGAGAGAGGAGATCAAGGATAGGGGAGGCAGCCAGATGTGGGGTTGCTGCACTTGGATGGGCAGAAGAAGAAAGCCACAAGGAGAGCTCTGGATAAGGTGAGAAATAATATGGAATTGGAAGTGCACAACAAGTTGGAAGAGGATGGTGGGAGGAAGATGATATATAAAATATAAATTGGCTCAGGATGGGGATGGTGAGGACATGAAGGGTGAGAGGGGGGCAGTGATTAAGGGTGGTGGTGGGGGCTCGTGACAGAGAGGGGGCAGGGTTGTAGGTGTGAGAAGAATATTTCAAACAGCTGTTGAACCGGAAAGGAAGCAACAGCGAGCTTGAGCTACCATGTTATGTAGAGGGGAAAGTGGCGATCACAGAGGAGGAAGTGTGGACGTCATTGAAAAGGATAAAGAAGGGAAGAGCTCCAGGTATTGGCGAGGTGTGTAGAAAGATAATTACAGCAGAAGAAGTCGGAGTCAGTCTGACAGAGGCTGTTGAATATATGTATGAGCGAGGGTTCAATTCCAGAGGATTGGCAGACAGGGTTAATTGTGCTGATACGGAGGGGAAGGGTGATGTTCAAGATCCTGGGAAGTGCAGGGGCATTACATTCCTAAATCATGTAATGAAGGTGCTGGAGAGGATTCTGGACAGGAGGATAAGGGTGTGGAGATGGAAATCGAAGAAGAGCAGGAGGGGTTTTGAAAGGGGATGGCAGATGGGATGTTCACCCTGAGACAGCTGGTGGAGAAGAGGTTGGAGGTGCAAGGTGGGATGGCATTGGGATTTGCGGGCCTGAAGAAGGTCTACGACACTGTCCCGAGAGAGATGGTGATGGCAACACTGAGATGGATGGGAGTGCCAGAAGTAGAAGTCCGGTTAGTGGAAGGCATGTACAAGGGAACGAAGGGAAGAGTTTTGGTTGGTCATGGGATGTCAGGAGTTCAGCGTGAACATCGGTTTGAGGCAGGGCAGCCCACTCATGTTTACCATGCTGATGGAGCTGGTAAAGGCTTGAGTGTGGGTCGGGGATCAAAAGGTAAGGGTTGGGAGGGGAAGGCTGAGAACTTAGGGTTGGCGTGGGTGGGGTGGTAGGGTAGAGCAAAGATGGGACAGAGTTTGGGAGGGGGAGGTTGAGGCTTTTTTGTTGAGTTGTCAGAATTGCCTGTGTGGGTTTAACAGTAAGTGTGGTAAAATAGGTTATGTGTCACTGTTCGAGGAGGGGAGGGGGTGATGCAATCACCCTGCAGGTTCCGTACTCATTCACATGAATTACAAGGACATTAATTAGTAGGCAATGAACAAACAAGTGGTATGTGGGATTTGAGCCTGGGTTCATCTGCATTATGAGCCAGTGGCTCTGTGCTCTCTCTGACGCTCTCTGACTCTCTCTCTCTCTCTCTCTCTCTATCTGACTCTCTCTCTCTCTCTCTCTCTCTCTCTCTCTCTCTCTCTCTCTCTCTCTCTCTCTCTCTCTCTCTCTCTCTCTCTCTCTCTCTCTCTCTCTCTCTCTCTTTTTCCTGGTCGTTGGTGAGTCGTGCGTGGGTGTTGTGTCATGGCGGCTTCGTGTGTGCAGCTGTGAGTACTGTGTTGTGTTGTCGTTCCTATCCCCGTTTCGCTTTCCTCTGTATAACTGTTCGTGTTTGTGGAGGTTCCCCCCTACTGTTTCCCTCCCCCACTGTTTCCCTCCCCCCACTGTTTCCCTCCCCCCCCCCCACTGTTTCCCTCCCCCCACTGTTTCCCTCCCCCACTGTTTCCCTCCCCCACTGTTTCCCTCCCCCCACTGTTTCCCTCCCCCCACTGTTTCCCTCCCCCCCACTGTTTCCCTCCCCCCACTGTTTCCCTCCCCCCCACTGTTTCCCTTCCTGCTGAGACGAGAGATAGGGAGAGCACGCACGGTAGGTGCTTTGTGGGTTTTCCTTGAAACCTTCGGTTTCCGGGCTTACTTTTCATAGGCCTACCGTTTATCGGTGATTTAACTTCTTCCTTCTATTCTTCTTCTTTTTCCTTGTATTTTCATTTTTTTTATTTTATTTTACCTTCGCCTGCGAATTCTGCTCGTGACAGGTCTTTGCTTCCTTTGTTTTCAGCTCTGGCGAACAGTCGTTTACAGAATGGCGTTTACGAGTCACTTACTCGCAAAAATGTGGTGATAGTTAGTCCACCCGACGGGGTTCGGGTCGATGACGTCGTGATGGGTTTGGGAGAACTCGTTGGTTTCGAAAATGTGTTCGCAGCTTCAAAGATGAACCAGCGAGTTGTTGTTTTCCTTTCCGAGGAGCGCGACGTCGCTCAGGCGGTTGAAACCGGTTTGTCTTTACCGCCAGATATTTTCGTCAGCGTTAGTATGTTGGACTCACCGGCGGTGAAAATCACTTTATCAAATTTGCCGCCTTTCGTTAAAAGCGAGCAGATCTTGTCCGTTTTAAAACAGTTTGGCACGGTGGTGTCAAAAATCTCCATGATTCCTTTTGGTTTGCGTTCGGATTCCACAGTCCGCCATATCATGACCTTCCGGCGGCACTGTTACATGGTGGTAAAAAACAACGCTCAATCGCTCAATGCTTCAGCTACGTTGGGAGTTAAAAATCGAAATTATCGAATGTACATCGCAACAGAGACAATGACGTGTTTCACGTGTGGTGCCTTAGGACATTTAAAAGGTGCTTGCCCGAAGTATATATCCGGTGGCACATCTAGACAGTTAGGAACAAGCGCCGATCCTAGTGGCACATCTAGAGTCGATATTAGTAATAATAATGGCGCGTCTGCAACGGGAGATCGACCTTCACATTCGAGCGCGGAAACCGATAATTCCCCGGCTGATGACGCGGGTTTTATCATCGTGTCCTCCAAGAGGAATTATAAAAGAGGAAGCGGAAGTGAGAACACACAGGCGAACTGTTCGGAAAAGATAGCGTCGTCGAATGAACGCAATGTTTCTATCCTAGAAACAAGCTCCTCCAGCTGGTCCTCTGCTGCAGAATAGGTTCAGTGTGTTCGCTAAAAAGGGAGGAGACGTTTCCGTTCATTCCTCTCACGAACAAGGACCGAGCGCAACGCCCCAAGATGTTGTGGTCACCACCCCAGTCACTGACATTAAAATCAAGAACCACAAACCTGCTCTCGTTGCGCGTCCTGCTGAGGACGGAGTGTCTGAGGTAATGGAGGAGGAAGAAGTAACAGCCCCAGAGGGAGAGTGCGAAGCCTCCGATACAAAAACGTCAATCCCTGTTACGGTCTTTAAAACTCCCGCTGTGGAAACAGCTACACCTTTAGCAGAAGACGATTTTCCCGTTGTGAGAGCATCGACTTCAGTGTGTGAGGAGAAAAATAAAAACCATTCGGATTACGACTCAGATGGGGCCTCGCTTGCCTCTAGTGCTGGTAGCGAGGTCTGGAATGACCCAGCAATAGCCAAGGAACTGGAGGGTGATGATGGTTTATCACCCATGGAAATTCTCCAGTTTCTTCAGGACATTTTTCGAAAGAAAAACGTTAAGATTATCACCTTCTTCCCGAACCTGTCTGGCTTTATAACCTCTTCAAGACGTCTCCTCCTCAAGGCCGAACACCTTGGTGTGACTGAGTCACAAGTATTTCGCCTTAGGAAGTGTATATTGAAAGCTTGGAAAGAGCTACAAGCACAACCCAACTTCCCTTTACCTGACAAACCTTCCCTACCTACACTATGATCTTCTCTATTGTAACTTTAAATATAAATGGAGGACGTTCACCCCTGCGCAAAGCTCAGGTAAAGTTGCTTGTCGAGCAAAAACATGTTGATGTTGTTCTTTTGCAAGAGACAAGATGTAGCTCTTCGTGCTCGAGCGAATGGACTCGCAGCATGAAAGGACAATGGTTCTTTAGTAGCTTGACCTGTCCGAGTGCTGGAGTGGCTATTTATTTAAATCCTTCTTTCTGTCCTGAAAATGTCACTTTCATGGAGTTTATTAAAGGGCATTTAGTTTCAGTTAATTTCCTTTATAATGTTTATAAACACACTTTAATAAATGTATATTCACCGAGTACAAGCACAGAAAGACTAGTTTTCTTTACACAGTTCGAAATGTTCCTCACACACCTTGTTTTTGATGGTCTTGTTTGTCTGTGTGGGGACTTTAATTGCACATTGTATCCCACCCTTGAGCGTAATGGAGAAAAGCCCCACCCACCAAGTACGGCACCCTTAAAGAGGGCATTGTCCAAATTCTCCCTTATGGATGTATGGAGACTCCAGAACCCATCTGCACGACAATACACGTGGTGACGATGTGCAAATGGCCGGCTATCTCTTGCAAGGATAGACAGATTTTACATCAATAATGACTCTTTAAATGTCATCGACCATGTTGACATCACCCCAAGTGGCTTTTCGGACCATCACATGGTTGTTCTTCGTATACTTTCCCCGGTTCGAAATCGTGGCACTGCCCATTGGACCTTCAATGCGAGTCTTCTGCAAGATGACGCTTTTCCTGTCGCCTTCCAAGCCTTTTGAGAAGGTTTATGACTACGGAATCCTTCCTACTCCTGCCTCGCACAATTGTGGGACAATGCGAAAACCCATATCAGGACCTTTTGCCAGCAATATAGCTCCTTTTGTACCAAGAATGAATCTGCGCTGCAATCTCTAATTGCGAAAGAAATATTGTCTCTCCAGTCAAGCCTTCAAACTCCCAGTGCTGAAAGGACTAGTTAGTTTTCTACTAACAACGAAGAAAGCCCTCCTCACTCAACTCTGTACAAAACAAGCCAGAAGGGCTCTAATAAGGCTGCGAATGGAGAACTACAGCTTTATCGATACTCCTTCCAAGTTTTTTTTTTGCGTTAGAAGCGCAAAAAAAGAGAAACCAGCAAATAACTTCGCTGCGGGCACCAGGAGGCCGAGCAATACACGATCCAAAAGACATTAGGAGCTTGACCAAACAATACTTCTCTGACTTGTATTGTGCCAGAAACACTAAGGAAGACATGATTCGTTCCTTAACCACCTCTTTGCCCATCTTGTCTGAATCTGCATGTAAAAAACTTGACAAGGAAGTGACTCTTGACGAACTTTCTATTGCTTTGCAAACTTTGCCCACAGGTAAAGCTTCTGGACTTGATGGAATCCCTGCAGAGTTTTACAAAGCCTTCTGGGATTTGTTGGGACCTGAGCTGCTTGACCTCCTGGTTGATAGCCTACGGTCAGGCTTGTTACCACTTAGCTGTCACAGAGCCACACTCACTCTCATACCTAAGAAAGGAGACCTCCAGCAACTTAAAAAATTGGCGTCCCATTTCGCTCCTCTGCACGGACTACAAGATTTTCTCGAAAGTTCTTGCCAACCGCCTCAAACCTTTGATTGAGGAGATTGTACACCCGATCAATCTTATTGCATTCCTAAAAGGGCAATACACGATAGTATTTTATTGTCTGTGACATGATCGATATTTGTATTGCTGAACATAGAAATGTTGGTCTGGTGTTTTTAGACCAAGAAAAAGCTTTCGACACAATTGATCATTCTTATCTCTTTGCTGTTTTACGGGGGTTTGGTTTTAAGGAAAATTTTACTTGCTATGTCAAACTTCTCTTCTTCTTCTTTCGGCTGCTCCCATTAGGGGTCGCCACAGCGGATCATTCGTATGATCCGCATAGTGATTTGGCACATGTTTTACGCCGGATGCCCTTCCTGACGCAACCCTGGTCGCCTCTTACGACACAGGGATACTGCTATGTCAAACTATTGTATAATAATATTTTAGTGTGCTTAAAGTAAATAACATCTTGTCAGCCTTTCCCTGTTACCAGAGGTATCTGTCAAGGGTGCTCCCTGTCTGGCCTTCTATACTCCCTATCAATTGAACCTTCACTGCATCATTTACACACACGGCTACAAGGGTTTTATCCTCTGCTGTTCGAAAATCCCATAAAAACCATTGCTTTTGCGGATGATCTCTGTGCAATTGTGCACTCAGATGACGATGTCCGTGCTTTGGTTGAGTCTGTCAAGGAATTTAGCCTGGCTTGCTCGACTTAAGTTAATATGGAAAAGAGCAAAGCTTTTTATTTAGGTCCACAGAATGAGACTCCCCTTCCAACCCTGCCAGGGCAGCTTGAATGGACCAATGAAGGAATACACTACCTCAGTGTCTTTCTTGGAATTCCAGTTTTTATTTCAAAAAACTGGGAATCGCTGATTACCAAAACCGAGCAGCGGTTAACAAAATGGAGCTGACTATTTAAGCAGCTTTCCTACCGGGGTCTTACTCTAGTCATTAATAATTATCTTGTGGCATCAATGCTATGGCATGTTTTTAAGGCACTGCAGGCCCCAGCTTTTATCCTAAAATCTTCAAAGTCTTTTTGTGGACTTTTTCTGGGGGGGGGGGGGAAGCACTGGCTCCGGCCAGGAATACTAAGCCTACCAACTACAGAAGGTGGACAGGGGCAAATGGAGGTAACGAGCAAAGTGATGGCTTTCTGCCTCCTCTCAGCACGAAGGCTTCTATACTCCGACGTCCCATGGAAAGCCTTTGCCCATTGCTTGCTTAAGCAAGCTGGGAAACTTGGCTATGGCGACGAGCTCTTTCTTCTCAACACGAAGCACGTGGCTATGACATCGGTCCCCCTTTTTACCGAAGAATGCTGAAAGCATGGCAGGCGTTTTCTTTTCACCGTGATACCAGTGCTTACTCCCTTCAGATGTTTTTAAAGGAACCAATATTTTTAAATCCTTTTTTAATGGGGTCTGTAGTGACAGATCTTTCATGCAAAAGTTTATTGATGTCGGCGTTACCAGAGTTGAACACCTCAGGAACCCCCTTGTACATGGATGGAAGCCAGCTGCTGACATTGCCGTGGCCACCAGTGTGAGGTCCATCAGAGTTATTGGCAGAATTTTCTCTGTGATCCTACGGACCTTTAAGCAAACCGGGTTAATATGGGACCCAGACATTGAAGATGCCCTCCATCTTTCCCAATGTCCTTTCCCAAATCTGTTAATTTTATTTCAAAGTTTTATGCCCTTTAACCGGATGGAGAAATCCTCAGTGTACAATCTATGTGTTCTCACCCTTTTTCCTGACAAACCTGCAGAGCCACAAGCTCATTGGCGAGCGCTGCTTCAAGCTTACCGTTCCACTACAATAAAATGGCAGGTGTTGTACAGAGAACCTATTGTCAAGCGCTCGGGCGATCTGCAGTGGCGGCTGGCGCACAGCATCCTGCCTTGCAACGTCCTGTCCCACCATATATGTACTGAAAACTCGGAATTGTGGCCCTTTTGCGACACCCTGGAGACCATTTTTCACATTTTCATTGAATGTTAAAGGTTGGCCTCGCTTTTTGGAATCATGTCACGTGTGATCCGGGGGCTCCGTTTGTGTTTTACACATTGTGTTTTTATATTTGGTTTTAATATCTTGTATCAATGTAAAAATGAATGTCTTTTAGCAAACTTTTTGTGTTCTGAAGCAAAACCTACCATTTATTTATCGAGCAAGCGAAAATTCCAAAACACTGATGTTTTAGCTGATGACGTCTTCACGATTTTTAAAGCATTGGTTAAGTCGCGTGTTCTTTTTGAGTTTGAAACTCAAGATCCTGCTTTATTTAAAAACCGGTGGTGTGTGAAACAATCCTTATGTTGCATGGTTGTTGGTGCTCCAAGAATCAATTTATAAATTTAATATTACCTCTTTGTTACCCCTTCCTCTCCTGGTTATTTATTTTGATGCTTGTACTAACATACTTCACCATGTGAAACTTGAATTTTCTCGTAACAAAGGGGAGAAGTCTCGCTCTCGCTCTCTCGGCACGCACGTGCAAACGCAAAGGGCTGTTGCTCAGTCCCAAGCGGTACGTGTGGAGCCTGTGTTGCTTTCTCTCTTCTTATCATCTTCTTCTCCTCTCTCTAATGTATTTTTTGGGGGTGTTCCTTGTGTATAAACTGTTATCAATGCTTTATCGATTACTTGAAAATTGAATTGGTTTCTTCTCTTCTTTTTTTCCCACTCTTGTATATAATCCTTTGCTTTGTTGTGTTGAATTTTTATCCTTTATACTTTTTTTTAATAAAAGGACAAGTCTCTCTTTCTTTCTCTCTCTTTCTTTCTCTCTCTTTCTTTCTCTCTCTTTCTTTCTCTCTCTCTTTCTTTCTCTCTCTTTCTTTCTCTCTCTTTCTTTCTCTCTCTTTCTTTCTCTCTCTTTCTTTCTCTCTCTTTCTTTCTCTTTCTTTCTTTCTCTCTCTTTCTTTCTCTTTCTTTCTTTCTCTCTCTTTCTTTCTCTCTCTTTCTTTCTCTCTCTTTCTTTCTTTCTCTCTCTTTCTTTCTCTCTCTTTCTTTCTCTCTCCCCCCCCCCGCCTCCTCCCCCCAATGTTGTGAGAATCGTATACACACGTGACCCTCAAATGTACAAATACAAGGCCAGTAGAGTATTTTGAGCATCTGCATCACTGCTTAAGATGATCGTAAAGAGCCGGGATGCAAATGTCGATGATCCTCCATGTTCACCTGATCCGACATCACGTGACCTTTTCTTTCTTTGAAAGGCCAATAGTATCACAATGTTGAGGACCTTCAAAGAAAGATGTGTAGTACTTCAAGTACTATCTTTTGACGAGGCAATGCCAGTTTTTCCTTTGTAAATGAACGTGGATGTCAGCTTTGGTGTGTTTGTTCTGCAGAGAAGAAGCCTCCATGGCTTAGGCCCCTGTCACACCTTGACGTTTTAGCCAGCGTATGGCAACGTATCAAAATGTATGTAAAACGCTGGCATACGCTGAACTATTGATGTTTTTTTTCAGTTTTGGGCATATTCATAACGAGTTGGACGTATGCATAATGTATTAGTAACGTACACAGAACGTTTCGATAACTTAAAGATAACATATACCAACAAATGCTTAGCGTGTTGTCGGCGTTCACAACTTATGCCCAACGATAGTCTAACTTATGCATAGCGCACGGCAGCGTATCGCCGACGATCACGTGGCGTAGCCTATTAAAAGGCTGCCGCTCGACGATTCAAATCAGAACCGCACTAGACATCGAAGTGTCAACATCACCGTCAGGCCCTGTCACACCTTGACGTTTTAGCCAGCGTATGCCGACGTATGAAAAATTTGCCGAATACGCTGGCACACTTCGAATACGTTATGGGTAAGTTTTGTATACGTGAAGAGCACGCTGAAGCACGCTGGCATACGTCGTAGTACGCTGAGCTCGTTGACAAATTTTAAGCATGGTCAAAATGTTTTGACGTATGCCAGCGTATGACTCACACGTTCCGCATACGCTGGCCATAAGTTGTAGGCACGTTATGCGATCGTTGACGCACATCGACACACGTTACTTGTAAGTTATTCATAAGTCGAAACACGTCGAGGTAATGTTTAGCGTACCCGAAACTTATTTCTAACCTACGAGTAACGTGCTTTGAACCTATGTATAACGTATCTCCAACGCATATTGACTTATGTAGATGTATTTGATTGACGTCTTCCGGACGACCACAGAACTTACTGAACGTGTTTCTAACTTTCAGCTTCCGTATAATGGCATATTGGCAGCGTTTAGGGGAATTTGTATATAAAAATGGGCTTCACAGGAGGAACCAGTCAGTGTTTCAGACTCCATGTTGAGTAGATGTCCATGTCAGTACTATCAGTAGTCGTAGTAGTGGTAGTAGCAGTTGCAGTAGTAGTCGTCGGTCCATGTCGGTAGTCGTAGGTGAGCGTGATGGGGAGGGTGTGGGTGATGATGGATCCTCCTTGTGTCCGCGTCCACGGCCAGGAGACTTCTTGGCAGCATTCTTCGAATGTTTCCTCGGCATGTTGACACTTCGATGTCTAGCTTGGTTCTGATTTAAATCGTTGAGCGACAGCCTATAAATAGGCTTCGCCACGTGATCGTCGGCGATACGCTGCCGCGTGCGATGCATACGTAAGACCAGGGGTCGGGAACGTTTTTGACTCTGCCATGAAAGCAAAATATTTGGAAATCTATTTCAGTGAGAGCCATATAATATATTTTAAGACTGAATTCAACTAAATGTGAGTATAATAAGCCTCTGAATTTATTATTTTAAATAATGTTGTTATAATACTCACCATTAATGGGACTTCTGGTGCTGCATGGATTTGTTGATGGCTTTGTCGTCTGGTTGGTACTTGGTGAGGTTAAGCTTCATGCAAGCGTTGAGGCTTTCATCCGTTAGACGTGATCGTAGGTTGGACTTGATGTTTTTAAGATGTGAGAATGACTGCTCACATGCATACGTAGATCCAAACAAGGTCAATACAGCAATACTCACACGCTGCAGTGTGTGGTATGTGACAGGAAGCGCGTTCCAAGTTTTGATAATCAGCTGGTCTTCGGGTTGAAGTTTTTTCATTTCTGTCCACATGTGCTTGCTCGCCAACTCCGCTTTCTGTCGTGCGATTCTTTCCAAATCTTCATTCAGTTACTTGAATTTATTCACCCACATGTCTGAGGCCTTCAGGTCAGCCACTTCTCCTTCAAAATCTCTGACAGAGACACCAGGAATGTAACTCAGGTCGGCTGTGTTCAGTGAACACTCGTTTGGATGGGTGATGAACTTAAAAAGACGAGTGTGCACACGAAATTCTCCAAAGCATGCTTTGAATGACTGTAGGAGACTGGATGTGAAGCCAGCTAATTGGTGGAGATCAAAGTTTTGAGTGGGCTCACTTGCTGTGCATGCATCTTTAAATTGTCTCAGTTTTTCAAAATGTAGTAAACGACCTGTTTCAAGATCCATGATAAAGAGCTCCAGCTTGTTTTCAAAAGCAAACACGGCTTGTTGAAGGGATAACACTGTATTTCCAATGCCTTGCATTTTCACGTTGAGCTCGTTCAGATGTTCAGTTATATCCACGAGATAGTAAAACTTGAGGAGCCACTCAGTTTCGGCTAGCTCAGGATGCTCAATCCCTTTCATTCCAAGGAAAGTCCGGATTTCGTTCAGGCAAGCCGCAAAACGGCGAAGCACCTTCCCTCTTGACAACCAACGCACATTGCTGTGCAAAAGCAGACCGTGATAGTTATTTCCAACTTCATCCAGTAGCGTTTTAAACTAGCGACCATTTAAGGCTCGGGCAACAATAAAGTTGATCACACGAATGACCAGTGACATCACTTCGCCAAGCTGCCAATCACACATCTGAGCACAAAGTGCCTCCTCATATAGAATGCAATGGAAACTTAGGATGGGTCTATTTTCATGTTCACGGAGAAGCCCCACAAATCCTTTATTTTTCCCCACCATACATGGAGCACCATCAGTACACACTGAGATAAGTTTATCCATAGGTAGATTTTTTCTTGAGCGAACTCCATGAAAGACTTGAATAAATACTCGCCTCTTGTGGACCCTTTTATTGGCAGAACAGCAAGACTTTCTTCGCGCAGTGTATCACCAGCAGCATATCTTGCAATCACACTGAACTGTGACAAATGGCTTATGTCTGTTGACTCATCCAAAGCCAGGGAAAAGAACGGCGCTGTATTTATGTCCTTCACTTGCGTTTCCTCCACTTGGTTTGCCATCATGATGGTACGATCATGAACAGTTCTTGCCGACAGAGGCATGTCTTGTATCCGTTTGATTATCTTGTCTTTGTTTGGAAGATCATCAAAAAGTTCATTGGCTCCATCCAGCATGAACGTTTCAGCATACTCGCCATCTCTGAATGGTTTTCCATTCCTCACTATTGCTAAAGATCCAGCAAAGCGAGCGGAATTATAGTCACCTTGCCGGGTCCATACGCGGAGTTCCTGCTGGCTGGCTTGCACCCTGCTCAGTAGCTCTTGGCACGCTTTCTTTCTGCTGTCTCCCGCAGGGTATTTTGATGCAAAGTTCGCATGGCATGTGTTGAAGTGCCGCTTTATATTCGACCGTTTCATCGATGCAATTTTGTCATTGCAAATTAGACACACCACAGAACCTGCTCTCTCCACAAAGGTGAATTCTTCGGCCCATTCGTCCTGAAATGTACGATACTCCTCATCTTTTTTTTCTTTTCGCCATCTTCTTCGTCGAAGGGTTAGCTTTGAGAAAATGAGAGAGAGGGAGATGTTGACCCAACTTAGGCTTGGCAAATAGCGAGTCTGGCTGGCCTGCGCACGGGCTTATATACTCGAGAGGTGTGGCACGGCCGGCCGACTCTGGGATGCTGTCGCCTCAGCGGTGGCGCGTGATTGGTCGAGATGAATTCTGTGACGCGTCTCGGCGTTGGCACGTCATTGGAGGAACCAAAATCACTAGTCACCTCGGCCGCATGACTGGATGAAACAAAAACCGCTTCAGCCAATTCGGAGGTGTTTTTTTCTTCTCTCCTTCTGCCAAGTTCACCCCTGCACGTGAATGAAGCACGACACCATTCAAACTATAGGTAAAGCTTCTGCGAGAAATATTGGGCTTTCAAAGTTTCAAACTCCAATTTTATCTGCGAGCCAGATGCAATCATCAAAAGAGCCACACATTCCCGACCCCTGCGTTAGACTATCGTTGGCCATACTTTGTGAACGCCGACAACACGCTAAGCATTCGTTGGTATAAGTTATCTATGAGTTATCGAATTGTTCTGTGTACGTTCCTAATACGTTATGCATACGTCCAACTCGTTGTGAATACGCCCAAAACTGAAAAACATTAATAGTTCAGCGTAGAAAAACATAAAAAAAATGCCGAAGAAAACTTTGAAGAATGCTACAAAGAAGTCTCCTGGCCGTGGAGGTGGACGTGGGTGCGAGGAGGATCCATCATCACCCACACCCTCCCCATCATGCTCACCTACTACTACTGACATGGACCTACTACTACTACTACTGACATGCTCACCTACTACAACTGATACTACTGACATGGACATCGACTCAACATGGAGTCTGAAACGCTGACGGGTTCCTCCTGTGAAGCCCATTTTTATATACCAATTCCCCTAAACGCTGTCAATACGCCATTATATGGTAGCTGTGAGTTAGAAACATGTTCAGTAAGTTCTGTGGTCATCCGGAAGACGTCAATCAAATACGTCTATATACGTCAATATGCGTTGGAGATACGTTACACATAGGTTCAAAGCACGTTACTCATATGTTAGAAATAAGTTTCGGGTACGCTAAACATTACCTCGACGTGTTTCGACTTATGAGTAACTTACAAGTAACGTGTGTCAACGATCGCATAACGCGCCTACAAATTATGGCCAGTGTATGCTGAACGTGTGAGTCATACGCTGGCATACGTCGAAAATTTTTGAGCAAGCTTAAAATTTGTCGACGAGCTCGGCGTACTACGACGTATTTCAGCGTGCTTCAGCGTGCTCTTAACGTATACCAAACTTACCCATAACGTATTCAACGTACGCCAGCGTTTTAGACAAATTTTTCATACGTCGGCATATGCTGGCTTAAACGTCAAGGTGTGACAGGGCCTTCAACAATGACATCAGAAACTGTTTACTGTTCTTCACTTTATTGTATGCATTTATCGAGACTCATGGAAGAGCTGGAGTAGAGTGGAAGGGAACAAAATGGAAAGGGGGTAACGTCAACAGCAGAGTAGAACTGAGAGTTAAATCCAGGGGAGGGTGAGAAGGATGACACATGGGAGCGTCCAAGCTGCAGACAAGCTGAATGAAACACAGCTAGAAGGGGAAGGTAAGGCGCTGTCACACCTTGACGATTTAGCCAGCGTATGCCGACTGAAGAAAAATTTGTCTAAAACGCCGGCACACATCGAATACATTATGGGTAAGTTTTGTATACATTAAGAGCATGCTGAAAAACACTGCCATATGTCGTAGTACGCTGGCTTTCATCATTGTACTTTGCGGTTGTCCTCAAATTTTAGCATGCTTGAAATTTTACGACGTATGCCAGCGTATGACTCACAAGTTCCGCTATGCTGGCCATAAGTTGTAGGCACGTTATGCGATCATTGACACATGTCGACACACGTTACTTGTAAGTTACTCATAAGTCGAAACACGTCGAGGTAATGATTAGCGTACCCAAAACTTATTTCTAACCTATGAGTAACGTGTTGTCGGCACGTTACACGATCGTTGACACACGTGGCGGCACGTTATGCGATCGTTGACACACGTCGAGGCACGTTACTTGTAAGTTACTCATAAGTCGAAATGCGTCGAGGTAATGCTTAGTGTACCCAAAACTTATTTCTAACCTATGAGTAACGTGCTTTGAACCTATGTGTAACGTACCTCCAACGCATATTGACGTATGTGGACGTATTTGATTGACGTCTTCCGGACGACCACAGAACTTACTGAACGTGTTTCTAATTTACAGCTCCCATATAATGGCGTATTGGCAGCGTTTAAAAAAAAATAAACAAACGACAATAACTTCCGATATTTCGTCACGTGCCGTTACGTCATGACCGATTGCCTCTTCAGTTTGCTCATGTCTTATTCTTAGTTCCTCCTCTGAATATTTTCTGTTTGAGGATATTGTCACGTCGATGTCGAAACTTAAAAGCAAATGTCCGATTATATTTTAAAATTCGTGATAGACTAATAAAAAAAAACAACAACAACAACAACACAACAACTTCAGATATTTCGTCACGTGCCTTCACGGAGCCAAGGAGAAAAAAAGAAAATGTGCCTTGACGGAGAAAATAAGTTTCGGGTACGCTAAACATTACCTCGACATGTGTCAACGATCGCATATCGTGCCTACAACTTATTCCCAGCGTATGCAGAACTTGTGAGCCATACGGTGACTACGTCGTAAAATTTTCAGCATGCTTGAAATTTCACGACGTACGAGACGTACCACGAAATATGACAGCGTACTTCATCGTTTTTCAGCGTGCCCCTAACGTATACACAACTTACCCATAACGTATTCGACGTGTGCCAGCTTGGTTCGGCAAATTTTTCATAGGTCGGCAAACGCTGGCTAACTCGTCAAGGTGTGACTGTGTGGTTGACACTTTCAATTTTCAGGCGGTTATGATTTAAATCGGCGTGTGGCAGGTTTTTAACAGGCTACGCCACGAGTTCGTCGGCGATACGTGCAGCGCGCTATGCCTAAGTTAAACTATCGTTGGGCATAGGTTGTGAACGCCGACAACAGGCTAAGCATTCGTTGGTATAAGTTGTCTATAAGACAACGAAAATTTCTGTGCCCGTTACTAATATGTTATGCATACGACCAACCCGTTATGAATATGACCAAAACTTTAAAAAACATCAACATTTCAGCATACGCCAACGTTTGACATACATTTTTATACGTTGCCATTGCTGGATAATTCGTCAAGGTGTGACAGCGCCTGTAGGGATGAAACATAAAAGAAGCAAACCAACCTGGTAACTAACAAATGAAAAGGGGTGAGGGAGAGGGAGGTGGAGGGAAAATCCAAATTACCTGGATTGAAACCCAGATGTGGTGGTGTGATGGTGAGAGCTTCTGCTTCAAGTCTGGGATGTTGGATGTTCGAATCCCAGCTGTCATACCAAAAACTTCAAAAATGGCATGTGCTGCTTCCTTGCTTGATGGATAAGTGCACATCAAGGTTAGCATCCATAGGGATGAGGACTTAAAAGGATAAGAGTATGGACAATCCCGGAGGTTGGCATCCAAGGGGAGGAGGAAATTCCTCCTCAAGAAATGCCCTGCTGAGTGCGGTGAGAAATGCGGTGTCATTGTTGTGGTGTCGTTGGTACCCAGAATGCCCTGGAAGTGTCGGCACTTCCCCCCCAAACTCAGTGGCTGTTTGTCTCATCTTGTACAGGTGTGTGTGTGTGTGTGTGTGTGTGTGTGTGTGTGTGTGTGTGTGTGTGTGTGTGTGTGTGTGTGTGTGTGTGTGTGTGTACTCCACTATGAGCCTTAGATCCTGTTAAGAAAAAAATGACCTATGGTAGTGGTGAGCAGCTGCATTGAAACCCTTGAGGGAAGAATGGGACTGAACATGTTCGGGAAGTTTGTTTCACAGGTGGGAGAAAAAAGAATCAAATGAGTGGAGGTGAGCAGTGAACCTGGATTTGGGGAGTTTAACAAGAAGAGGGTTATTGGTAGACCATGTGTGTCTGATATACTAAATTATCTGATATTAAAAATTTAAGACACTTTCACCATCTCCAGGATAGCTGCCAAGTTTAGGGAAGGTTCAGTTTAGACCACTGAGGGTCTTGATGCAGAACCCAAAATTAACTCGATTGAACAATGATCAGACCTTTGTTTAAGAGATCAATATCTTCTTGTTTTCGAATTGGGGGAATGTAAAGTTGTTTCTGTTCAGAGCATTGGAATTCTCACGTCGATGTTCGACTTGGGATTAAAAACCCACCTGGCCTGCTCCACATGACGTAACCAAAACGTCGTCCAAGTCCACACTTGGTGGTTGACTTTTCAACACTTGCGGGACAACTCGGAATTGCTGAAATAGTGCAAACGTTCATCTATTTAAGATGAATGAAACAAAAAATGACGGTTTCAGTGTTGTTGCTCAAAGATTCATGTTGAGAACTCAACAGCTCTAAAATTTCCTGATTAAAAGCTTCCCACTTCATCTGGAGTCGCTTTTCTGCAGACCCTTGTCGGCTTCAATTTGCCATGTTGACCTGAGACGTGACAATCGTTGTAATGGGAAGGACGATTTTTATTTTCACACCAAACATCGCACTCTTCTCCTCTCGAAGCATCATCGACCCAGCACAGTAATGATCCTTCTGGAAGTGACATCAAGACATGGATCGCTAAGCCATGGGTTTTTCCTCTTACAAAACTGCTGATCAAAGGGACTTTCAAAATCCTTTGTGGTTTGTCGTGGAGGTGGGGGGGAGACGCACTTTTCAAATCTATCTTTCTCGCTCACCATGAAGATCACAAAAAAATTAAATACCCCAAATCACTTTGAAATGCTGTCAGATGCAATGCTCCAGATACGGGCGACAGAAATTGCTGGGGAAAAAAAAATCACTTTTGGAATCCAACATTCTGAAATATTCTACTCGGAGTTTTATTTGAGTTTTTTTCTTTGGGCGAGAGCCAAGTCGTATGTTTATATAATTATTTGTCACTGCGATAGCCCAGGTTCTTGGAATAGTTTAAGGATACTGATGGAAAGTTTGTTTCTCGAAATTTGAACGGAGGGTAAAATAGGTGGACGTGCACTGTTGAGAATAGATGGAAGATTGCAGGTAGACATCAGAGATGAACTCAAAAAGGGTGAGTTCGAGATGATGAGCAAGAAAGTAAAGGTAAGCAGAAGTTTTAAATTTTTTTTCGGAGGTGAAGAAGGAATACGTAGGTTGGTCGGTCGATGAATGTGTGTGACCTTTGGAGTGGGAGTGGGTTGACGTGTGGGAAAGCAGGTGATCAGAAAACAAAATTATCTTTGCAACCTGCATGGGCTGTTTAACCACTAACAGCAATAGTTACTGTACATTCACCACCAATTACATCCAACAATCAATGGGGTGACGTGCATATCCAGGGTGTCTTCTGAGACGTCTGGACTCACAGGGAAGAACTCATAGCAACCACCTTGCAGAAGTGAACATTTTCACTGTGTGTTTCATCTGTAGAGAAGCAAGGACGACCAGTACCAGTTCTATCAGCAACAATTCCAGGATCTTTTAATCGTTGGAACACTTTCCCAACGGATCGTTGAACTGGCTTTGACTTCTCGGGATAACTCACATGCCTTCCTCTGGCTTCCTCCGGAAACTTGTAATAACAGCAGTTCCACCTTCTTTTGATCGTTTAGGTATAGTGATCCATCAAGGTGTGTTTATTCCTGAAATAAGTAAAACCGACATTACAAATGTTTGTTTAACTTTATGAATATAAAGCCTGTGTTTCCCTCTGAGTCCAGACTTTTGAGACAGACACCCTGTATATGTGGGTTGATATATACTGTAATGATCAATTCATTTCCACTTGTGTTGTTTGACCTGGGATGTGTTCCATTACCAATCAGCTTGATCTCGCTTGCCAAGCTAGCCGTTCCCATGCAACCGTTTCGTTGGAGTGCTTAAGCCACTTGGTGAGCACTCTACAAGTTGATTAGTAATGGAACACATCCCTGGTTTCCATTTGGCAATTAAGTTGCTAGCTTATTGATGACCTGATCACGACTGAAGAGTGTGCGCTACTGTAATGCAAACTCTCCTGCGGTACTCTTCGTGAAAGACCCCGTGAGATCTCTAACGTCCACCAACGAGCAGTGCTGGCAGACTGGCCATCCGGCTTAACACCTTTCCAATAGACTGCCCACACATCGATGTCCCAATCGCTCTGCATTGGAAACACTCGGGTGTCAGTTTATAACTGGGTCAGGATTCGAACCCAGGCGAGACAACTCAAAGGTGAGTGTGCGTAACTCTAACCTATCTTGTCTGTCCATCGCTCTCAGTTGAGATGACGTTCATTAATTTGCTGATGGAGATGTTGAATGGTGTTGACCTTTTCATTATAACCAACATTTTAGTGTCCAGCACAAAACCAGACCAGTTGGTGCAAGGAGTCACAAACTTGTATTCGAGGGAATTCCTCATAAAAAGAACTACATTGATGAAGGTTAACTCCGACAAATTGTTACACACTGGTTTGTAGGTTTGTTTTGCATAAATGCCAGAAACATTATGGATTTAATGTGTTATTCACCTGGTGCCTTAATGTCGAGGGTCCGTCCCATTCCACTATATTTGTCCAGAAGAAAGTTATTTCTCCACCATAATTGAAAGGTGAAGGTGAAACAGGTTATGTTTTCACCCCTCTTTTTCTGTCTATTTGTCTGTCTGTCTGTCTGTGTGCAGGATATCTCAAAAAGTTGTGGACCGATCCGGATGAAATGTTGTGGACGGGTTGGGTGTGCGACGAGGATGAAATTATTACATTTTGATGACTATCCGGATCTGGATATTCCTTTTTCAAGTGAGTCTTCACCATTCAGAGATAAGGCTCAAAAACGATAGAGTACTGTATAGCATGAAATTTCAAAATCGTATTGGGCTCGATATGTTCTTGTGGATCAGGCATGACGTGGCGGAGGTATGCGCTCCACCGAGTGCCCTTCTGGTTTGCAACAGTTTTCTTTTCTATTTGTGTGTTAGGCCACGGACTTGCTGATCAACCCTCGGATGTGCAATCGTGTCATTTCCTGCAAATATCTGAGGCAAACAGCCCATGTGGGAAGGTAAGGCAGTAGCTTCAGTACGTTGCAGGTAGTGCTTGAAGTTCAGGCCATTATGACATCATGGCACAAGTTTCAAATCATACTTGCACCACTTTGCTGTCAAACGAGTTTATTTAGCGAATATTAACATCATAAAGAGGTTTCGTTTTTCTTTCCTCGAGGGGATGGTTTATTTCTTTCTTTCTTTCTTTCTTTTCTCGAGACCTTTGGGTTGTGGACCATTCTTGATATACACGGGAAACTGTTGAGTGTGAAAAACACAGCAGCACTGCAGTTCTTGACACACTCAAACCGGTGCACATGGCCCCTACTACCATCCCCCGTTCATAGGCACTTAAATCTTTTGTCTTGCCCATTTACTGTACTCTCTAAATAGCACACATATGCAATCCATGTCTCAATCGTCTCAAGGCTTAAAAATTACTTCTTTAACCTGTCTCCTTCCCTTCATCTACACTGATTGAAGTGGATTTAACAGGTGCAGCCAATAATGGATCATAGCGTTCACCTGAATTCACCTGATCAGTCTATTTTATGGAAAGAGGAGGTATTCCTAATGTTTTGTACACTGAGTGAATATTGGTAAAAGAAAGAAGTAGCACACTGAGCAATAAAATAATTAAAATTAATATTATATTTTAAAAGGTTGACATTTCAAGAACAAACTAGTTCTCTTCCTCAGAAGCGTTGAGAGTGGTGTGGTGGCGACACCGTTGAGATCCATTGGGGACAGTTCACATCATGGATTGATTCTGAAATTGCAGAATGTAAATTGGTAAAAGTACGTTTTTCATGATGGTCGACGAAGATGTTCACTTGGATACCCTCCATCCATCATTGCAATTCAGCTCAGAGATGGAACCCTCATGTTTACTCCAATTCTGGATGTGCTGGTGAAGAAGTCGTCGTGCACGTTCAAGCCAACAGTCGACCACAAACCAATATTTACAGGGCAGTACACGAGATGGGACTCTTACAGTTCCACCAACTACAAGAATGGACTGATTTGTAATCTGGTCAACAGAGCAATGAAGATTTGCTCAGCAGGCAAACTCCTTAATGAAGTCCTGGCCATTAGGATGATCCTCCTTGATAATGGATATCCCGAGCAAGTCAATAACAGATACACAAGTTCCTGAGTCCGTCAAAAATAAAAGAACAGTAGGACCTGATAGAATCTGTCCGGTGTACCTGCAGCTACCCTGGAAAGGAAAAATGTCTCGATGTTTTGAGAATCTAATTGAGCATACTGTGTGCAATTCCTACCATTAGTGGGGCAGATGACAGCAATTTTTGAGAGGAATTGTGCAAATGATACAAGCATCAAATTTGGCACATTTGTTCTCCAGGGGATTCTAATCAAATCTGCCTGATTTACCATTTGAAAATCCAAATTTTTCAAAATTTGGATTTCCAAATGGCCGTTCAGGCAGATTTGATCAGAAACCCCTGCAGAACAGAAATGCCAAATTTGATGCTTGTATCATAATTTGCACGATTTTTCTACTATCTACTACACTATATGCTGTTCAACCACGAGTAATTTTCACCACTCGCAGGCTGCTTCTGTCTATCCGTAAGGATGTACTGCCTCCCATTCAATCTAGCAATGTTGTTTATGAGTTTAAGTGCCGATGTGGAGCTCGGTACGTGAGCTGTACATCTTTAGGATTGACGGAATGCATTAAACAGCATGTCCCTTTGACTGTCCGACAACATTTACTAACCGGACAAAGACAACCACGATGGACATGCAGCAATGCACAAAGTATGGCTGCTGTGTCCCTGTGTTTCGGCAATTGAATCTCATGTATTGAGTAATCCTCAGTGTGCAGATGAATGAAATGTAAGCTGGTTCCGAACCCTGAGCAAGGCACGCAGTGTCTCACACTTCTGGATAATGGAGGAAACATTTATCATGTCAAAAGATCCTGTACTTTGTCGACAAAAGGAATTTTGAGCGGCCATTGTATCTGTTTTGACCATGCCAACTCTGTGGACAAATATTGGTGAACATCCTCCTATCCTGTTGGGTTGATTATATCAATCAATGGGCATTGACCTTATCACTCTGTGTGTATAAAACGTATTATGTTCCCGATTCATTCTGTTTGCGTTTTTGTCCCTGATGAGAGCAGATCGAAAAGCTTTGGCATGTCTCTGTTATTGTTGAAATGTGTATATATATATATATATATATATATATATATATATATATATATATATATATATATATATATATATATATATATATATATATATATATATATATATATATATATATATATATATATATATAGGTTTATGCACATATATATCTATATACTCACGGGGTGTGCTTACACATTCTGTAAATATACAAACTGTGCTTCCCCATTGTCTCAGGTCACTCACCTGCATTCGTTTTTTCTTTTTTTATGTATTTATTTATATTTCTATTTTCATTTACGGATCCTTTCCGACATTTCTGTGATTTTTCCTGGTGTATCGGCTTCAATGTCCGTCGGCATGCCACATTTTAGCTTTCTACGTTAGCTGGAAGGTCAAGTCAGGTCAGGTATGGAAGCATACACCAGAGCAGCGCATCGCTGCGTCCACTTTCTGCCAGTACTCCAGGGGGCTCCGTCTGGCCATCCCCCAGGCAGATGCCTGGCCTATCCCCATCTCCTTGAGATGCCGATCAACCTGCTGCAACCACGAGGCACTTGGTCAGCCCATTGGCCTCCTCCACTCACGGGGCTCTCTCTTTGAGAGAATATGGTTAGCAGGATCAGCGTCAGGAAAACGAGACACACACCCATATAGCCGCAGCTGACTTTCACGGACAATGCAGGTAATAAATCTCATCCGAGTCTCTCTCAGCAACCGCTCGTTGGACACAAATTCCGATCAGCGATAGCCCAGGATTCTCCGAAGAGATCTGGTACCAAAGGAATTAAGTCTCCATCTCAGATCCCTGGTCAGAGTCCAAGTCTCACATCCATAGAACAAGACTGGAAGCACCAAGGATCTGAAGACTCAAACTTTCATCCTCCCGCACAGGTACCGGCAGCGCCACACCCCATTATCCAGTGAATCCATGACTCCCCAGTCCCGACCCAGAGGTCTATTGACCTCTGACTCACAGCCGGCAGAGACATGAATATCACTACCAAGGTAAGTGAATCTCTCCACGACCTCAACATTCTCACCACAAACAGACACAGACAGGACGGCAGCATCCAAGATATTATTGAAAGCCTGGATCTTAGTTTTGACCCAGGAAACCCATAATCCCAGCAGCTCCGACTCCACATTCAGCACCTCTAGGGCCCCCAAAAGAATATCCAAAGTCTCTGCAAAGATGACTGCATCATCTGCGAAATCAAGGTCAGACCTTGACTTTCCCAAATGATGCACCACAGGTTGATCTCTCTGACATCCTCCCCAGAATCCAGTCCATACAAGTGCTGAAAAGTACGGGGGCCAGCACACACCCCTGACAAACTCCAGTAACAACTGAAAAAAAGTCAGAGATGGTACCACCACATCTCACAGCACTCTCAGTACCAGAGTATACTTCAGACAACAGATCGTTCAGTTTTGGTGGCACCCCACGAAGATGAAGGATCCTCCAGAGGGAATCCCGATTCACTGAATCAAACACTTTGCAGAGATCAACATAGGCTGCAAGCAGCCCCTGCTGAAATTCTCGTCTGCTTTCGGTGAGGACCCAAAGAGCAAGGATACGGTCAATCGTTGACCTCTTTGGTGTAAAGCCTGACTGCACTGGATGCTGGTGTTCAAGCAGAAGGTGGCGAACCCTATTAAGAATTATCTGAGCAAAGACCTTGCCCGGCACTGAGAGCAGAGTCACCCCTCAGTAGTTGTTGCAGTCTTGGTGATCACCCTTCCCTTTCCAGAGCGGGACAACAAGGCCCCTCTTCCAGTCAGTTGGGATGATGCCTGTGTTCCAGGCAGAGCACAAAACTGCATGCAACGACACGAGTGCAGCATTTCCACCAGCCTTGAGAAGTTCAGCATGGATGCCACAGATCCCTGGAGCTTTACCCCGTTTCAATCGGTTCACCGCAGCCTGTTTCCACAAACGAAGGTGGACCACAGTTGATTGGAGGGTCAGCAACTGATTGTAACACCGCTGACATCCAACTCGACAACTGGTGGATCAGCCTGGTACAACCACTCAAAGTAACCGGACCAGCGGGCCTTCACTTCAGACTCCTCTGTCAAGAGCCTACCACCCTCTGCTCTAACTGCAGTACACCAGGGATGGGCTTGGATGAATGCAATGTGCAAATTCCCTTGTCAGCAGGACGAGATTCACTTGAACACAGGTGATGCTCCACCCCCTCACAGATTCCTCGCTCATAAGCCCTCTTGTCCACCCTCAGCGCACGTACAGTTTTACGCCTCAGCTCCCTGAACAGCTCAGCTCTGCCATTCAGTCTGGCCCTGCGACTCTGGTCAATGGTATCCCGTGTCGCTTGAGAGATAAAATTCTTCTTCGCCCTGCGGTGAGCTCCACGACACCCACCGGCAACATCAAGGATGATGGTCTAAAAGGCAATCTACAACTCCTCAGGATCTCCCAAAGCACCCAGACCCCCCAAATCTCCACTCAGCTTGTTCGCAAACTCCTCAGCTACCCTCTCATCCTTGAGCTTGCCAACATCCAGCCTAGGCTAGGATGGTACCATTCTCCTGGATTTAAGGTGCAACTTACGAGTTGCTACAACAAGCCGGTGGCCAGTATTGAGGAACTGAGCACTCCGGTAGACCCTGCAGTTCTGGATCATCCTCCAGCGAACATCAACGAGGACATGGTCAATCTCCTTTGCCACACCGCCAGCGTTGGAATACCAAGTCCAGCGATGACGTTGTGGGCGCTTAAACCATGAACCGGCCACCCTCAGTCCATGACTTCTTGCAAAGTCAAGGAACTTAGTGCTATTCTGGTTCACAGTTCCAGACCCATGGGGATCAACACACATCTCATAACCATCCAGAACCATAACCATCAGTTCCATTCGATGCATTGAAATCCCCCAAGACTGGAAATGTATCTCGTCTGGGGCACTGATCAACCACAAACTCGAGCGCGGCATAGAATGCATCCTTCACGGTGAGATCACTCGCCTCAGTCGGAGCATAAACAGAGACCAGGGAAATGACACCCAAGGAGTGATGAATGCTTCGTTTCATAATACGCTCGTTGACTGGTGTTACCTCAATTATCATTGGAGTCAGCTTATTGGACACAGCTACAGCAACTCCTTGGGCATGGTAACCATCAGAGCAACCAGACCAATGGTAGGTGTAACGACCCACCATGATCTCGCCGCAATCCGGTCTCCGAACCTCAGAGAGTGCTGCAATACTAATGTCCAAACGCTTGAGCTCAGATGATAACAGAGACAGGTGATCATCCTCTCTTAGGGATAGGAAATTCTAGGCACCTACCCAAAGGGACCCTCTCAGGTTAACCCAAGGAAACCACCACCTGGTGGATGACACCTCAGCACTACTGCGACCCCCCCCCCCACCCCCGCAATCTGACCCGGGAATGTTACCCCATGGTTTCCCTCCTGTAAAGGGAAGCTGCACAGGAGGTATTCCCATGGATTGGTTTTTCATATTTTTTTATGCTTCGAGAATGTTTTGCGGAATGAAGGGTTTTACGGTGGCCGAAGTGCAAATCCTGCCACCAACGTCCAAATAAGAAGTAATCCAAATGCAGGACGTGCACAGACACAGTTGAGCGCTAGATATGGATGGCCATTGACTCACAAGGAGCTCCTCCGCCCTTTGACTCAAACATGGAAGGCACCGATCTTTACTGTCAGTCAACAGTCACTGGTTAGAAAGAGATATATATATATATATATATATATATATATATATATATATATATATATATATATATATATATATATATATATATATATATATATATATATATATTTTTTTTAGAAGACCCGTGAACACGTTGGGTTCCTGTTATGACAGCGGTTGATATAAAAAAAAATCATTTCAAAAAAGAGAAAACAAAAAAGATAGCTCCAGCGAACTATACCGCTGAGGTTGTTTGCATTCATCAAATTCTCCCGAAGAGTACTTGACTGAAACGGGAATTGATTTTGTAATATTTTTTTCGTTGCCCGATTTTAACGAAACTTGATACTTCACACCACAGGAGAATGGTAAGTAAGGAGGGCCGAAAATGTTTGCGCTATTGTGTTCCGTTTTGGCTGTATTTTGGGTACATACATACAAAGATACATACAAGATGAGAGTTTAAGTAATATATGCATATATATATATATATGGGGAGAAATGGCAGAAACTCTATGGAAAGAGTGGAAACGCTATGGAAATTGCCTCATTTGAATAAAGTACATAACAGGAAGAAATTAAATGAGTCACAGACGAAGATTCTGGACGATGTTTATCGTGACAAGCTTTCAGCCAAATGAGCTTTCTTTTTGGTCTTCCTCAATGAGAGCTCTCATTTCCCTCAACTCACATTGTGACCTGAGGAACCGGTCAAAACAGGATTATTACCATACATCTGTAATACTTCGGAGAAGGCCAACCAAATGTTGCAATCATTCAGAATCCAGGTCGTGCATAAACCTCAGTCACCACTCCACGTGCAGCTTTCTAAGCCCAAAGACAGGGTGAATAGATTCCACAAGATGAACGTCGTCTACGAAATCCCCTGTTGAGACTGTGATGCCAATTATGTCGACCAGATGTCCAAGCGGCTCGCGACACGGTTGACGTTGCACCTGCAAGCAGTAGCATGCGGAGACAAGCTATCGCTCGTTGTGGCATCTTGTTATAACCTACAACACAACTTCACGTGGGAAAACATGGTAGTTAAAACCTTGGCACCCGGCCGGGCCAGCCTGGAGATTCTCGAAGCATGGTTTTCGGGCACACGATCAATTAGCCATCATGTAGACCTTCATGCTGCCTATCCAGGATTACGAAATCGCCCACACCCCTCACCTGTGGGTGTGATGGTCAAGCCCGATACCCAAACCTGGGGCAGATATGAAATGCATGACACCAAACCGATAACTCAAGCACCCGAACTGGAAGCAACTCCATCCTCCAAACCTACTCTCTTTATGAAATCTGTCCCAAAACCTCATGCTGATTGGTCCTCTTTTCAGCCCAATCATGGCACGTAGCTGTGCCAATTGGACGAATTTAGTACAGCTGACTACTCTGTAGCTGCACATCTGATGTCTTATTGTTTCCTCTGAGAAAACAGTAAAGGAAGTAGAGAGGGTAGAGGAAGACCTATTTTTTTGTAAAGGATCATGATTCATGGACGAAACTGTGAAGTTTCATTCTCACAACCTTGTTCCAAAGACTCTTTACAAAACCTTCACTGAACTTCTAAGAGCTTCCACTTGGAGCTCGTTTGGAGTGATATTCCCCGGAATTATTTTTAAGTCCTCAGTGAGGGGTTTCCTTCGCACTCCTGTAGTTCTATCACTGGAACAATTTTAGGTTTTTTCAATTTCCAAGTCCTCTTGACTTCATTTTTTTAGATCCTGGTATTTGGTCATTTTCCTGATTTCGGAAGCAGTTCGTCCAAAGTCATTGGGAACTGAAACCTAAATCAACAATGCTGACTTTTCCTTTTTGTGTTTAAGCACCATGTCCGGACTTGACGGGATCATCATGTCACACATCAGCATTACTTGTTCATTTTCAAAGATCAGCTCTGGTTTGTGTTTCCTTGATTGTTCTGGGACCAGGGTGTTGAAATATTTTCAGATGTGTCAGTGGATTACTCTGCACATGCTGTCAGGTCTTTCTGGGTACAGCTGTTCTGACATGAGTTTTTTTACATCCCAAAAGGAGGTGACTGGGACTTTCTGTTTCAACTCCACAAAACCTGCATATGTCCGATTGGCTCAATCCCACCATTTTCTTAAAGGCATTAGTGTAGTGTCCTTAGTCTTGGGCATTGATGATGAATCTTTCTTTGTCCCAACTAATTTGACCTCTTCTTAGCCATTCTAAAGAGCCTTCCTTGTCAATCCCTGTCCTGTCAAGATCTTTTTTTTCAAATTGTCCTGCTCTTTGGCATTCTCCCATTTCTCAGA
The DNA here is from genome assembly GCF_056783735.1 of Eptatretus burgeri. NCBI lineage: Eukaryota > Metazoa > Chordata > Myxini > Myxiniformes > Myxinidae > Eptatretus > Eptatretus burgeri. Next base: position 31,445,710 of record NC_140972.1, on the reverse strand, counting down.
GTATATCTGCTGATATTTCTTTTTGTAACTTTCCTTTTTTTTACCCCCACTACCGAAGGTGAAGGAAGTTATGTTTTCACTCCTTTCTGTCTGTCTGTTTGTTTTTGTGTGCAGGACATCTCAAAAAGTTGTCCACTAATCCGGAAGAAATTTTGTCGACAGGTTGGGTATGTGACAAAGTTGAACTGATGAGATTTTGGTGAAGATTGGGATCCAGATCCAAATACTGTACGAGAATTTTTGAAAGTGATTCTTCACCATTGAGAGATGGGGCCAAAAATGATATATAGAATGATATCTCAAAACGTTGTTGACAGATTCTGATGAAACGTGGTGGACATGTTGGGTGTGTGACAAGGAAGAATTGTTTCAATTTTTTGTGAACATCCGGATCCGGATCTGGATCTGATAAATCTTAAAGTGATTCTTCACCCTTGAGGGATAGGGCCAAAAACGATATATAGAATGATATTTCTAAAATGTATTGGGCCCAATATGTTCTCATGGATCAGGCATTGCATGGTGGAGGTAGAGGTATGCGCTCTACCGAGTGCCTTTCTAGTTTTGAGATATTTATCTGGGGGTGCTACTGCAGCATTTCCTCTTTTTCATTCTCTGGTCCTGTTGTGGAGTTTTTAATTTTGTTTCTTTTTTTTGTATACACTGTCGAGGCTCATATTGGAGCTAACACACAGAAACACACGAGGGGGGCATTAGACAAGAGGGGTGGGAGAAGGAAGGAAAAAAACAGTGGGGAACAAAGACGTGAAGAGATCTGTGGAAGGGAGAGGGATGGGTTCTAGGATACATAGAATAAACATAGGATGGTACATAGGATAAACATAGGATAAACAACAAGGGTACATAGGATAAACAAGATGGACACCACAGCAACTTTCGTGAAGGAAAGCCTGGAATTTGAAGGACGTGGGTTTGGGGTAGATTAACGGGGGTAGAAAAGATTGTGGTTTTGGATGGGGGAAGATAAGAGATGGTGGTGAAGAGCTGTTTTGAAGACCTGGAGGGAAAAGTGGGATTGAGGAGAGTGTGGGAGTTTGTTCCAAATGCGGGAAACAAACGAATGAAAGAGTGAAGGTGAGCAGTGATTCGTGAGTTTGATAGTTTTATCAGAAGGGGGTTGCTGGTGGACCTTGAGCGCCCTGCGAAAATATGGGGTGGGGGGGGGGACATATCTCAGACAGAGCAGGGGGGACAAGGCTGGAGAGGAGACTGTAGAAGACAGAAAGACAACCGACCTCCCCGTGGTGACAGAGTAAGAGACCCAAAAACTCAGTCTCATTGCGGGAGATACCAATGATCCTAAATACCTTGGTTTCCACAGCGTGAAGCCGAGAAAGGTGAGAGGCAGGACCACCAGCCCAGAGGGGAGAACAGTACTCCATCAGGCTGTGGACCAAAGCTTTGTATGTGGTCAGGAGGTCAGGTGTGCCGAGGAAGGACTTTGGATGACGGAGGATGTCCAGTTGGTGACTGGCTTCGGAGGCCAGCTCTGAAATGTGGCTTTCCGAGGAAAGATCATGGCAGATAGTGAAACCCAGAAGCTTGAATGAAAGGACTTTTTCAAGAGGATTGTTGAGAAAGAAGATGGGAGGGTGGGGGAGGGGGGGTTCCAGACAGTCCTTTCGGAGAGACATGGTGAGAATGTGGATTGTCAGGATTGAAAGACATGTTCCACGTGTTGGACCAGCTTGTGATTTTATCCAGATCTGCAGAGAGCGAAGAGACTGCTGATTGCTGATCTGAGGGATGACAGATGGTGGAGTCATCAGCAAAGAGATAAAGAGGATGTTCCAGAGAGTCAAAGAGATCATTGATGAAAACCTGAAAAACGAACAGGGTCCAGAATACTGCCTTGAGGAACTCCAGCCAGGACAGTAGGAGAGGTGATTCAATTATCCTATCTGTGTCCCAATTTCTGTTTCTGTTGTGATTAAATTTGAAATCTCATCTGTTTCAGTTTTCCTCTTTGTTGTATTTTCTGTGTAGCACCAGTAACTTCTGATGGTTGTTTCTTTTCTTTGGGAGTTTGTACTCTGGGAATGTCATCCCAAACATATGTCCCATCATTCCATTGTGGCATTGTTGGTCGGTCGCCACTTATAGATGACCAGTCATTTCTTATTGCCTCGTCAGTTTGTTCATCTCATTATTAGCTCCTCTGATGTGAATATTTTCTGTTTCAGCATATTGTTTTTATTCCTTGTGTATCTTCTAACTTTCTTGAGTATCCTTGTGTGTCCTTGTGATACAGTATAGGTGATATGCTGGCAGGTGGAACGGCTGGCTTAACATCCAGGTTAGGACCGGACGTTAAGCCAGGTGCCCTCCTGGCAGCATGAGTTGGTGGATGTTAAAGATCCCACAGTGTCCTTCCCGAAGAGTAGGCGAGCTATTGCCAGCCCCTTGAACAAACTACGAATTCTTGCTCTCAACTGCATGGGGCACTGCATCAGCAGCACAGCCCCACTCCCAGCAACACGAAATCATGATGATTATATTTATTATCCCGCCCCCTCCCGGAGGGAGGGAGCGGGATATTGTAATCGTCCGGTTTGTTTGTCTGTTTGTTTGTTTGTCTGTCTGTTAGCAACTTTACGGCAAAACGGCTTTAGCAAACACTATCGAATTTAATCCACAGGTGGGCAATGAACCTTGGACGACCCCATTGACTTTTGGGTCCAATTGGATCAAAGGCCAAGGTCACGAAAAGATCAAAATCGTTTTTCGCTCATAACTTCGTCAAAAATGATCTGATTTACTTCAAACTAAGATAGTGAACCTTAATCTATTTGTCACTTATAATCCTACCCATTCCTATAGTGAAAAATGCATATTTGTGAAGATCGGTGGGGTCCGAAGTTTTGGGGGTCATGGCCATCGGTCAAAATTACAAATTTTCCATTAAAACTAAAACATGGTTACGAAAATACAACTTTATGGGAAAACGGCTGGCTCAAACACTGTCAAATTGTATCCACAGGTGGGTAATGAACCTCGGACGACCCCATTAACTTTTGGGTCCAATTAGGTCAAAGGTCAAGGTCAGGTCACGAAAAGGTCAAAAAATTTTTCGCTCATAACTTCGTCCAAAATGGTTTAATTGACTTCAAACTAAGACTAAAATATTCCTTATTCTGTTCCTTATAATCAACATTCAGGTTAAGGATATATCAAATTTAAATTTGATCCCCAAAATAACTTTATGCCTTAAATGGGCGGGATTTGTTGTGCCTGGCACCACTTGTTATGTGTTACTGTGGTGGTGCACACGTTAAGTACCACTTCCTGTTAACCCCCCCCAAAAATCCTTCGTGTTTCCCGCGCTTTTCCTGACACGTGGCTGCAGTTGCGGATTAATCCACGAGGGGGAGACAGCCTTTAGTTTGGGCCACCAAGCCTCGTCCGAATTGTTCAGCGTGTTCGCTGCAGAAGTCAGGAAAATATTACATTTGCAACTGAGTATGAAAACACAATTTGGATTTAAAATATGAATCGAAAGCAAATATCAACACCATTTATTAATTACCTCCCAACCGAAGCCTACATTCGCCGACTGCCCAGCCCCCTCCCTTCTCACCTGCTCTCCTCTGAGTTATGTTTGAAAAGCAAAACGCGCTCAATAGGAGTTTGGCATGCACGAATAAATAAATAAATAAATAAACAAACAAATAAACAAACAACATGATCGGAGGAAGGTTCGAACTGGTGATCTTCAAATCGGAGGAAGGTCCGAACTGGTGATCTTCAAATCGGAGGAAGGTCCGAACTGGTGATCTTCAAATCGGAGGAAGGTCCAAACTGGTGATCTTCAAATCGGAGGAAGGTCCGAACTGGTGATCTTCAAATCGGAGGAAGGTCCAAACTGGTGATCTTCAAATCGGAGGAAGGTCCGAACTGGTGATCTTCAAATCGGAGGAAGGTCCAAACTGGTGATCTTCAAATCGGAGGAAGGTCCGAACTGGTGATCTTCCAATAAGTTTTGAGTTTCGACCCCTCGCGTGTCCTTGCGAGGTCATCATGGTGCATTGTCCGATGCCGAAATGATCTCGGTCGTGCTTCCATCATGGAATCCTCCCGGAATCGTTCGATCATTCCTCTGTGTTTGGTGCAATCTGAGATCCACTGAGCTGAAATACTGCTTCATTAATCGCTGTCCGCTAATTGGGGACTAATTGAACCGAATCTCGTCGGTTTCTTGTTCCGTTGGCTAGATATAGGGGACATTTAATGCCGGTGTTTATCCATTTGTGGAATTCGCACATCCGGCACTAATCAGGAGGAGAACATCTGCTCGCAAGACGGACATCAGCTGTGGGGCAACGACGGAGGGAACACGGGAGCTGACATTGCGTGATTGGCAAGAAGGGGCTAGTGCTGGGAAGGGAAGGGATGGGGCCGGTGGGATACGACGGGCTTGAGCTGGGGTGGGCCCGTACTTGGTCCTTCCCCCACGCCCCGTGCCGCGCTCCCCTCCGCCCGCGGGGCTTTCCTTGCAGGCACCATGAGCTCTCGGTCACTGATTAGAGTTCGGGCAGCGCGGCGGGGGGTGGTGAGCGCCCGTGGTCCATCCTCGACTCACCTGCACATCCGGCGCTCCAATATCGAAGACGTTCCGCAGAAAACCTCCGATCAAAGTTTGTAATATTTGTCTGATGTGGAAGTGCTGTAACCCGTGAGACCAGTGGTCGAAAGGTTATCAAATGTCCCTTCAAGTGATTTTAGATTTTTGTTAATTTCTTTTGGACAATGTGCCCGTGGGGCAATGCCCGGAAGGCGTCACAGTAACGGTGACATCACTTTCAATTTTCCCACCTTGTACAGCTGACATTGCTTGCCGTGCAAAGGACACGTGAACCCAATGCACGCGCTGTCCTCTCTCCTCTCTCCTCTCTCCTCTCTCCTCTCTCCTCTCTCCTCTCTGTCCTCTTTGTCCTCTCTGTCCTCTTTGTCCTCTCTGTCCTCTCTCTCTCTCCCTCTCTCCCTCTCTCTCCCCTCTCTCTCCCTCTCTCTCTCTCCCCTCTCTCTCCCTCTCTCTCTCTCCCTCCCTCCCTCTCTCTCCCCTATCTCTCCCTCTCTCTGTCACCCCTCTCTCTCCCTCTCACTCTCTCCCTCCCTCCCTCCGTCTCACTCTCTCTCTCATCCTCTCTCTCCCTTCTCTCTCTCCCCTCTCTCTCTCCCCTCTCTCTCTCCCCCTCTCTCTCTCCCCTCTCTCTCTCCACCTCTCTCTCTTCCCCTCTCTCTCTTCCCCTCTTTCTCTTCCCCTCTCTCTCTTCCCCTCTCTCTCTCTTCCCTCTCTCTCTTCCCCTCTCTCTCTTCCCCTCTCTCTCTCTTCCCCTCTCTCTCTCTTCCCCTCTCTCTCTTCCCCTCTCTCTCTTCCCCTCTCTCTCTTCCCCTCTCTCTCTTCCCCTCTCTTTCTCTCCCCTCTCTCTCTTCCCCTCCCTATCTCCCCCTCCCTCTCTCCCCCCTCTCTCCAATGTATATATATATATATATATATATATATATATATATATATATATATATATATATCTATATATATATATATATGTATAGCCCTCTCCCTCTCTCTTTTTCTAGCGCCCATTCTGCGAAACATGACCCCCAGCCCTGTGTCCCACCCACACCCCCTCCACGATGTGTATTTCAGGGTCACAATGATTGAGTCCGCGGGTTGTCCTTCCTGCTCATAGAAATGATGGGTTTGATCGCAGCATACCTGTACCTGCTGGCTGTAGCCACTCAGGTAAGTTTTACAAATACTTTAAATTTTTCCAATCCGATCATTACAGATGATGAACTGCGATTTCTGCTCATGCGTTTCCACCGAGAGGGTTTGACTGATGTGTACCTGATTTTTAAACGATCATTTCCTGGAGCCTTTTGTCGTCGACTCACAGTTTTAGTGAGAGACCCGTCGGGAGCGAACCATTACTGTGCAGGGAAGTTGCAGGTCACAGATTCCGAGAAAAGCAAAAATGTTTTTCATGATCCTGAAAATTAAAGGAAATGTCGGTTGTATTTCCCCAACACCTCCCCACCCATCCCCCTACTATACCCCATGTCGTGCTCTTTCCCTACACCATGGTATGAATATTTGGGACGGATGAGAAGCGATTGTGGCAGCCGACTGGCTTTGCGACATCACAGATGACAGCGCCTCCTTATTCATCATGGTTGTCCTGCAGATAGGCTCACGTAGCCAGACATGGCCGTCCACATGTGATGTGTTGTGTACATGAGTTTGCAGATCGTGGACAAGTGATGAGATAGCAAGCAGTTCTACCTCGTGTGTCAGAGATATCCAAGAAGACTAGACCACTTGCTACCCGCAGTCATGGTGTTCATGGTGCCGCATCGCCTACTCGATTCGAAGGACACGGTGAGATCTTCATCGTCCACCACTTAATGCTAGAAGTCTGGACACCCAGTCTTAGCGTCTATCCGAGGGATGGCACAGACATTGATACCTCGCCATGCATGTGAACTGCCAGGATGGCAGTTCGGAGCTGGGTAGGGATTCAAACGCAGGCTGTATAGCCAACATGGTCCCTCCTTATCGTCAGCATGACCTTCTTTGTCCCGAATCTCGTGCAGGATGTCAGGAATGGATTCGCCATGGAAAGTCAAGAGGATGATCCAGTTTGATGTGTGTGATTCAACGTTGATGTCCCCTATTGGTATGTCAGTGGAAGGGTCTGTTCTTACATATAGCAGCTTGGCTGCCAGGTTGCTATCATTTCTTGGAAGCGTGGCTGTGCCGCTGATGCCGTGCCCCTCTATCAGTACACTGGTACTCATTTTGCTGACCTCGGAAGGATGACAGGCTGAGTCAACCCCACCTGGTGTTAATTCAGTGGAAACGGGACTCAAACTCAAGACCCTAAGATCCCAAGTCAGCCACCGTAACCACTAAGCCAAACACCAGGCTTTTAAGCAAGGCTTTGAAACGAGGCTTTACTCACTTCACCGGCAAGCCGCTCCTTTAAATGGTAGAGCTCCATAACAGCTTCATCACTTACCTGCAATGCATTTACCTGTAATCATACACCATCCCAAACTCTATGAGTTCTGAAATGCTGTAGGTTTCCATTACCACCACCCAGGTACAGCCTGGTGTTGGCTTAACAGTTAAGATGGCTGGCTTAATATCTTAGGGTCTTGAGTTTGAGCCACTGCTTGGCCGTTATATTACAACAGGTGGGTTGACTCAGCCAGTCATCCTTCCGAAGTTGGCAAAATGAGTACTGGCTTACTGGAAACTGGGGCACTGCATCAACGGCACAGCCATGCTCCCAGCAATGATGCAACCAGCAGTCAGAGGCTGCGTCCGAAATAATAATAATCACCACACTGACATCCTGTGTTTTCCAGATACTTTGTCTTTCCATTTTCAATCATGAGGAGAGTTCAGATTTTCTTGCTGTTTCGACTGCAGGTGTCCATGAAGAGGGGGCATTGTATCAGATCTCTGCACCTCGCCATCTTACCTGGAATCTTCCCCGATTTTTAAAATGGAGAAGGGAGTCTTTTGCATGCACAGCCATTATTTTTGTAGTGTGTACTTATTTGGACCTGTCCCAGGCTCCCGGCCCCTCCATACATCCACCCACACGTTCATCAGTTATTGATTATTTTCTGCCATCCTCTAATCCACCCATCTTGTGCATGCATTCAATGATGCAACATCTCAATTTATTTACATCATTCCACTTGTTGCACATCCATCCATCTGGTCAAACATCTAACAGAGATATATATATATATATATATATATATATATATATATATATATATATATATATATATATATATATATATATATATATATATATATATATATATATATATATATATATATATACACACATACACAGTGGTGGAAACAAGGTGTGTGGATCACTTCATCGATCCACCTGAACACTGCCATGTATAAGACATCCTTACCCACTGTGCCGTTATCGTTTCAATCCTTTCCCTTACCTTAGCCTCGACTGTGACCAGATCATGGTCTGCCACTGCGATACATTGCATAACCACGGTCAGACACCGCCGCATTACGCGGACGCTTCCCCTACCATTGAACCGCTCAACCTGCAGAAGGAGTTGTAGCAACTACATGTCAAAACCAAAATCCGAGCCAAGCATTTTGGAACCTTTTTTTTCTTTATTTCTTTGAATGATTGATGGCCAGGCCTTCAAAAACGCTCATTGAGCCGTTTTTTGCCTCTGCTCATGAGCAGTTATCATCACCACCGTGGGTGATACCCATGAGTATAATTTACCATTTGACAATGCCTGTGATCGCATGATCTAAAACAATTCAACATCCTCTTTTTTGGGGGGACATACCTTGACAAGGATTCAGTGAACTGTGAACACACTCACAGCTCTCTTTGAGCTATGTTTACGGTTAAAAATTTCATTTAATTGTCACAGTGTATGTGGTGATGGTGGTTTCACTGTTTGCTCTTCAATTGAGAGCTTTAACCTGCCTTTCTCACTCCTGATCCCCCTCCCACCCCCAACCACAAAACTGTGCACACGATTAAGGTCACCTGGGATGTCATTACATTGATGTTCTTCTGCTCTCACTGTCTTTTTAACATGCTTTTGTGGTGTAATAACTCTTCTTGAGATCATTAAATACAACTTTTCTCTTTGCTTTGTTACATCCGCCACTCATGAGGATGGAGGTTATGATTTCACCTGTTCGTCTCTGTTTTCTGTTTGTCTGTGAACAGGATAACTCAAAAAATTATGGACGTATTCAGATGAAACTTGGGAGACAGGTTCGATGTGTGACAAGGACAAATGGATTAGATTTTGGTGAAGATCCGAATCCAGATACGAGAATTTTTAAGTGCTTCTGAAACATTGAGAGATCGGGCCAAAAACGATATCGAACATGATATTTCAAAAACTTGGTGGATGAGTTGGGTAGGCGACAAGAACAAGCTGATTAGATTAGCAGATAAGAACAAGAGAGGGTGGATTTTGCAAGTCTGGATGCAGTTTCGGTCTATATGTGGGATATAAAACGTAAATTGTTCAGCCTAGTGGAGGTAAGCATTCTACTGAGTGTCCTCCTTGTTACTTCCACCACCGAAGGTGAAGGAAGTTCTCTTTTCACCCCTTTGTCTGTTTGTTACTTGCAAAATCAAAGATTTTGTCAGTTGATTTTGTTAATCTGTCTTTGGTTGTCAATCGCCTACAGGTCTCAATTCTAAACCAATCGTCATGAAACTTTACCAAGTTGTAGAGGTAGTCTCCACTGAGAAGCCTCTTGCTTTTGAGATCAAAGGTCATCTTGAAGTGGAATTTCTAAAAGCGTCATTTTTCATCCAATTGACTTGACATTTGAACAAGATTTGCATATTGCATCACTGAATTGGGAAACCAACTATTTGAGGTCAAAAGGTCAAATATCAACTCAAGGTTAACTTCTAAAATCATCAATTTAAATCTGAAAAAGAATAAATTTTCATCCGATTGACCTCAGCTTTGATTAAGATTGTCAATTTTAATCTGAATGAAATGGACAATTTGATGTATCCATGGCAACCTTTGGAGAGGGGGTGGATTTTGCAAGTATCACGCTCTGCATGACGTCTTTTTCTTGTTTGTTTGTTTGTTTGTTTGTTTATTTGTTTGTTTGCAGAATATCTCAAAAAGTTGTGGGCGGATTTGAATTGAATTTTGTGGACTGGTTGGGTGTGTAACAAGTATGAATTGTTTCCGTTTTGGTGAAAAAATTTTTAACTTTCAAAATTGTTCTTCACCATTGAGAGATGGGGCCAAATCGATACATAGCATGATATTTCTAAAAAGATTATTGGGCCCGATATGTTCTCATGGATCAGGCATTGCATGGCCAAAGTATGTGCTGTACCGGGTGCCCTTCTGGTTTATTGATGTGTTCACTCCACTCTTACAGGGGCCTGAAATCCCATTTCATGAGCACTGCATTTACCTATTTGCCTCGTAATAGATCCGATGTTATCCAAGATACATGTAACCCCCTAAATACCACCCATTATAATTGTTGTTGTAGGTTATGACATCATTGGTATATAACTGAAAATATAAGCAAACAAAGCTGAGACAATTGGAGTTATAAAAAGTCTTGATGAAACTAACCTCTGCTGTACACACTATAATTGTGTATCACCTACTGCACTTGCCTCATCACATGTTGTTCTGGAGGGACAGGCTAGTTTTAACCAAAATGCATGTGACTGAATAATTGACCTCATTGCTGCGTCATGAAAAAACACCTCATTTCCACATGATTGAAAATACATTACCTCCACGGTATTAAAACACCTCACCACCATGTAATTAAAACCAACCTCACCACTCCGTTATGAAAAATACCTCACCATCACGTAACCGCCATGTAATTGAAAACATCTCACCACCACATTAATGAAACACCTCACCACCATGTAATTCAAATTACCTCATGTAAAAGTAAATTCCACGTCATCAAAAACACCTCACCGCCTTGTTATCTTTAAACACCTCACGTCCACATTATTAAAAACACCTCACGTCCAAATTATTAAATACACCTCACATCCACGTTATTAAAAGCACCTCCCTGCGACGTTATTAAAAGCACCTCACCGCCACATTATTAAATACA
>NC_140972.1:31365044-31430044 GCF_056783735.1 Eptatretus burgeri | reverse complement strand
GGGTTTTTTGGGGGGAGGGGAACTCGATCGCGTTTCGCCCGCTATCTCGGTACGGACGGGGTGGGGAATAGCAGGCGCTCCGTCCAGCGACGGCACCGACAGGCTCGAGAAGCCCCGTGCACAACCGAACCAAAAGAGAAGAAGAAGAACCCGAACAGGCGATGCACACACGAGACCAGTACGAAACGATTCCCGGTTTTGAGCTATTCTCTGGAACTCTCCGTTTTGAATGATCCTCTCAGTTCCGAGCTGCCCTCCAGTTTTGAACGATCCCCTCAGTTCCGAGCTGCCCTCCAGTTTTGAACGATCCCCTCAGTTCCGAGCTGCCCTCCAGTTTTGAACGATCCCCCTGAACTTTCTCTGTCCACGTTTTTTGTAGGGAGGTCCTTCCCCCTCTCTCCGTCCTGCGCCCCGCCCCGTTCGGACGCGTCACATCGCGCATCCGCTAATTGGGAGATGACACGCCACCCCCCTCCCTCTCCTCATTTCGGTGGAGAGGGGAATGAGATTCAAGCGGGAAATGTTCGCGCGGGCCTTTTGGGCGGGAGATGTTTGCGCAGGCGTTTTGGGCGGGAGATCTTGGCGGGAGATGCCCCTTCACGCACTGGTTGCTGCCGCTGCCACTCTGCTCCTCCATCCGTCCCGCGGAGATCGTGACCGCACGATGCTCGATGAACGGCGACTGGTGAAGATGGTGGTAGCGCAGTTGTGGAAGGTGGCGTGAGTGGAGTGATTGTTGGCATCGAGGTTGTTGGCGTCATGGAGTGAATGGGGTGATCGTGGAGATGTTGGTTGTGGCGATGTTCGTTGTTGTTTTGTGCACCAAAATAACAATAGGAAAAGAAAAAATGTCTCGCTCAAAGCGTCGCAGTCCGGATGAATCACATAAATTCCCTCTATACAACGGGTTTGGGCTAACTACACATGTACTTACAGAAATATCTCACCTGGGGGCCCTTTATGGTGTCATGCGAATTTCCACAGCCGTAACAATATATATATATGTGTATATATATATATATATATATATATATATATATATATATATATATATATATATATATATATATATATATATATATATATATATATATATATATATATATATATATATATATATATACATATATATATATATATATATATTTTATATGTTTTCACACACACACACACACACACACACACACACACACACACACACACACACACACATACACTTCGTGTTAATATGGACATGTCATTCATCGATTTTATATGCAGCTCATGGCTGCAAGTTGCATCATTGTTGGGAGTGCAGTGGTCCACTGATGCAGTGCCCCTGTAGGTGAGAGCAGGAATCACCAATTAGTTCAGGGTGCAGACGACACCTTGCCGACTCTTCAGGAAGACCAGCATGGGATATTTAACGTCCACAAAATAATGCTGGCAGAGGGGACCTCTGTTGATCATCCATCAAAGGGATGGCACACACATTTATGAATCACCCTGCCTGTGAAACACCAGGACAACAGTTTGTAGCTTGTCGAAGTTTCAAACCCAGGCAAGGTGGTTGAGAGGTGAGTTTGCATACCTTTTGGCCATCCTGCCAACCAGAAACATGACTTCTAAACTCAGATATACTGAGAATTGCACGTCGACCCTTATAAAATCTCCTTTTGTCATGATAATGGGATCTCATTAAATTGACATGAAAACAAAAATAAAAACCCCTTAAGAAATGCATAGATATGGGTGAATCCCCATGGGAAAGGGAGGGATTAAGGAGTGCACGGGTCCAAATCACTCTCCTGCTGAAAACCTGAGTTTGTAATATTCCTTGTGAATGATACAGGAGGAGTGAAGAGGGGGTTGAAGGGTCACAGTTTTAGAAAAGGCAGGATGTTTTCGGACCATTTGTCACAAACCGGATAACACCTTGTCTTCCTGTAAAAAAAAAAAACTTGTAGCGTCAAGTGCGTTAAGCGGCACCTCGTTTCCGGACAGGTGATGCCATGTACAGACACCCCAACCCCCCCCCCCCTTGCTCCCCTTCGCCCCCATTCGATGTACCCTTTGCCACTGCTCTTTGATTTCTTCTTCTCCGCTAACATGACGTACCAGGCTGTTTGAGACGCAGCTGCGTGTTTGAAAATAGCTTCTCGTGCTGGACAGGCCTCTCGGGGAGGGCTTGGAAGCGCACCAGACATCTGCCAGCTAAGCCGTGGGATTAAAAGCTTGTGGACGACACAGAAGCAGTGTCACTTTGCCCTTGAATCCTTCGGCACGTCCATGTTCCAAAACAATGCTCTTGCTTGCTCTGATCATGGAGAGAGAGAGAGAGAGAGAGTGAGAGTGAGAGTGAGAGTGAGAGTGAGAGTGAGAGTGAGAGTGAGAGTGAGAGTGAGAGTGAGAGTGAGAGTGAGAGTGAGAGTGAGAGAGAGAGTGAGAGAGAGAGAGAGAGTGAGAGAGAGAGTGAGAGTGAGAGTGAGAGTGAGAGAGAGAGAGAGAGAGAGAGAGAGAGAGAGAGAGAGAGAGAGAGAGAGAGAGAGAGGAAATGGTACGTGTTTGACGACCACGATCTGTGATGACCCAATGCCTGGCCATTTACAGATCTGTTTGGTTCATCACGGTGGTGAGGCCTAATTATCGGTCTACCATAACCATTTACCCCAACACACAGAGCAAGTGATAGTTCATCGTCATGTCCTATTGTAGTTTATCATGTTTACGTTGGCATGGAAGACCCCATGAATCCAGAGTTCGATCGGAACATGTGGCGCCGCATGTCTCTAAGTAGTTAAGGTGTCCATTACACTTGTCTAACAGCTACAAATACATCGATACCCAATACACATCGACACTTTATGGTGCCATAATTATTGTCATGTGTTTTTATGTGTGGTGTGGTATGGGTGCAAGGGTGTATAAAAATGCGAAGTTAGGAGTATCAAGTGTACTTGAACAAGTGAGATGTTGAGTGAGTGTAACTGGAGAATGAAGAAGTAGTAAATGTAGACTCTGTTGTTTAATTAATGGTGAAAGGTCTTTCTAAAAATGCCAATTTGTTCATCATCATTAACACACAATAATGTCACATATGTATCCAGGGCACGCCGTCGTCCCGTGTTAATTATCCGTTTGTCCGTCACCGTTGATTGTGAGTCATACGTTGTAAAAGTTTCTTCTAACTTGTAATTGATTTCATTTTATTTGATGATAATTTTGTTGGAAGTCTATACTCCCCGTTTTACGTCGAATAGGCTTTGATTATTAAACAAACATCATTCTCTGCACTAATGCTGCCACATTCGACAACTAGAACTCTGTGCTGTGAAGTGTACAAAGAACATGCTCGACGTTTCCAAGATTGTTCTGCACAGAAATACACTTGGGGTAATGTCTTGGTGTTTTCGGGATGGAGGGTTTTTGCACCTCAACCCCAATTTCACCCTATTGTCGTCTTACGGTTCAGCGAGAGTTCCAGTTCGAGTCCTGAGACGTGTCCGAGACGTGTGAGTCCGGGTGTGGAAAGTAAAACAGGCCATTGGCTCGGATTGAAGCTTCAGCTTTCGGTCCAGAATAGGCCATTCTGTAGTAATTCCTCGAGGAAATCCCTGCTGTTTCTGTTTAATATCAGGACGATCACCAATGTACTTCCAACTGCCTCATAGGGTTTCTCTTTCCAGGGGTTAAATGGTTTTATAGGTGTTTGATGACGACTTTTTGGGCTAATTCTCATGGGTCTTAAAGGAGGAGAAGCTTGTTAGGTATACACTTTGATTTTGCTTTCTTATGGAAGCGAAACTCATTTTGAAGAAGATTTTAAATCATCTCAAAGTGCTGTGGATATCAGTCTGAATGCTTGAAGGGTCTCTTCGTAGCAGATCTTTCCGAATCGCTCTGAAGCCTTCATTGGCTTTATGTTTTCACAACTACCCCATCCTCCTCCTTTCATATCGACGACACTGCTACTACTACCACTTCTACGACTCCTACAACTACTATCATAACAGCCCCAATTATTGCCAACCTCTTGTGGGGTTGAGAGGGGAACGTTTTTGCTCCAAGTCTTTCACGAAACAGCTGGACAGGAGTGACGTTCAACCAAAAGTTATTTGGACAAGAATTTGTGGATTGTTCAACGTGATGTTAGAGCATTTTCTCTGTGTCTGAGAGGTGCTCAGTGGTTCACACCCTGGCTGAGTCATACCAAACAGTTTCTTTTTAAACTGTGCTGCATCCTTGCTTGATCCTCAGCATTTAAAAGGATAGATCACAGACAAATAACGCTGGAACGCAATGGCAAACCACCCAGTATGTCCCTTGCCAAGATACTGCTTTGGCAGCAGCAATACTCTAAAGAGCAGAGATTTAGGGTTCTCAGCTATCCTGCCAGTAATATTTTCATATAAACATCACACAGTATTCACTAACAATAAACTCGATATCATGGAGGGAAAGTATGTTGTATGGATGTACGAGTGTAAAAGCCCATCAAAATGATGTGTTGGAGTTATTTTATTCAAAATATTAAAGGAGACTGGAAGATATGACGTTTCATAGCAAGAAAAAGCATCATTTCAAAACACTACGTGTACAAATCTTCTGGGACGATTCGTTTCGACGGTACAGCCTCATGAGCATGCCAAAATCTGAAGCCTCGGCCTAGTGCCAGGTGTGTTTATATCTTCCTGACTTATGAGCTATCTTACGGATGTAAATGAACAATCATTTTACTCTGCACATGTTGCACATCATGTGTAGCAAATTTCATCTCCCTGCACCTTGTTATCTTGCCAAAACGAAGTTTTTGCAAGATATGTTAGTCAGCTTGTATGTTTTTATTTTTATTTTTATTTTTGTTTGTTTGTCTGTAATCACGTATAAAAAATTCTGCAGAGCACAGTTATCATGGAAATTTTTGTAACTTCGCATATCAGAGGCCTATAGAGGTCCCTTTCAGCACATAAAATTTTGAAGGTCAAGGTCAAAGGTCAAGGTCACTTTTTTTTTTTTTTTTTGTATACCTTGGTCGAGGCTCGTATGAGAGCTAACACACAACTCACAGCAAGGAGGCATGAGACAAGAGGGGCGGGAGTGGAAGGGACAAAACAGTGGGGAACAGACACATTAGGTGAACTGTGGAAGGGAGAGGGATGGGGATGGGACAGGGAACATGGTGAAGAGAAGATGGACATTTCAGGGACTTTCAGGAAGGAAAGCAGGAGAAATGAAGGAAGTGGGCTTGGGTGGATTATTGGGGGTAGAAAAGATCGAGGATTTGGATGGGGGAAGATAAGAGGTGGTGGTGAACAGCTGTTTTGAAAGCCTGGAGGGAAGAATGGGAAAGAATAGAGTGAGGAAGTTTGTTCCAAAGGCGGGAAAAAAGATAAATGAAAGAGTGAAGATGAGCAGTGATTCGTGATTTTGGTAGTTTTACCAGAAGGGGGTTGTTGGCGGACCTTGAGCGCCCTGTGGAAATGTGGTGGGGACAAATCGCAGAGAGAGCAGGGGGGGCAAGGCTGGAGAGGAGTCGGTAGAAGACAGAAAGACCACCGACCAACCTGCGGTGATTGAGTGAGAGGCCCAAAGACTCAGCTTCATTGCGGGAGATGCCGATGATCTTAAATGCCCTGGTTTCGACAGCGTGAAGCCGAGAAAGGTGGGAGGCAGGAGCACCAGCTCCGAGGGGAGAGCAATACTCCATCAGGCTACGGGCAAAAGCTTTGTAAGTGGTCAGGAGCTCAAGAGAGCCGAGGAAGGACTTAGCACGACGGAGGATTCCCAGTCGGCGACTGGCTTTTGAGGCGAGGTTGGAAATGTGACTTTCCCAGGAAAGGTCATGGCAGATAGTGAGACCCAGAAGCTTGAAAGAAAAGACTTCTTCCAGAGGATTGTTGAGAAAGTGGATGGGGGGGGGGGTTGTAAACGGTCCTTTCGAAGAGACATAGTGAGAGTGTGAGATTTGTCTGGATTGAAAGACATGTTCCACGTGTTGGACCAGTTTGTGATTTTATCCAGATCTGCAGTGAGTGAAGAAGCTGCTGCTTGCCGGTCTGAGGGATGACAGATGGTACGGCAGAGGGTGGAGTCGTCGGCAAAGAGAAATAGAGGATTTTCCAGAGAGTCCGAGAGATCATTGATGAAAACCAGAAAAAGAACAGGGCCCAGAACGCTACCTTGAGGAACTCCAGCCTGCACAGGAAGAGGGAATGAAAGAACTCCATTTAGGGCCACACGTTGACTGCGACAGGAGAGGAAGTCTGCGAGCCATGAGTGAAGATGGCCTTGAATACCATGGGAAGAGAGTTTGGTGATTAGGGCAGGGTGCCAGACTGTGTCAAAAGCACGTGATATGTCCAGGGATACGGCTCGGATTTCCTGTCTGGCATTGAGGACCTCCATCCATTGATGGGAGAGCAGAAGCAGCATATCCAGGGTAGAGTGACCTGGTCTAAAACCAAATTGATAATTGGAAATCAAGCCATTGGAGAAGAGGAAGGATTTCATATCTGAGGCGATGATGGATTCCATCACCTTGCTGATGATTGGGAGAAGGCTGATTGGTCTGTAGTTATAGGGATCTGTTTTTGCACCTTTTTTATGCAGGGCAGTGATGTTAGCAGATTTCCAAGCAGATGGCAGATGACCTTGGGCAAATGAGAGGGTGAATAGAACAGAGAGAGGGTGAGCAAGAGCAGAAGAGCAGGCTTTGAGGACACGTGGGCTGATGCCGTCTGGACCGGTTGCAGAATCTGACTCGAGGTTTGAAAGCAAGCTCTCCACCTTGTCAGGAGAAAAGGACACAGAGTCCAGGGACAGTTGGGTGCGACTGGGTAAAGTGGGTAGAGATAGTGATGGGTTTAGGACACAAGATTTAGCTGCAAACACCGAGTTTAGACATTCAGCTTTATCACGTGTGGAATCAGCAGTGCGGCCATTTGAGGTAAGGGAGGGGATGGAGGGGGAACATACACCAGAAACAGATTTGATTAAACGCCACCAGGAATTTGAGGAGGGAGAGAGGTTTGAGAGTTCAGACTTGAGATGAGAAAGATGTTGTTTTCTGGCTCTCCTGAGGGTAAATACACACTTGTTCCGAGCTTTGTGGAAAGAACTGAGATTGCCCTCAGTTGGGTTTGCTTCCATGAGGCAAAGGCAAGTTGTTTCAGGACAACTGCCTCGCCACAAGCTTCAGTAAACCAAGGGCGGGAGAAAGGGTAAGACAACTGAACACGAGAGGGGATAAATCTGTGCATGAGGGAGAGCAAGTTTCTTTGAAAGAATTCCCAGGATGAGTTGATGTTTGAGAAAGTAGTGATAGGAGACCAGTCTGTCAGTTTGGTGGCTGCTCGGAGACCCTGACAGTCTGCTTGAGTGAAATGCCAGACTCGACGGCGGTGAGGTGGTTCTCTGATAACAGCCAGAGAGATGTCCACTTTGACAAGGACGTGGTCAGAAGAACCAATTGGAGCGAAGGAAGAGCAGCAGATATTGTCAGGGAAGTTTGTCAAAATCAGATCCAGAAGAGATGGAATCATTGGTTGAGATCCGGGTCGGGAAGTTGACCGATTGAGTCAGTCCCAATGAGTCGCAGAAAGCTTTTGCTGAGGTGCCATGGCAGGTGAGAGAGGTACCCACACCTAGCCAACTGGCGTGATGACAATTGAAGTCACCACATAAGAGGAAGAGAGAGTTTGGATGAGAAGATAGAAGATGGTCCATGTTTTCGGATAGTGAGGTGTAGATGGAGTCATCACTGTTCGGTGGACGGTACAGTACACATATAAACATGAGGTGGGAGTGGAGTGGAAGCCGAAGCCAGAGGTATTCCTGGGGGTGTGGGGGAGTGAGAGCAGTGCATGGAGAGTGAGGAATAGAGTCTTTGATGAAGAGAGCAACACCTCCACCAGGACGAGGCTCAGGTCTGTCATACCGTAAGAGGGAGTAGCCAGGGAGAGATACTTGGGAGTCAGACACGTCTTGGGAGAGGAAAGTTTCTGTTAGGCAGATAATGTCTGGTTTGTCAGTGGCAACCTGTATGGAAAGATCTGAAAGGTTTGAGCGAAGGCCCCGGATATTTGAGGTCCACACTGTTAATGAAGAGGTAGGGGAGGAGGCTTTGGGTGCAGGAGGTGGAGGGGGAGGGTAGGACAAGGGACGAGGGGGGCAGGTAAGGAGGGTTGCTGAAGGAGTGTGGGGTATTGCAGAACAGCGAGGGGAGGGGGCCGAATGAGGAGGAGAAAAGGCTCTGTGGTGCTGGGGGAGAGGGGGGACAAGAGACAAGGAAGAAGGCAGTTGAGGATTTGAGGAGGTGGAGTGAAGAGATGGAGGTGAGAGGGCAGTGGAGGGAGGCAGGTTGGTGGATGAGAGGGGGGCAACTTTGAGAAGGAAGAGTGAGGGGGATGAAAGGTGGGAGAAAGGTGAGGGGGAATTTTTGAGAGAGGTGAGCGGGAGGCTTGGAGGGAGAAGAGTGGGATGGTTGCTTTGAGAGTGAGAGTGAGGGGTGAGGGGGTGAGTTGGCACTGAAGTTGGAAAAAAAGAATGTTTGATGGAAAGCGAGCATCCATGGCAAACTGTGGTTTTTAAAAGTTTTAGGTCAGAGATGCGATTTAACACAATTCTTGATGGATGCAATGAAGGCGAATTCAGAGCATGGAGAGAAGAAGCGCTGTAATAGTTGGATTTTTTAGGCAAGGAATGAAGGAGAGGTCGAAATGAGAGCAGTCTGTTAAAATAGCAGAAGAGTAGTGCATTGTGAAACAGTAAAGAGTACCACATGTGTGAGAGAGGAAGATGAAGCATTATAAGATCGTTTTTGTTGTTAAAAATAATGCATGAGAGAGTTCAACAGATTAGGTCATGGAAGTGGAAAAAAAAAAATGGAGGAAGAAGACGAGGAGGAAGTTAAGAGGAAGAAGAAGCAGAATCGGGAGAAGGTGAGCGTGTTGTTGTTGTTGTAGGTTTTTATTTATTTATTTTTTTTTTTTTGAGATAAGAAAGAGATTAGTTGGGAGAATGGGGGATGTTTGGAAAGTGGGGAGGATCAAAATTGAAGGTAATGGGGAGGATAGAAATTGAAGGTAATGGGGAGAAAAAACAAACAAACAAAAAAAAAAAACAATCGAACACCGAGTGGAACCGGTAGGCCTCAAGCCTCGGCCTAGGCCTCAAGCACAGGTGAGAACGTCAACAAAAATACTCACAAAATAGCACGATTTTTTAAACAAAACCGAACTAGCAACACACAGTAACATGTAGGTGAGAAAATTAAACAGTTAAAATGGGACAAATAACAACCGGAAACTTAGCTTTGAGAACGTCAGCAGGGAGCCCCAAAGGAGACCTCTCGCTACTCTAAAACCGGAACCGGAAGTGAACACTTTGGCGCAAATCAGGGGAGTCGACGAAACCCTTATTTTTTGAGTAATTTTGATCGGATCGTCTTCAAACTTCATGGGAATATAGTTCATGCTCTGGCGCTCAGCTGATTAATTTTTGGTGGCGATTGGCCTTGACCTTCATGGTTAGCGCCTGAGGTCAAACATATTTGACTCCAAGGTCAAATTTTCAAGTTTTAGGAACCATATCGTGTACTACCTCAAATTGAACACCTCGATGAGTGCTTTCTAGATATGTCAAGCTTGAGACATTATGATATCATTTGGTGCCATTATGAGGCAAAAGCATATTTTTCATGGTTACTCTGTAGAACGATTCTCATCGGAATCTCTCGTAGGCAGATATTCCTCAAGGAGTCGCTCCTGGTGGATTGCAGCTCTGTTCACCTCAGTGTGACCTCAAATAAGTCACACGTGGTCACCTTTTGGCAAGATACGGGTCACCCTGCGGGTGACATTGGTTTATATTTATTGTTTGTTTGTTTTTATTTGTTTTGTTTTTTTTAATGCTTCTGTACGCCGCCCTTGAGGTTCAGTTTGCAAGTCATCGTCTACAATTCCAATAGAAGAGATGTAATTACCCTTTTATGAAAAATGCTTTTCGATTTTTTGTTTTTTTTTTAATTCCCAAAAATATACCGGAGTGAACACACAGTCATGTTAAAAGATTTGGCCTTTAAAACCCTTCTTAGATTGTCCTTATGAAGGGAACAGACAAATACACAGGTGCAGTGTTTTATATTTGTAGATGTTGTATGTTTCATCTACTCCTCTGAGAGGATTTGACAGAGGAAGCTGAAACTTTCAGGGGTTAATGAGGTCACCCTGAGGTTGTGTCTGTGAAAGCATCACTTGATTCCATAAATGTTTGAAATGTTCTTTTTTGCTAATCTTGGCATTTTCTTCCTTTCTTGGTAGGGGTGCAATTGGAATTATCCAAACTATATAACTCGGATGTATTGCATGTGCACAAAAAACAGTACACGTTTTAACTCCATATACATAACCTGGGTTATTTTTTTATTTTCGGGGACGATTGAGGCAGTGGTCTGTTGCCTATACACCACCCCAAAAAAAGGGATGTGCCAGAAGAACGTGTTTCATGCTTGAAACAAGATCGCCCACAGGGTCGGTACTCCGCTAGTCATAATGATAATGATAATAATAATAATCCATCTTTAATTCCAGCAATGTGTGTGTGTGTGTGTGTGTGTGTGTGTGTGTGTGTGTGTGTGTGTGTGTGTGTGTGTGTGTGTGTGTGTGTGTGTGTGTGTGTGTGTGTCAAAAGGGAAAATTAAATATTTAGATTTTGTGGAGGTTGTTGGAAAATTTAATCTTCAGAAAAGGATTATTTTGTCAAAAGGTCATCACTGATGGGAACGGTCTTCCACAACATGTAGTCGGGGCATCAACAGTGAAGGCCTTTCAGACTCTTTTAGATGATCACTGAAAATGCAGGCAGATCAGCTTGCGCTGACTATGTCACATGCCCTGTGTCAAAAGTATAAATTTTCGCAAAGAACAGAAGAATCTGCAGGATCAACCATCCTTTGCCTCTGTATTTCTGTATTTCAAACTGGGATGCTTTATACCTTACCTTCTGGCCCTTCCCTCTTCCATAACCCCCACATTTTTCTTCCATCCCCCATCCCATAATTACCACTGGGTCATGCAAATCAGACAACATGACGTCATTACGACGTTTTTGATGACACATTTGGCCCAGCAAAGAACCCCAATGTACGAGAGTACATCGAAGTGTTTCTCAGCCTGGTGAAACATGGTATGTTATGGTTGTGTAGGTGATGGTAAATGTTGCAGGTCAAGCCCAAAACGCCTTGGTGTTCTGGGAGAGATCCTTCACTGCTCCGCGGTGTCTTTGGGAGTGCAAGGACTTGTGGTTCATTTTCCTTCCTTTGCCAAGTCTTCAGCTTTGGCTGTGCCTGCACAATGCGTGCCAACCGTGCACGTGACAGGCCTGTGTTATGAGTAATCACCCTGCTTTTCGCTCCATTGCTTGGAGATTTACTTCCTACTGAGTGACTAATAGCCGGTTCTTTGCCTCGACAGGTGTAACTCATGAGGTTCTAAATGGCTTCGCCTCACATGTTACAGGATTAATCGAAGGAGTAGGGGTAGGGGTAGGGGTAGGCAAGGATTGTGGGTAAATTACAAATAAGAGCATTTCCTGAGCCACAGTACCTCCTTGAGCATGAACTCTTAATCACACCCTCATATGGCTATTAGCTCTTTTATTTTGCTTATTGCACCTGCACTGAATATTTGCATGGCTAGACTAAACATAAACATTGGTCACGTGCCGATGAAGCTGCATCACTTGTTGCATAACATTCTGATGGTGGAAAAAGAAAAACTGAAAATCTGGAGGGAGAAAAAAAAACTTTGAAACTTAAAAAAGTAAAAATTGTTGGATTTTTTTGATTTTGTCATTGCTTCTTTCTCAGGTTCAGCCTTGGTGGTGGATGATTGGCACCGTAGATCTGAACTAATTGCTCATTTTACATGAAATCAATTTGGCAAATTCCATAACACCTGTTGCCAATCTGACTTGGTCAATCGGCATTTTGGAGTTACAAGGTGGGATATGCAATTGGTCATTGTGTGACTTTCGAATTTCATCTACCAGTAATAGTGAGGTGAGGAATTGGCCAGGATAGCGACACACAATCGTCTACTTGTACAAGCAGAACCGTGAAAACATTCACTCAAAAACAGAATGGCTGGTTTAGTTTATCGTCGGATCCTATTTATGAGGAATCAAACCCTGACTTATAGACAGGTGAAAAGGGAGTGCGCGATCAGTCAGATCTGAATAAGTTGGTTAACACAGCCTTTTCATGATAGCATGAATATTATAATTATTATTATCTAATATATAAAGAAGAATGTTTGCTTGTTTGTTCCTTTATGCATTCGGACCCTGCAGGAACCTACCTGTGCAACCAAACTTTGCATGGCCTCTTCTTTTATTCAGAGGAAGGTTGTGGGTTATGTTTGGATTAAAAAAATAGATCCTAGATAAAACCACATAATTGGCCTTCATGCCTTGATCAGAACTTGTGCTTATACACTGCCTGGGTTTTCCCCGGGAGCAATCGAGTAATATGTATTGCGAAGATCGTATGTTGAGGTTATCGTGATTTGTTGTCAACAACACAAATTTAATTATTATTGTATTTCATTGAATTTCCCCAGGCAACGCCGAGTACTTCAGCTTACTAATATTATATTTGGGACGAGCGAGGTCAGGCAATGGGACAAACCATCATGGCTACCTGCTGCACGTACCAAATGTCAGAGTAAATGTAATCTTATGTCCTTCAAGGTTGAGGGACTTGATTTGCTTTGATATGATCTCCTTTTCATGGAGATACCATTTGTCAAACCTCAAAGGATTGCTGTGTCGGTTTTAGAGCAGGAAGAGACCTTAAGGAAGCAAAGTGATTGACTCTGCATCATGTGATCAAGGAATGTTAACTTTGGCTAAGCCGACTATTTGTGAAGGGCACAGTAGGTTTGTTTTATCACCAAAAAGCAAGTGCAGGTCGATGGGACGGCTAGATTAGCCACCTCCAAAAGATGGTCTCCTCCATGAAACGGTACCCTGATTTTACCGCACCACATCTCAGTCGATGAGTATGTGATTCCATAGCATTTAGGGAGTCAGGAGGGAACTCGCAAGTGTAGATAAATGAGTAGATGTGTCTCTTCACTCTCCCTTCATGTCCCATTTGGTTCTCTCTCTTCCACCTCAGACATCACGGGTAAGTAGTATGATGTGAATCTTTTTTTTTCATGAGATGTCCGTTCGTGCAAAACAATTGTTTTGGCAGGAAACGTGGTATTGTAGAAAGAGTTTAGAGTCTCTGTGTTCGAATTGTTTTCCTTCAAACATGAAGGTTTCAGTTTGTATACAAGGGTGTTGGCTAAGACGACCCATTGTACATGATGAGAGTCAGGGTAGGGAAGGGTTAATGAAAAACAAAATCCTCCAAATCGGGGTTGAGGTCGAAGGTAGATAGGGGAGGCAATGAAGATCGATAAGGAAAGGTCATATGTTGGTGTCCCAATCTTAGTCCTCACGGTTCCACGATGGACATCTCGGCCATGGAATCCAGTTAACCTCTCCCCATCTATTCCTTGATTAGCTTCCTGGAGTCGGCATCGGTTAGGTCTCTTGATGACCGGGTCCCTACGGACTCGTGCGATAATTTCCCAACCTAAAGATGTCTACGTCGGGGGTCCACAATTTGTGCTGCACATACTTTGGAGTACCACTCAAATACCACACATATACAAGACATTGTACTTCCTTTTCTTAGATTACTGTCGATACCTATCAAGTGGTACCTTGCGTCTTATTCCATCCTGTTTGTCAGGTTTGGCGAATTCGTTTTATAACGAGGTAATCTCTGCAAAATGTTTCCTTCTATATGGGTACTCAACCTTCGGGAGGGCAGGGTTCATGAAACAGATTTCCTCCCACTCAGTTCGTCCAAATGATTTGAAGAGCGACCAAGGGGAGAGGAGATTTACGGATGCGGCGTGACCCCAGCTGCCATCATTCCTTGCTGTGCTTGCTCTATACCACACGTCATTTTGTGTTTCAGTCTTATCATCAAATCACCGAGCAGACATCAAACGGCAATGCAGAATAATCGACACAGATCGATGTAACCCTCTACTTGATTTGAATTGAAGTGATTGACGAGATGTCCCTTGGAAGTCCCTTGGCTCCACATGCTGACCATTTGCTGCGGTGATTTTCTCAGATTGGGAGAGAGTATGTTCGTGGATTGTTAAATATAAATTGCATACGTTATTTTCCTTCTTGCAGTCGTTGGGGGAAATGGTCCAGGGTGCATGGGGCACACAAAAATATGGCTGTCCTCACAAGGAATAAAAAGATGTAGAAATACAATGTATATAACCTGGGTGGTAGGATGGCCTGGAGGTGTGTGCATTTGCCTATGAACTGTCGAGCCTTGGTTTTGAATCCCGACTCAGGTATAAACTACCAGCCTGGTGTTTCACATTGTGTAGTCCATCAGCAGGACGTTAAGCCAGAGGATCTGTCTGCCAGCACTGGTCGTTGTTGGACATTAAAGATCCCTCTTTCTTAAAGATCTTTCACAAAGAGTTTGCGAGTTTACTCGGCACCCTGAACAGGTTACAAATTCCTGTCTAAGTCACTTTCATTCGATCCACCCAGGATTAGTTCAAGCCTTGATACGTTTCTTGACTTGTCCTTGGACACCCGAAGCGAGGTCAGAGAACGGGCCTCCATTATTATTGGTACACAGTTCACGCTTTGGATGTTTCATCAGTCACTGCACAATATTGTTTCGTTTCTTTCTTTGTTTAAATACAGTGGTTTCCTTTCCCATGATTTTTCGTAATATTGGATCAACATCTCATCGGCTTTCCATCAAGTTGCATGAGAATTTGCAGGAGGTTTTTGTGAATGATTGGTCTTACTTTTTGTAATATTGCATGTTTATTACTCACCCCTGAGCACGGTAGTCTGATCCAAGTCTGATCCGTGCTTTTACACGTCTCATGGACGGAGAAGGACAACGGCCACCAAAGACGATTCGTTATGGGATGATGAATGGACCCTTTAGCGTTTAGTTCATTCATATCGACTGGGCTGCTCTGAGTTAGCCTTTGGTTAATCTTTTGTAGAAGTGAAACCATGTGTTCTCTTGTAACACTGTTTGGCTGCTTTTGGACCACCATGCCCTATTCCTCCTCATGAATGGAAACTGCATCGACTGAACGCTGCCAACACAGCCATCCCATGTTAGTGTCAAACACAGCCATCCCATTCTAGTGTCAAACACAGCCATCCCATTCTAGTGTCAAACACAGCCATCCCATTCTAGTGTCAAACACAGCCATCCCATTCTAGTGTCAAACACAGCCATCCCATTCTAGTGTCAAACACAGCCATCCCATTCTAGTGTCAAACACAGCCATCCCATTCTAGTGTCAAACACAGCCATCCCATGCTAGTGTCAAACACAGCCATCCCATGCTAGTGTCAAACACAGCCATCCCATGCTCGTGTCAAACACAGCCATCCCATGCTAGTGTCAAACACAGCCATCCCATGCTGGTGTCAAACACAGCCATCCCATGCTAGTGTCAAACACAGCCATCCCATGCTAGTGTCAAACACAGCCATCCCATGCTGGTGTCAAACACAGCCATCCCATGCTGGTGTCAAACACAGCCATCCCATGCTAGTGTCAAACACAGCCATCCCATGCTGGTGTCAAACACAGCCATCCCATGCTAGTGTCAAACACAGCCATCCCATGCTAGTGTCAAACACAGCCATCCCATGCTGGTGTCAAACACAGCCATCCCATGCTAGTGTCAAACACAGCCATCCCATGCTAGTGTCAAACACAGCCATCCCATGCTGGTGTCAAACACAGCCATCCCATGCTGGTGTCAAACACAGCCATCCCATGCTAGTGTCAAACACAGCCATCCCATGCTGGTGTCAAACACAGCCAACCCATGCTGGTGTCAAACACAGCCATCCCATGCTGGTGTCAAACACAGCCAACCCATGCTGGTGTCAAGCACAGCCATCCCATTCTAGTGTCAAACACAGCCATCCCATGCTGGTGTCAAACACAGCCATCCCATGCTGGTGTCAAACACAGCCATCCCATGCTAGTGTCAAACACAGCCATCCCATTCTAGTGTCAAACACAGCCATCCCATGCTAGTGTCAAACGCAGCCATCCCATGCTAGTGCCAAACACAGCCATCCCATACTAGTGCCAAACACTGCCATCCCATACTTGGCACTTTGGTGGTGAATGATTCGTGTAACGTTTGCTTTGGTGCCAAATAATGAGTGTAACGGTTTTGTTTGTATCGAATGATGAGCATCAAGTTTGCTTTGGTGTGGAATGGTGAGCATAAGTGTTTTTGTTGGTGTATAATATTGAGCTTAAATTTTTTGTTTTTGTCACATGGTCAGCAGGAAGCTTTTGTTGGTGTTGAATGGTGAATGGAAGGTTTTAATTGGTGTAGAATAGTATGGGAGGTTTTCATTGGTGTAGAATGGTGAGCATGAAGTTTTTGTTGGTGTCGGATGGTGAGTGTGAAGTTCATGTTGGTGTCAAATTGTGAGTGTGAAGTTTTTGTTGGTGTCAAATGCTTAGTGTGAGGTTTTTGTTGGTGTTGAATGGTGAGTGTAAAGTTTTTGTTGAAGTCAAATGGCGAGTGTGAAGTTTTTGTTGGTGTTGAATGGCGAGTGTGAAGTTTTTGTTGAAGTCAAATGGCGAGTGTGAAGTTTTTGTTGGTGTTGAATGGCGAGTGTGAAGTTTTTGTGGGTTTCAAATGCTTAGTGTGAGGTTTTTGTTGGTGTCGAAAGGTGAGTGTAAAGTTTTTGTTTGTGTCAAATGGCGAGTGTGAAGTTTTTGTTGGTGTCGAATGGTGGGTGTGAAGTTTTTGTTGGTGTCAAATGGCGAGTGTGAAGTTTTGTTGGTGTCAAATTCCGGGTGTGAACTATTTGTTGTTGTCAAATGATGAGTGTGAAGTTTTTGTTGGTGTCGAATGGCGGGTGTGAACTATTTGTTGGTGTCAAATGGCGAGTGTGAAGTTTTGTTGGTGTCAAATTCCGGGTGTGAACTATTTGTTGGTGTCAAATGGCGAGTGTGAAGTTTTGTTGGTGTCAAATTCCGGGTGTGAACTATTTGTTGTTGTCGAATGGCAGGTGTGAAGTTTTTGTTTGTGTCAAATGGTGAGTGTGAAGTTTTTGTTGGTGTCAAATGCTTAGTGTGAGGTTTTTGTTCGTGTCGAATGATGAGTGTAAAGTTTTTGTTTGTGTCAAATGGCGAATGTGAAGTTTTTGTTGGTGTTGAATGGTGAGTGTGAAGTGTCAAAATGTGAGTGAAGTTTTTGTTGGTGTTGAATGGTGAGTTTGAAGTGTCAAAATGTGAGTGAAGTTTTTGTTGGTGTTGAATGGTGAGTTTGAAGTTTTCTTGATGTCGAATTGTGATCGTGAAGTTTTTTTTGGTGTTGAATGGTGAGCATAAAGGTTTTGTTGGTGACGTTTCCATTGATGTCACATGACAAACGTAAAATTTTATCCAATGCACTTTACGTACGCAAAGTTTGTGTGCACACATTTTACGTCGAGAGTGCTGCTCTTATCGTGTCCATCAGGGTGGTGCAGAGACCTTTAACGACTGCCCTTTGAGTTGTCTCTTCGGGGTTTGATTCCCAACCTGACTGTAACCTATCAGTGATGTTTCGTAGACAGGGTGATACATCAGTGAGTGCACCATCCTTCAGAAGGGCTGTAAGCCTGGTGTTTATTAGTAATTGCGAGTGTACATTAATGATCCACTGGGCAACCAAAAAAAAAACTTTTCGTCTGCAACTAAGGTAAATGCAGGTGTTCTTGGCTAAATCTGGACTGCTGATTTCAAATCTGTAGTCAGAATTTTGCCAGCACTTCAGGTTTTCAAAATATGTGCACGTATTGATGATACCCAGCAAGCAATATTAGATACATTATTATTGCATATCACCAAATTGTACATCTAATATCAGTGCTTATCAATTAATTTCACATCATATTTAGATAACAATGATTGATCTCCATGTATAATGTGGAGTATACAAACCAAGAACATAAACAAGTTGCAGAAAAAGAAGTTCAAACATTAGAACATGGTAATCTTCGGAAGGGTGTAAATTTGATAGGGAAATCTGCCCCATTGTTGGTGAATCAGAAACAAAACTTCAAGTTCACACTCTTCCTTTCAATATTGTCAGCGTAGGTAATGTTCAGAAGTGTGTGAGACACTTGTTCTTGCGCTTGTGTGTGCAAATTGGTCTCCCGTTGTAGGAACCAGCAATAATCACCCATCATGTTTGGGTTGAACCGGCCTTGATACTGAGTTTCCGTGACCAAAATGTCTTGGTTGAACCTTTACCATGCTCATCGCTTACCTCACCCAGATTAGTTGGAAAGAAATCAAGATGAGAATGCAAGAAGTGCATTTTAAGAGACATCCCACAGCCTATTCACTGATAGGCCTTTAGCATGTTGTCCACGAGTTCCGCATACTGTTCAGCTCTATGATTCCTAAGGAAGTTCTGCACAACCAACACAAATGCTTCCCCTGCTGTAAACTCAAGTGGGTTTAGTTTATTTTTGAACTTGGGATTACACATCAGTTCTCCGATCTGGGGCCCAACAAAAATGCCTGCTTTGAGTTTACCATCAGTTTTCTCTCCGCCAAACTTCCCTCTGAGATATTGGAAGCCATTACCGGCATGATACAATGCCTTTACAAAGTTTTTTTTAATTCGGGTTAGGGTATAATATGGAAAATCTTACATAAAAACTCATAGCTTGGTCAGTTTTCATCCATTTTTAATAATTGAAAGTGCATTCTAAAGCTCTTTTTAAGGGAAATTATATTCTACAACAGTTGTCTTGCTATAATTGAAACCAAAATTACAAAAAATAATCATCGATTATCACTCAAAATTACTCACTCGGGCAAGCTGCTGTAATTGGACCAGATGTATAACTCAAAATCCTGATGTGCTGAGAAAATTCTGACTTCAGAATCAGAACCAGCATACTCCATTTAGTCTAGAACATATGTTTCCACCCCAGTAGCAAAATATTTGTTGTCCAATGAGATCTTACCATCTTTTTCAAAAGCAAGCCAATGTGCACTGTCACCCAGAATAAGTTATAGATTCCTGTCCTCAGGGGCACTGCATTAGTGGAAAAGTTGCACCTCGATAATGATGCAACCAATAGGAAGGAAGATTTCGTAAATTGAATCCCCGTCTGGTATGCATTCGTCAACAACGACCCTAGTTGTGCCGGCCAGGTGTGCAGTGTTTCACTCACGGATCCTATAACTTGCAAGCAAACACAAAGCCAAACAAACAAAAGTGCTGAATGAGATGATTATTAATTTTTACAATGATGGAACTGCTTCAATATTTATATATTATTCCAGAAAATATTGAGGAAATGGTGGAGCATGACTGGAGGAATGAGGGGTTGATCGTGGAGGGATAAATGATGTAGGGGCTGGAGTTGGGGTGGGGAGGGGTGATGTGGAATGAGGGGGAGGGAAGGGTGATAAAGAAGTAGGAATGACTGGGAGGAGGGTGGATTTAGGAGGGAAGAGTGATACAGACTAAAGGATTAAAGTGAGGGAAGGTAATATAGGGGAAGGAATGAATGTATGGAGGGGAGAGGGGGCTAATGACCAGGGAGAAATGATGCAGAGAGTGGGTGAAGGGTGATGGGCAGGGAGGAGTAATGGGTGATTGCAGGAAGCATGATCGGGAGTAAGTAAGGGGATGATGATTATATGACCAGAAGCATTGAATGGATATTGTGGTGAATGTGGTGGTGCAGTTTCCTCAAACTGTTGTATTATTCACTGATGGCAACCATGATTCGCAGGCATTTGGAGAGCAGCCCTTGGTGTTTCTACCCGAGTTCTTTCTGAGCCGTCGTGAGTCCCTTAAGGATGAGATGCCTTCTGCTCCCCTCCTCACAGTGCACAGCGATGAGCAGGTGAAACTCTACTCATTCATTCCCTTCCCTCCATCACTGCAGCATTCCTTGACGACCCTTAAAACCTGACAGTAACTCAATAACTTAGCACTTTTTTTCCCTGCCTGTATTGTTGCCTATTAATGTGGAGCTGAGTTAAAGGCTTTCCATATTCCAAGCTGCTATTTATCCACTGATATCAACAGTCATTTTGGAATTGAATGATGCATCCGTATGATCACCAATCATTTAGGCTAATTGTGAAAAACACTCATCACACTCAATCATCCATTGGGACCATACTCTGTGCAGAGCGTTGGTGCTGCCTTAGCAGTCTCCTTGGCTAATGGGTACAATCCTGGATGGGTCGCCACTCCGACACAGAATACCAGCAAGCTGGTACTCATTTTGCCGACTTCGGTATGATGACAGGCAGAGTCAACCCCACCTGGTATTAATTCAAGAGATGAGTGAGATTTGAACTCAGGATCCTAGGATCCCAAGCTCACCACCCTAACCATTAAGCACACTCAATCACTCACCCAACTATTCGGATTGGATCATGAAACATGCGCTGAACAGAGGCGTCAGTGCTGCCGAAGCAGTTTATACGGCTAACTTACATTCCTGGATGGATCGCCAATCTGACACAGGTCCAACTATTGGTATATCCATGATCACATTCTTTATCACACACATCATTTACACCCAGCATCACACTGGCTTATCACACTGGCTTACCAAATATCAAAATGTCACTTATCATGCTCAACATTTCGATCGTTACAAAGACTTCACCCCCCCCCTCCCCAACATGTCCATTATCACTCTCATCACAATCACACACCCACCAATGTGCACATCACCCATGGACATGTCCATTATCACTCCCACTGAAACAACTACAATCGCACATCATCATCACTCACGTACCAACAAACCCATCACCACAATCATCAAACTCACTTTCCCACCCACTGGCACCTCCAGAAATGCCTATCATCATTCTCATAATCATCACACACATTTGCAGCATCATCACACATACTGTATACTGTATCTACATTGACACCATTCCCATTGATGATGGCCATTGACACCTCCACACTTGAACTTGTCAAAATGATGATTTCGGTTCGTGACCAACCCTAACGTTTTATGGCATGATGTGTCCATGTGTGTGATGACATTCTATAATGTATCTGCACCATGTCAGCAAACGAAATGTGCGGGTCTTTCCTTGAGAGATCACTTTCCTAATAACTAGTGATACTTGCACAAAACTAGCAGTTGGTCAGTAGTCTTCATACACAATTGGGCCACGACTGGGCCAGATTTGATGTGGTACCTGAGTTATGTTATCCGAGTTGTTTTATCAAATGCCTTTCTTTATAAAATAGAAGTTTGTTACCGTTTGTATGTCACAAGGTATGGCATTGTCATACATTTGAGAAAGCTTGGTAGATGAAAAGAGACTATACGTGAGGGAGGAAGGTGGGTGGTGGTGGTGGTGGTGGTGGTGGGAGGGCGAGGCGGGTTATTTATTCGTTATGGTTTTATAGCTTTGTTCTAATTCTTCGCTCATAAATTGTTTGTATTTATCGGATATTCCAGTTTTGTTTTTGTAATTTAATTTTAACTGCACCCTTAAAGACGTAATAATCTTTTGTTTATACCCTTTCTTGTAAAATGACATTGAGATTTTGGAAAAAATGTGATATGCTATAAAAGAATGTTGCGATTGTTATTTTCCCAACGGTTTTTTTAAAAAACGGGAGATATTGGTATCGGCCCTCTCTCTATCTCTCTATCTGTCTGTGTCTGTCTCGAAGTCTGTCTGCCTGTCCATCAAGTTATCTCCTCCTAAACAGTTGTGCGGAAATTCACCAAACCTGGGGTACGTATGATTACATGGCCAGAAGGCCATCTTTCAACTTTGCTTTACTTTTTCCCATCTTTCAAATTTTCTTTATGTGGAAAGTGTGGTGATTTGCGATGGCACGCCATTCACTTCACTTGAATTATCCCTTTGGGTTTTGAAAAAAAAATTGGAGGACATTGTAATCTGCTTTGTCTGTCTGTTTATCCGTCCACTGTCTCCTAAACGGTTTTGCATAAATTCACGAAAAATTTGACACACAGGTTCATGCCCCAGAGCATGGGGACTTTGGGCCACAGTGGTCAAAATGGGGAAACAAAAAAAAAAACAGGTCAGCTCAGGGATGGGATGTGCCAGAGCAGCACGTCGCCACATCTACTTTCTGCTGGTACTCCAGGGGCCTCCATCTGGCCAGGCATATGCCTAGCACATCACCATCTCCTTGAGATGCTTATCAACTCGCTGCAACCATGAGGCACGTAGAGATCGGAGTCTCTGCAAAGATGATTACACCTGCACAATCAAGGTCAGAGATGTTGACATTTGCAATGATGCACTACAGCTAGATTTGACATCCTCCCCAGAATCAAGTCCATACAAGCACTGAAAAGTGTGGAGGCCAGTGCATACCCCTGGCAAACTCCAGTAACAACTGGAAATAAGTTAGAGCACCACACCTCACAGCACTCTAAGTACCAGAGTATAGTTTAGAAATCAGGTTGATCAGTTTTGGTGGCACCCCAAGAAAACCACAAATCCTCCAAAGGACATCCCAATTCACTGAATCGAACACTTTTCAGAGATCAACAAAGGCTGCGAGCAGCCCCTGCTGAAACTCTCTTCTGCGTTCGGTGAGAATCCGAAGAGCAAGGATATGGTCAATTGTTGACCTCTTTGGTGTAAAGCCAGACTGCTCTGGGTGCTGGTGCTCAAGCAGATGATGGCGAACCTGAAGGGTGAAGGACATTCGTGAAGGGCAGCTGCACAAGAGTTACTCCTACCGAGTGGGTTTTTTTATTTATTTTGTGCTTTTTGTGTATGTTGTGGAATGAAGTGCAAATCCTTCTACCAACCTCCCAGAAAAAAGTAACCCAACTGTAGGAGGAGGTCCACAGACACAGATGGTCACCATAAATGGATGGCCGTTGGCTCACAAGGAGCTCCTCCGCATTTTGACAGGTTTTGTTTTTAATCCTGCTGAGTGTCCATATCCATACACCCTGCTCAGCAGGAAACCTGGTGGGGGAGACGGTTTAATCACCGACAACCTGAGCATGAAACAGGTTAGTACAGGTTTACATGGTACCTGGAGTAAGTCACAAATCTGATCTGGCCTGATCTGACAATTAAAACTGTTCAGCCTGGAGGAGGTATGTGCTCTACCGAGTGCTGTTCTCGTTTTTATCCCGCCCCCGGAGGGAGGGAGCAGGGTATTGTAATCGTCCGGTTTGTTTGTCTGTTTGTTTGTTTGTCTGTCTGTCAGCAACTTTACGGCAAAACGGCTTTAGCAAACACTATCAAATTTAATCCACAGGTGGGCAATGAACTTTGGACGACCCCATTAACTTTTGGGTCCAATTGGATCAAAGGTCAAGGTCAAGGTCACGAAAAGATCAAAATCATTTTACGGTCATAACTTTGTCAAAAATAGTTTAATTGACTTCAAACTAAGACTAAAATATTCCCTATTCTATTCCTTATAATCAACATTCAGGTTAAGGATGTATCAAATTTAAATTTGATCCCCAAAATAACTTTATGCCTTAAATGGACGGGATTTGTTGTACCTGGCACCACTTGTTATCCCGCCCCCTGGAATGAGGGAGTGGGATATTGTAATTGTTATTATTATTATGAGGACGAGTAAGAGGAGTGAAACAAGGTGTTTGATGCAGGAATGACAATGTGTATTTAATCTTGGAAATGTTTCAACTCCCACTTTGGAATAGCAGGAAATGACTTGAAAACATGACATGGATTGAAAATTGATGCATTATATGGGAATCAGGATTTTGGATGTGTTATAATAAAGAAGATTAACATGGACTTGTGAGTTTATTTTCAATCAGTTCTTTTTCAATTACATGTTTTGTTGTGTTACAATCAATTTATTTTTTATTTATTACATGGTTTGCTGTGTTGTGATCAATAAATAACTGATTGTAACACAACAATACGTAATGAAGAAAGAAGCAAGAACAGCATTCGGGAGAGCACATAACCCTGCCAGGCTGAACAGTTTACGTGTTGTGTCCCACTGATATGCCGGATCTGTATCCAGACCTGAATCGAAATCGAATTGGATTTTTCTTGTCACCTAACCAACAAGTGCACCAATTTTTGTCATAACTTGTCCACAACTGTTTGAAATATCATGCTCTACAGTTCATATTGTTGTGGAAGTGGCCCTTAGTGTGTTATTAAATATAGTATTAGCCCAGATCCCCCATTAAATGCATGTTTAGCCAGGTTGTTTGGTAAATAGACGCTACATGTGTGTCGGGAGGTTAAGAAGCTGTTCATTGTTCGTACATTGGTGGTGGACCGAGAGGTTTTTCTTCTTCCTTTCTCTCTCCGGACAATAGTCCCTGCCCAGCGCTCTGAGGGGGAGTGGCCAGTCAGCTTGGAGGCGAGCGTGCGCCGGCAGAAGGTCGAACTGAGAGCACCGAGGTCAGTCTGCGATCAGCAGAAAGTGAAACTGGGAGCGCCGAGGTGGCGCCGATCGGCTGTACAGGGGACAGCTGTGTCTGTTTTCGTGAGGAGCGAGCCGAAAGAAAGGCAGGGAAGGGACTGCATGAGGTCTGTCTGCCATCGGCTGGATGAGAAACGATGAGTGGGAGTCGGCGATCGACCTTTATGAGAACATCGACAGGTTCATCCGGAGTCCAGTGATCGGGCCTCTGACTGTCCCTACTCACCTCACGGCTCGACGATGTCTTGAAATCCCATAGACCCAGCCTCTGGAGCCCAACACCTTGATTTGGCCTGATCTGGTGAACAGGCCAGGCCTGGACCTTGTGAGAAACCAGCTGAAACCCACCATCGATCTGACGGTCTTGTGCCATCGACATTACGCGGGGTCAGAACGCGCTGAGGAGGGCATGTGCAAGCGGTGCCTTGAGAAGAAAGAGTACGAGCGCCATTTTGCCACGCGGCGTGTTTGAGCTTGGGTGCTCGAATACGTGGACATCGGCTTGTCACGAGCCACATTCGGGCTTTGACACTTTCCTCTCGTCCATGAAACATCACCAAGTACTCTGTGTCTTGTCTGCATGCTGTCCATGTCTTGTCTGCATGTTGTTTAAGGTTTATCTCATTAGGGTCCCCTTCAAAACCTGTAATCCGTAGCTCCCTAGTTAAGAACAGGTTATAGATTAATTATAACATTGTCGTGAATGCTTTGCTTGTGTTGCGTTTCTCCGATGTGTCCCCAATAAATCTGGCTGATTCGTATGAAGTTGCCGCTTTGAATTAATTCGTGCCGCACCGAGGAACGATCCGCTCGATTTGGATATAAAAACCAAAATGGTTACAGACTGGCAGAATTCGCTCGGTCTCTGACAAAACCAGTCTGTAACCGGGGTCTATTTCCCCAACTGGTAAGGTCCAGGGGTACGTTGGTATCGCGATTTGAGACGCGTGACCCGAGGTCTGTGCCGAACCGGCCGGCGTTATAACTCCGGAGACGGCAGTGGTTAGGGTGGTGCCGAATCTGTAACATTTGGCTCTCGAGCAAAGGGTGCGAAAACCCAAACTGGTTACGGACAGTGATTGACATCACTCATCCGAATTTCCCGCCACCGCTAAAGCCTTAACAATATTATAGCGTTTTTGGCCCCATATCTCAATGGTGAAGAATCACTTAAAAAATTAAAAATACATTCTCATATCAGGTCCTAGATCCAGAGCTGGATCTTTACTAAAATTTAATTGATTTGTCTTTGTCACACACCCAACCTGTCTCCCAAGTTTATTTTGTATCTGTCCATACGTTTTTGAGACATCGTGCTATATATCGTTTTTAGCTCGATCACTCATTGGTGAAGAATCACTTAAAAAAATTATCGGATCCAGATCCGGATCTTCTGCAAAATCTCATCAACTTGTCCTTGTCACGCACACAACACGCCCACCAAATTTTGGCCCAATCCATCCAAAACCTTTTGAGATATTCTGCTCACAGGCAGACAGACAGACAGACAGACAGACAGACAGACAGGGTGAAAACATCACCTCTGTCCACCTTTGGTGGCAGAGATAATGATCAATTGTAACACAATTCATGTAATCAATAAAGTACTGATTTGTTTGAATAAATAAATCATGTAGTCAATAAAGAGTACATTGAGTGTAACACAACAAAACATGTAATCAATAAATAAATGATCGGTTACATGTTTTGTCGCGTTCCAATCAATCAGTTCTTTATTGATTACAAATAACCTGGTTTATTGATACTGAATTCAAACATAGACTGTGTATGTCTTGGAGTTTGTTAAGAAGACATTCCTCAAGAATAAGTTTTGCTTTATTCTTTATTTTTCCCCTGCACCCCCCACTTTAAAAGAAAAAAAAACAACATTTCCATCAGACTTTCCGCTCTGTTTACGAGAACACAATTATTTTGTTTTGGCTTATAATTATACAGTGACTTGTAACGATCTCATCACAAGAATGACAAAATTCTCAAAATGTACAAAAGAGACTCAAGGAAAAGTCTCCATTGACTTTGGAAATAATATTCATTTGTTTGGTTCCCACAATGTTGCACCGCTGACCTTTGTCCTAAATTTTGATGTATTTCTAAGAATAACCATTGCCCGCACGGAAGAAGCTTGGACTTGACTCCCTTTTGCTCACTGGCACACAAGTCCCCGAGTGCAAAGAGTTCCTTTTGAATTGAATTGATGGCAAGTCCAGCCTGGGATTCATATCCAAGGTTGTAGTTATAGAAACCAAAATGCAAGTACAAATGTGAGCATTTTGTGGACCAAGTTGAATTAGATCTGTAGACCACTTGTGATGATGCTATCACATGACAATGTGATCTTTATCCCTGCAGCGGAGCTTGGATTTTTTTTTTCATTTCTTTATTCGGATTGTAAATGGCTCATTCTGTATTTTGTTACACATCCACATGAGGCCTGGGAAGACAATCCCCAAAGCTGATGGCAGATGCCCCTGGCCCCTAGGGCAGACTCGGTGTAAGGATAGTAACGGCAACATGCGGAGGCCCTCACCACTGGGAGAGAGGATTAGGGTCCCGTGAGGCCTCCATGAAAAAGGTCTGTGTTAAAACAAGTCTGAGGGAGCTCCGCTTGTTTATTTGGAAATGTGGCGATGCCGGGGTGCACCATTGAGTTAGACTTGTTATTCGTTCACTCGTTTATTTGATTTGTGCAACATGAGATGTCTGTGCATGCGGACAATTTCCAGGGACTGGTGGGACGATGGACAGATTGAATGGATGCATTGCCGCTTTACAACACACGAGAGAAGCACGTAGTTTGTAATCAACATGATGACATATAGACCACACATTACAGAAGACTTGCTTTGCTTTTGCTCGTTGTATATCTATCTGAAAAAAACATGTACATACATACATATATATATATATATATATATATATATATATATATATATATATATATATATATATATAATATGTAAATATCAGTGATTGGAGAAGCTCCTCCACAGGTGAGTTAATCTAAAAATGTGAGCGATTTATTGTAGTATTTTCTGAAATGTCTCTGTTAATGTTGCAATTCAGGATACTACTATTATCAATGTTAATCTACCAGGCTTCTTTAATCGAAGGGGCAGTGTTGTCTCAAGCTCAGGCTCACTCACAATCCTGAATTTACATCGACTCAGATACTGGGATGTCCGGATGCCAGGATGTCCAAAGAGTAAGGCATTTTGCAGCATCTCTCAGCAGGAGGCCGAGGCCCAAGGTCTGCTTTTAGCCCACCACAGGCAGGCTCATGGGCTATCACTTTTCTATCGCCTAAATTCTGGCCTCGCTCCACCCACTCTTATCCTTCCGTCCTCTCCCAGCATGCCCAGCTCACACACATTTCTCCCGAACCCCACGCTTGGTCACACTGCCAAATTATGAGCATACTGCTCACCTCCATTCCTTTATCCCAACAATATGTCTTTGGAATCGACTCCTTGTGTCCATTGTCTCATGTGGCTCTTTCAAGGATGCTGACAATCGTCACCTCATGCTTCTCCCATACCCATCGATGGTCACTCTATTCTACTCTCACTGAGCTCTCTCTCTCTCTCTCCACATACCCTCCACTCTTTACTTTCTGCCACCGATCCACTCGTGTTTGATGTCTTTGTCTCCCTTTTACCCTTTGATCATCTGTCAGTTTGTGAACCTCTTGCCCTCTATCGTTTAGCTCCTCCATCAATTTGTGAAGCCGAGATTTCTTTATTAAAATTCATAAATTATGACAGAATGGTTACGTTCAATCTTAAAAACGCATGTCCTTGGTTCTATACAGACAGGTACCAAAGAGACTCAATTTACAAAATGATAAGTAGTTTCATCAAACTGGTGCAGTTTTCTAATGGAGAAACATAACATTCTATATCAGGCAAGAGAGGGTAAAACACAAAGTGCTTGCTTTCACCATGCCCATAATCCCCAGGGAACTCATGGACAATAACTTACTCGAACTACACCGGCACTCGGGAGAGCGCATATCTCCGCCAGGCTGAGCAGTTTACATTTTGGATCCCACTGATAGGCCGTACCTGGATTCGGACCTGAACCAAAATTTAATCAACTTTTTCTCGTCACCGAACCAACTCATCCACCAAGTTTTGTCATAACTCGTCCACAACTTTTTGGGATATCATGCTATATATAGTTTTTGGCCCAATCTCTCAATTATTGTGAAGAATCACTTTAAAATTCTAGCCGTCAGATCTTCACCAAAATCGAATCAATTCATCCTTGTCACACACCCAACCTGTCCACCAAATTTCGTCCAAAATCCATCCATAACTTTTTGAGATATCGTGCTCACAGCCAAACAAACAGAGACAGGGATGAAAACATAACCTCCATCCACCTTTTGTGGTGGAGGCAATAAGTGCACAGACAAGAGAATCCGTCCGTCCATCCATCTGTCCATCGCATTGGTGCTGCCTAAACAGTCTCCATTGCTATTGGACACAATCCTGGACAGTCACCACTCCAACACAGGATACCAGCAAGCCGGCGCTCATTTTGCCAACCTCAGAAGGATGACGGGTCGAGTCAACCCCACCTGGTATTAATTCAACAGCCGAGTGGGATTTTAACTCAGGATCGTCGGATCCTAAGCCCACCACCCCTAACCATTAAGCCAACACCAGGCAGGTAATCTTACTTTCAAACTACGTTAACGTTGGCTGCATCTCTGTGATCACCCATTTATTTGAACAGATAAACTGCTGAAGCCCGACTTTCCTCACCAGGCACTCTTAAGCTGCCATTGCAAGCACGAATTCTGTGATATAAATTGTCTTTGAAAGATAGTTTTCAGCATTTAAATGAAAGAGTAGTAATTTAAGGATGGTCAACCATAATTGTTGTGTTTCTGAATGAAAATCAGACTCACGGAAATTGTAGGAATACGACAAATATCCGTCGATGAAACCGAGAGGTGTTGATTTCCTTTGACTTCTGTTAATATAATTATTATCAGCCACAGTGGACATTTACATATGATATACATAGACACTTCAACTTTTAGCAATAGATGCAAAAATCTCATATAATTTCTCCTGTGGTCCCGGAACCAAACAAACAATGTATTTATAACAGCCCTCTCAGCTTCCATAGCTTCCCGTCCCCATTCCAACATTATTGATCGGAAGCGTGTCCATTTTATCCATGTCCTCCACATTCAAAACCCCAGATATGTTCTTCCCATCCGTGTTCAGAAGAAGAACCTAATCCAGATTCCCAGCCCATTCACTGGTAGTGATCCATTGTGGGGGTGGAGGGGAGTCGGTGTGTAATACACATCCCTCCACTCGGGCCTTGTCCGCACGGTTGGGAGTTTGCACTATGAGCAGCTTCCCATTGAGAGTTGACAAAGTTCTCTTAATCCTTTGTTGTGCAGAGGCATAGCCGTTTCTCTCAGGTACTTCTCCAAATATTTTCAGCTCTTTTAGAAGCTTTGTGGGTCATTTTAAGTCACAATCCTTATCCGTGACACACGGTATACTTTATGATGCACTGATCGCCAACGTTTCCGAGGGTTACTGCACATGTGCGCCAAGCATTCTGGGGCATGCCTGGTGTCGGCTTAATGGTTAGGGTGGTGGGCTTGGAATCCTAGGGTCCTGAGTTCAAATCCCACTTGGCTGTTGAATTAATACCAGGTGTGGTTGAGTCAGCCTGTCATCCATCTGAGGTTGGCAAAATGAGTACCAGCTTGCTGGGATGATTGAGCCATTCGAGTATCCTGTGTCAGAGTGGTAATCCATCCAGGATTGTGCCCAATAGCCCAGGAGACTGCTTTGGCAGCACCGACACTCTGCACAGAGTATGGTCCTGATGGATTTGGATTCTTGGATTCTGGGGTGGAATTCTTCATTTTGAAAGTCACGTGTTGACTAAATTCCAGGGATCCGTTGAAGAATAAGACACAAGATTGGCAATTAGGTGAAAGTGGAAAACACTAAATGTGTTCATTCATGGAGGCAGGGGTGCCAGATATGATGGACAACGTGTCTCTGTGTGTGTGTGTGTGTGTGTGTGTGTGTGTGTGTGTGTGTGTGTGTGTGTGTGCGTGCGTGCGTGCGTGCGCGCGCGCGCCTGCACTCACAGCTGTTGATCATAAGCTCCGTCCCTCCAAGAGTTGGAACAACAGCTATAACTGGCTCAGATGAAGAGCAGGCTCAATTAATGTGACACATTCGATGCCCTCCTTTCGTCTCCTGTATGATAAAGAAAGACAGCCATCTTCCTTGCGGCACTGTGACTTGACTCATTGTCGAGAATGAAGAAGCATCTGAAAGCGTGAATCCAAACTCACAGGTCATCTGCAGGAGGGGGTACTGTGACATTTAGTTCGACGCCAACATCAGGCATATATGCAGGAGCTCATCTCTGAATTCCTCTTCTGCACTTGAGCTTTTTCTTATCCTTTATCAGCAGGTCAGGATGGAAGGATCAGAGAAACTCTGGAACTTCTTAGAGTCATGACTCTTTACTGACCATCCTGCACTTACTGATCTGCTATTGATTGGAGCTCAGCTGACAACCCAGAGCGACTGAGTTCAGCGGTTTCCTTGAATATACAAGTTCGAATATTTTGCCCCAGGATGTATGAAATCACGAAACAGGACGCTCTTGAGATTATTTCTTCAGGAGTAACTCCAACTCTCATGATTTTTCCAAATTTTTATGTGCTCCTTGGGGGAAAATACACTGTTTTTCCCCCGATACCTTTGAAAACACCCAAGGTTTCACAAGAATCTGGATTATCAACCACTTCGATGCACACTCCCGTCTTCACAAACTCGATGTCACCTTTATGTCCTGCATTTGATACAACGCTACAGTGGATAAATGCTCCGTAATTCACCACCTTGTGGCTGATTTCGGCCAATCATATACCTCGATTTAGGCTAATCATATCGGTTTATTATAGGACAATCACATTTGCTGCTGAAAGGCTTTTTCTCCACGAGAGAAATGTGTTGGATATACTCTGGAGCAGCGGCTCTTACTCTATCGTCCTCTTTTCTTTTGTCCAATGAAGAGTTACGTCCAAAATGTCAGCGTCTCCTTGCTTCCCGTGGCAGTTAGCGCACCTCAATCAACGTTCTGTTTTATTGCATCCATTGTGCACCCCAAAAATGATGGAAACCCAGAAACCGTGTTAACATACATTGTTTTGCAGCATAATAATCACCATCAGCTGATGGTATCGGAATAGTCATTCACCTGGCGGACCATTACACTCGACACCGAGGACATTGATGGTATGGGAATAGTCATTCACCTGGCGGACCATTACACTCGACACCGAGGACATTGATGGTATCGGAATTGTCATTCACCTGGCGGACCATTACACTCAACACCGAGGACTTTGATGGTATGGGAATAGTCATTCACCTGGCGGACCATTACACTCGACACTGAGGACACTGATGGTATGGGAATAGTCATTCACCTGGCGGACCATTACACTCGACACCGAGGACATTGATGGTATCGGAATTGTCATTCACCTGGCGGACCATTACACTCGACACTGAGGACACTGATGGTATGGGAATAGTCATTCACCTGGCGGACCATTACACTCGACACTGAGGACACTGATGGTATGGGAATAGTCATTCACCTGGCGGACCATTACACTCGACACCGAGGACATTGATGGTATCGGAATTGTCATTCACCTGGCGGACCATTACACTCGACACCGAGGACATTGATGGTATCGGAATTGTCATTCACCTGGTGGACCATTACACTCGACACTGAGGACACTGATGGTATCGGAATTGTCATTCACCTGGCGGACCATTACACTTGACACCGAGGACACTGATGGTATGGGAATAGTCATTCACCTGGCGGACCATTACACTCGACACCGAGGACACTGATGGTATCGGAATTGTCATTCACCTGGCGGACCATTACACTCGACACTGAGGACACTGAACGTATGGGAATAGTCATTCACCTGGCGGACCATTACACTCGACACCGAGGACATTGCTGGTATCGGAATTGTCATTCACCTGGCGGACCATTACACTCGACACCGAGGACATTGATGGTATTGGAATAGTCATTCACCTGGCGGACCATTACACTCAACACCGAGGACTTTGATGGTATGGGAATAGTCATTCACCTGGCGGACCATTACACTCGACACCGAGGACACTGATGGTATGGGAATAGTCATTCACCTGGCGGACCATTACACTCGACACCGAGGACATTGATGGTATGGGAATAGTCATTCACCTGGCGGACCATTACACTCGACACCGAGGACATTGATGGTATGGGAATAGTCATTCACCTGGCGGACCATTACACTCAACACCGAGGACTTTGATGGTATGGGAATAGTCATTCACCTGGCGGACCATTACACTCGACACCGAGGACATAACCGGTAGTCCGAAAACTCAATAAGGTCTTACTTGTACTCCCGTACACCCGGGCTCTGGTGGAACGTTTCGACAGTGAATGCAATGGACACTAAACCCAGTTCTCTGTGAAATCTCTGACGTCCTGCGAAATTAACAATGACAGACCTTCAGGAGAGAAATTCCCAAAGGTTGTTGTAGTATCTGCCAAATCTGCACGTCCAAACTGCAGGATGGAATTGGCTCAAACTGGGGAAGAAGAAATAAAGAATGACCAAAGTAGAGTCTTTCGCCTTTTATTGACATCGATATTGAATTGTACGTTTGATTTGCATGAGGTACATTTGAAATCTTTGAAATACACAGTGTAAGTGCATTCACCTGGTGTTATATTTCTATGAGCCATGCATTATGGGGGTTCGATAAAGGATGCACAGAATCTTCTGGGTTTCACGAATGGCAGGAAAAACACAACCTGAAACATCATCACGTGCAAATGACCTGGAACCAACTAGGCATTGAACTTAAAACCTCATTCCCCTTCCAAATTTCCTCCTCAAGTCGAGGTTGCTCACCTGTGCATACCTTCATCCCATTATACTCCCGATTTTGGAATCGTCTCCCTGTTTCCATTGGCTTGTCCTCCTTACTTCAGTCTTTCCAATGCTCGCATCCATGCGCATCCACAATCTCTTCTGTACACATGGATTCTTTCTTTCCTGGTCCTCTCCTGGCCATTGTTTTTCATTTTTGTGTTTTTCCTCCTTTCCTCCTTGTGTATGTCCATCTCTCCTTTATACCCACTGGTAGTTTGTGAACCTGCTGCCCTTTGTCGTGCAGCTCCTGCTCCTTTGTCTAAAATCAATTCCCTTGTTGGTCATACTTTTTTTTTCATTATTTATCTATTTATTTGTTTGTTTTGCCCTTGTCATTCCACTCACACAGAGTCAAAAAGCCTTTTTTCCTCATCCGCTTGTATATTCAAACTTTGTTTGATTGTTCTTTATTCAGCATATGCAAACATTTCACCATTTGTTGTTTATTCCTTTCAATGCCGCGTGTATTGGTTTGTAAAAT
The DNA here is from genome assembly GCF_056783735.1 of Eptatretus burgeri. NCBI lineage: Eukaryota > Metazoa > Chordata > Myxini > Myxiniformes > Myxinidae > Eptatretus > Eptatretus burgeri. The sequence continues at coordinate 31,395,990 of NC_140972.1, read as the reverse complement.
TATGAATCGCATGACTATTGTAGCCGTCGTCATAATGTTGGAGGACACCTGTTGAGGTTGGCTTTGAGGAAGTTTGCATAACGATCTCCTTTAGAGAGCGAGAGTGCGCCCTTTCGAAAGTTGGACAGCCACAGTGCCACGAGAATAATGTCTCTGCCTGCAAATGACATGAAAAAATATCTCTCGATTTGGTGTGTGTGTGTGTGTGTGTGTGTGTGTGTGTGTGTGTGTGTGTGTGTGTGTGTGTGTGTGTGTGTGTGTGTGTGTGTGTGTGTGTGTGTGTGTGTGTGTGTGTGTGTTTAAACTGTTAAATATTTCACTGGTCAAATTCATACATGGAAGCAATCAACATACCCTGTCATTGCAAATGGATTCAGGGATGGAGAGACAACAACCATTATTCAAAGAAAGATGTCGGGATGGTGTCACATGATAATTTATTGTGACTATCCCTACCTTATTTACATACTTTTTGGTACACCATCCCTCCATCCTTTGCCATTTTTATGCCCATGGTTGTTTTTAAAAATCCGGGGGGGGGGGAAGTATTGTAATCAGCTCCGTCTGTCTGTCCGTCACGCTATCTCCAAAACAGTTATGCAGAAATTCACCAAATTTGGTAGTTATTATCACCACATGGCAAGAAGGTGGAGAGCAGTATCATTTTTGCCTCCCCCCAGGGCAACTACTAACTACCCATCAATTACAGGCACAATTTTAAATGAAACTTTGTAAATGCAATCAATATTGGGCGACACATGAAATATGTAACATTTTTTGGGGATTTGATCCCCGGTTCATGCCTCAAGAGGTTGGGTGGAACTGAAAATGTCATAATATGGGTCAAAACAGAAGTTTTTTTTTTACATTAAAAATTTGATATTGGGTCATTCCTGGTGGAACTTTTTGCCATCTTTAAACTTTCCTTTTGGTGGGGAGCGGGGGGATTTGCGATGGTGCACCATCAGCTTCACTTGAGTTTAAATGTTTGTATTGTTTTATATAGGAAGAGGAGCTGGTGTGGGGGAGGTCGGAGGTTAATTTGGTTATGTAACAGTGGCAAAGTTAGTTATACAAAATGCTGTAGTGCTGGCTAGGTGACATCAAGTGGTGTAACTTGGCCACCTGCCTTGGTATTTTTATTACCTCTGCCACCGAAGATGAATGGAGTTTATATCTTCATTCCTGTCTGTCTCTTTGACTGTCTGGTTGTGAGTGGGATATCTCAAAAAGTTTGGACGGATTTGGACAAAACTTTGTGGACAGCCTGGGTATGTGACAAGGACGAATTGATTAGATTTTGGTAAAGATCTGAATCCGGATCCGGATGCGCCAATTGTTTTTAATTCAAAGTGATTTCTCACCATTGATAAGGCCAACAACGATATATAGCATGATATTTCAAAACGTGGACTGATTTGGATGAAACCTAGTGGACATGTTATGTGTTTGACAAAGATGAATTGATTCGATTTTGGTGAGGATCCGGATCCAGATACCAGAATTTTTAAAGTGATTCTTCACAGGTGAATGATAGGACCAAAAACGATATAAAGGCCCTGTCACACCTTGACGTTTTAGCCAGCGTATGGCAAGGTCTCAAAATATATGTAAAACGCTAGCATACGCTGAACTATTGATGTTTTTTAAAAAAAATTTGGGCGTATAATAACGTGTTGGACGTATGCATAACGTATTAGTAACGTACACAGAACGTTTTAATCACATATAGATAACTTATACCAACGAATGCTGAGCGTGTTATCGGCGTTCACAACCTATGCCCAACGATAGTCTAACTTATGCATAGCATGCGGCAGCGTATCGCCGACGATCACGTGTCATAGGCTATTCATAGGCTGCGGCTCGACGATTCAAATCATGACCGCACTAGACATCGAAGTGTGAAGCCGCTGTCACACCTTAACGTTTTAGCCAGCGTATGCCGATGTATGAAAAATTTGCCGAACCAAGCTGGCACACGTCGAATACGTTATGGGTAAGTTTTGTATATGTTAATAGCACGCTGGCATACGTCGTAGTACACTGGCATACGTCGTCATATGCCGAGTACGTCGAGAAATTTTCAGCATGTTGAAAATTTCTCGACGTATGACACACATTCCGCATACGCTGGCATAAGTTGTAGGCACGTTACGCAATCGTTGACACACGTTACTTGTACGTTACTCATAAGTCGAAACACGTCGAGGTAATTGTTAGCGTCAGTGTTCCAGACTCCCTGTTTTTTTTTTTTTCTTCGGTATGACGGTGATGTTGACACTTCGATTTCTAGTGCGGTTATGATTTAAATTGTTGAGCGGCAGCCTATTAATTATATTATATTATAACCGCACTAGAAATCGAAGTGTCAACATCATCATGCCGAAAAAAGAAAAAAAAACAAAACAGGGAGTCTCGAACATTGACGCTAACCATTACATTGACGTGTTTCAACTTATGAGTAACGTACAAGTAACGTGTGTCGACGTGTGTCAACGATCGCGTAACATGCCTACAACACGTTACTCATAGGTTAGAAATAAGTTTTGGGTACGCGAAACATTACCTTGACGTGTTTCGACTTATGAGTAACTTACAAGTAACGTGTGTCGACGTGTGTCAACGATCGCTTAACGTGCCGACAACTTATGGCCAGCATTATGCGGAACGTGTGAGTCATCCGCCGGCATACGTCGAAAAATTTCAAGCATGGAAAATTTGTCTAACACCTCGGCGTACTACGACGTATGCCAGCATGCTCTTAACGTGTACAAACTTACCCATAACGTATTTGACGTGTGCCAGCGTTTTAGCCAAATTTTGCATGCGTCAGGCATACGCTGGCTAAATCGTCAAGGTGTGACAGGGCCTTAAAGCATGATATCTCAAAACGTTGCAGATGAGTAATGACTAAACTTGGTGGATGAGTTGGTTCGGTGATGAGAACAAGCCGATTAAATTTTTGTTAAGGTCTGGATTCAGATCCGGCCTATCGGTGGGATACAAAACTTAAACTGTCAAGCCTGGTGGAGGTATGCGCCCAACCGAGTGCCGTTGTAGTTCCACCTGTGATAATGTTGATTTTGCATGCTCATTCGTTAGGACAAAAATTTTGAATTCATGAGAAACACCTTCCCGGCTGCTTTAAACGGCAAATACATTCGGACAAGTTGTTGTGAAAATGCAGACAGTTTGGAACCATGTAACCAAATGAACAGCATTTAATCTGACACGGTCTGGATATTACACACAAAACGTTGTTAGGAAGTACAATGACAGATTTGTGTAGATCGAGAGGAGCTTGGCAGGTGCAGCCTGCATGCTTCCTGGAAACCAGCACGTCCTCGCCACGCTTGATGCACGAGGAGCAACGAAGTCCGAGGAACTCACGATCCGTATAGGAGTGGATGTGAAAATAATATAAAATGCACACACATTGCATACATTGGCACCTGCAGACTTCCACCGAGGTGCTTTATTGTACCTAATGCATCAAACTTGGCATGGACGAGGTCCGGTTTTTCCAAATGACGTCCAAACGGTTCGAAAAGCTGGTGATGCAATGCTCTTCCGGATGCAAATTCTCAACAAGTCCCCGTGCTATGTTTGAGTTCCAGTAAAGTTAACACTCCCAAGGAATCAAATTTCAGTTTGCGAGACTTTCATACTTCATAAATCACGAGAATGGGGTTACGGATTTATAGAGTTTCAAAGACATCATTGTAAATGTTTTTTTCAAAATCCTATTAAATTATGTGAAAACGTCATAAAATGAAATAACTTCTAAAAAAAACAACAAAAAAAAAACTATTGTTGCGTTTCCAAACCCTTGGCCAGAAGCATTGTACGTATGAGGAGGTGAAAGCTTCTCAGCCTGAAGATTACCGTACATTACTTGCCTTTAACTGTTTTCACACAATCTGTAAGTCCGTATTCTTTCTTGGCCTCTCTGCTCATCTTGGACTCCATGGGATCAGTCCACCGCAATCTCGTAAACATTGTGTCTTGTACTCTGAAACTACGGCATTTATATCCAGTCCAAAAACAAACATGGATGAACCTCGTCTCGATCATTTTCAGAATGACCTTCAGAAGGTTTTCAAGTCTGTTGGGATTTTCAGAAATAAGAATTTTGGCCGAGTTTTCAAACAGGTGTTACGCATTTTCGAGTGGTTTAGGAAAGCACCTGATCACAGAGAGACAATGCTCGACAACTTCCTCCAGGATCAGGTCATCTTGCCCTCGGTGCAGTCTCTCTCTCTCTCTCTCTCTCTCTCTCTCTCTCTCTCTCTCTCTCTCTCTCTCTCTCTCTCTCTCTCTCTCTCTCTCTCTCTCTCTCTCTCTCTCTCTCTCTCTCTCTCTCTCTCTCTCTCTCTCTCTCTCTCTCTCTCTCTCTCTCTCTCTCTCTCTCTCTCTCTCTCTCTCTCTCTCTCTCTCTCTCTCTCTCTCTCTCTCTCTCTCTCTCTCTCTCTCTCTCTCTCTCTCTCTCTCTCTCTCTCTCTCTCTCTCTCTCTCTCTCTCTCTCTCTCTCTCTCTCTCTCTCTCTCTCTCTCTCTCTCTCTCTCTCTCTCTCTCTCTCTCTCTCTCTCTCTCTCTCTCTCTCTCTCTCTCTCTCTCTCTCTCTCTCTCTCTCTCTCTCTCTCTCTCTCTCTCTCTCTCTCTCTCTCTCTCTCTCTCTCTCTCTCTCTCTCTCTCTCTCTCTCTCTCTCTCTCTCTCTCTCTCTCTCTCTCTCTCTCTCTCTCTCTCTCTCTCTCTCTCTCTCTCTCTCTCTCTCTCTCTCTCTCTCTCTCTCTCTCTCTCTCTCTCTCTCTCTCTCTCTCTCTCTCTCTCTCTCTCTCTCTCTCTCTCTCTCTCTCTCTCTCTCTCTCTCTCTCTCTCTCTCTCTCTCTCTCTCTCTCTCTCTCTCTCTCTCTCTCTCTCTCTCTCTCTCTCTCTCTCTCTCTCTCTCTCTCTCTCTCTCTCTCTCTCTCTCTCTCTCTCTCTCTCTCTCTCTCTCTCTCTCTCTCTCTCTCTCTCTCTCTCTCTCTCTCTCTCTCTCTCTCTCTCTCTCTCTCTCTCTCTCTCTCTCTCTCTCTCTCTCTCTCTCTCTCTCTCTCTCTCTCTCTCTCTCTCTCTCTCTCTCTCTCTCTCTCTCTCTCTCTCTCTCTCTCTCTCTCTCTCTCTCTCTCTCTCTCTCTCTCTCTCTCTCTCTCTCTCTCTCTCTCTCTCTCTCTCTCTCTCTCTCTCTCTCTCTCTCTCTCTCTCTCTCTCTCTCTCTCTCTCTCTCTCTCTCTCTCTCTCTCTCTCTCTCTCTCTCTCTCTCTCTCTCTCTCTCTCTCTCTCTCTCTCTCTCTCTCTCTCTCTCTCTCTCTCTCTCTCTCTCTCTCTCTCTCTCTCTCTCTCTCTCTCTCTCTCTCTCTCTCTCTCTCTCTCTCTCTCTCTCTCTCTCTCTCTCTCTCTCTCTCTCTCTCTCTCTCTCTCTCTCTCTCTCTCTCTCTCTCTCTCTCTCTCTCTCTCTCTCTCTCTCTCTCTCTCTCTCTCTCTCTCTCTCTCTCTCTCTCTCTCTCTCTCTCTCTCTCTCTCTCTCTCTCTCTCTCTCTCTCTCTCTCTCTCTCTCTCTCTCTCTCTCTCTCTCTCTCTCTCCACATTTTCACTTGGTATTGACTCTTCATCGTCACCCCCAAAGAATTCTGATGATTTTGAAAGGCAAAATGACAAAAAAGAAACAAACGATGGCGTTTGTGTTGAGACTCTCAGCTCCTTTGGCTCTATCGTTTCACCGATGTTTCTTCAAAAAGCATACGATATGGAGAATTGCCATAAGAGTGGCACTGAAGAAACATTTCGGCAAATTTGAATGGCGCCGGCATGCTGAATTGTCAGGAGTTTTCATTTGATACAACCCAATAAGTTGGCTGTTGCAACCGTTTCCATGATGTGCTGTCAACCGGGTGGAGTGTGTGAGCTTGGAGATGACTTAGCATGGGATAAAGACATCAGCTTCCAATTGAATTTGAATGGCTTCCATGGAATGTTGCACGTGCAGCAGTGTCTGTTTGGGAAACCTCATGTATCTTGCGAACAGCGTGCTGGCCTTGCATCTGGGAAATTGTCGTGTTGTCGATGCATCTGTCTGTCTCCAGATTCGCAATAAATCTTGTCAGGACACTGAACATATGGTCTGCGAACACAGTGGTGAAAAACTAACTTAATTTCCATTAGTTTGGTGAAAATTTCAATTGCAGCTCTCATCAAAAGGCTCATGACCTTCTCTTATACCTTGAACGTCCAGCAACACCTCCGTCAGTCCATCGTCCATATTCCATGTCAATACTTGGGTGGTAGTGGAGAACATTCATTCAACACGTTCCATGTGTTAGTCTTTCTGATCGTGAAGCTCAGAGTTGCATCAGAGTTGACAACAAGATCAAGAAGCTTCATATCTTCTCCCTCTTGGGTGAAAATTTTCCTGGCAAATTGTATTGGCAGTCGTTGGCTCACCTCGGTGTTGTCTGACCATGGGTTTGGTTCCTGATTTAATTGTTTTTGACGAAAAATATTGTCTGATGCATTGTCGGCAGACTGTTTGCTGCATTGTGAGGTTAGCCTACCTGGGCATATGTTAGACCAGCTGTACCACCTTCTATGTCGGCGTTAAACATCCAAAAGTGTCTTTGGCCAGTACCATGGATAAATTTACAACTTGTGGAGGAGCATTTTGATTTACTTCTGGATATGGAATTGTCTAATAAGTACAAGCGGTTTTGCAGAGAGACTTTCGTAAATGTTCTATCTCTGTGGGTATATAAATCGGAAACAGAGTAGAAGGTCGATGGGTAATGGAAGAACAAAAGTCACTGTAGAGTTGCTTTGTTGCGTTCCATGTTGTGGCGGGGTTTGAATTCCAGATTTTTGCCTTATCTTGGCAATAAACTCAAGTTTACAAGTCACTCACCTGCGAGTGTAGATTAATCAGTCAATAACTTTGGCATATTGGGGGTATGGCAAGGGGAGGGGGGGGGTGGGGTGGAGAGAAGCAGTCTTGTGACAATAACCAAGAACATTTGAGTAGATCTTCAATGAATACCTTTTGTTTAAGTTGGAGTCCAGTCCAGCTGTGAAGTGCACCTTGCGTTGGCCCGTGCATTCTGTTTGGTTTAACACGCTTGTCGTACACTGATATGGTGGTTATGATTGTGTTTTTCTCTGAGGTGTTCCTATACACATTTGGTGATTTTAATGACATACCTCCATGTGATCTCTTCATAAGTAAAGTGGTCTACACCCGAAAATCCAACTTTTCAGAAAGAGTTATCCAAAGTTCAGGTTCCCATTTAGAATCTCATTCCATTCCTATTGGACAAAGACCAATATCAGCTTCATACATTGTGTGCAGAACTGTGATTAACACTTAAGGTGGAGCGACCTTCCACATGCTGGGTGTTGGCTTAATGGTTCGGGTGGTGGGCTTGGGATCCTAGTATCCTGAGTTCAAATCCCGCTCATCTGTTGAATTGATACCAGGTGGGGTTAACTCGGCCTGTCATCCTTCCAAGGTTGGCAAAATGAGTGCCAGCTTGCTGGTATATTGTGTCGGAGTGGCGACCCGTCCATTATTGTGCCCAATAGCCAAGGAGACTGCTTAGGTAGCACCAACACTCTGCACAGAGTATGGTCCCAATGGATGGATGGATGGACCTTCCACGATTACTTTAGTGCACTTGACGCAATTTGACCACGGATGTCGGTGTCCCAGTTTACCATTTAAGGACTCGTGTGGTTGGTTGTCCGATGCCCACATGATGGCCTTGATGATGTTCCTCCATATGGGTGGCCAAATGGTGGTGATGAACACTTGCTGTCATATGGTTATCCTCTACCCATACGGCCATATGGTGGTTGTATGATATCCAGACAGTGGTTCCATGCAATTGTTTATACATATTTGGTGGCTTTGATGATATACCTCCATGTCGTTGTCCCATACCTACAGTATACGGTGGCTTTGGATTTAATGTGCCTCCACATGGTTGTCCCTCATCCAAATGATGGCTTCAATGTGCCTCCACATGATCGTTTCTAAGCTTGCATACAGTTGTCCGACACGCACATGGTGGCTTTGATGTGCCTCCGTGCGGTTGTCTAATATTGCGATATAATTCCACAGACCACCAGTTCTTGACTCAGCATTCCACCTCCTCCCATCCCATCTCCCCCTCCACCCCACACACCCACTCTTCTACTGCTGAGTGAAGTGTTATTTTTCTCTAACTTTCTGGCCAAGAAAATATTCCACTGGCTTGAACCAAGGAATAGCAACCATGTTGATTTAAATCTGGCCCAGATTATCTGTAAGAAAATGTGATTAAAAAGGTAACACGCGAGACTGAATTCTGACAAAGGTAAACAACCCGCGGCGTTATCCATTTTGCTCACCTTTCCTTGGAGGTTGGAAACTGCTGGTTTGTGAATAGTTTGCATTTGAAAAGCGCTTTTCTTAAAATAACACTCAATATAACGAGTGTGTTGACCACGCGAACATTGCATTTTCAACTGTATCGCTATTTTAACATTCCTTGAACCGACCTTCATTGCTGTAAATGCACCAAACAAGTTTCCTTATCCTGTGGTTTGTTTTTCGGAAACTTTTCACGAGTCCAGAGCTAAATCTCATCGGTTCAGTTACACAATGATATATCTTACAAAACGGTTCAGCAAAACTACAAAGGAACACGATGAGAGATGCCGTAGGATCGCACGCAATACCATTCCTGCTTGGAACTCCTGTATCCTCGATATCCCAGAGGTATTTCAGTTCAACATTCCATGCCCTGATCTGCGATGATGCATATAACCTGTACATGGATCCAGTTTGGAGATTACTCATTTTCTCTGTTATACGTGCGAAACTTGATTTGATTTTTTTTAAGGCGCAGAAGTGATTTGAGTGATTTGAAAAGTTAATTATGATCAATGGATGACCTTCTCTGACATTCTTTAACGAGGGAAGAATAAAGTCATCCTATTTAGAGTTGTGTTGCAATGTGCTTGCTCAGCCGTCCTGTTCATCCCTTTTCCATGTTTTTATGTTGAGATGTTTTCGAAGCCAACCTTTCGTTGTGAAAATTTACAAAAATTCTACACCAATAACGGGTGAATGTTCATGAAAAAGTCATGATTCATGTGGTTTATTGTGGTCTTTGTCGACCTGCTACCTCCACTCATCATCGTGTCATCGGACATCGCTTGCTGAGATCAACCAATTTGTTTATTCAATATGTCCCTGGTTCTGCAGATTCACTTTGATCCGACATAATGGTGTGTGCAGAGAGAGGAAGCACGCTTACATTTGAGCTGTCTAACTTGGGTTTGATTCCTGACCCGACTATTAAGTTGTTGGATTAGTGCTTCGAAGGCGAGGCCTTCCAACAAAGTGTCACTACCCTCGGATGGATGTTAAGCCATGTTTTCCCTCTGCAAGCATTAGTTGGGAGACATGAAAGATCCATGCAGTGTATTTCACGAAGAGTTGGCGAGTTACCTCCGGCACACTACAAATTAAATATGTCCACCCGAACCAGTTTCAGTCAAGCGTCAGGCCTGGCCACCTGGTTCATTAATTACTTGGACCAAACAGCATGCTCAGCTAACCTCACAAGGTAGAATTAAGCAGGGCCGTTAAAGTAGTCGCAGTAGTCGTAACGGTAGCTTGCTATTTCACTTCCTGGCCGAAAACCTAATTTCTCAATTTGGGAAATCGCGCACCGCATCAATGGTGCTGTGAATCGCGTCATCCATCAACAGGAAATTGTCTTTAAGTTGTATTCACATAATTATTGCAAGTAGTGTGTGTTGGAAACATTGGGCACACAATTTCAGATGTTCTGGGGGACCAGGCATTTAGCGAAGCACAAATTTTTTGGTCTGTTGCCACCAATTAGACTATCCACCGCCATTAGACAGCAACAAAGCAATGCTAAAACAAGCACTTTGTACCTTTGTTGATGGAATCTGTTATTATCAAGCCAATCTTTGCTTACATTTTTCTTCATTAGTCACAACTGTATCTCTACCTTCCCATCTACTTACGAACAAAAAAATCACCCGAACAAGATGATTGACCGATGTTCCTGTTCCTGCCCTATCAGGTACTTGGCGCATGATTAAAATGTGCCGATGGTTTGGACAAGGTGCCCAATTGAGCCTCATTACTTTATAATATTGAAACACTGTTGTATTCATCGAAAACAAAATCCGTGCTATTCTGCAAACAAGAACCGTAGATGTTGTGGGATACAGGATAAGGATTTGACATACCTCTTGCTTTGTCCTGGCCGGGCTGCACCGAGCAGCACCTGCGGAGCAAGTTTGGCTCGATTCGGGGCTCTCAGCTCAGCGAGATCTCCCCGCGTGGCTGCACGAGGCACCTTGTAGTTGGAGGGATACTCATTCGAACTTTCCCAGACATTCTTGGCTTCACAAAATGATTGACTTTGCAGAGTCCTGGGCATGCTGCACCGTTTTTGTTTTCTTCTGATGCGAGCAAGCCAAGAAAGGCTCGTAGATCTGCCTTTGGCTCAACCACATTGCATCTTCTTTCTAGGATTCACCTTAATCACCCTCTATAGCCCATTGTAATCATCATGTCTCAGAGGTGTAGGATGAGATATGCGAGAAAAGTTTTGCTTTTGAATCTTTAACTATTTCCTCAATCCTGAAGAACAGTGATCGTCAAAGTCCATGTTGTTATATTGTTTGTTGCGTCACCTGTCTGTTGATCTCCTTGCTCAGTTTCCCCCCCCCCCTCCTTGTCTGCCTGTTCCCCTGTTTGTTATTGGGGTGGCTCTTTTATGAAAGAAGAAAAGATCACCGGAAAAGACATCTTCATAATATGAGGGTAGTTCAAAGATGACTTGAACTTTTGTTTGTACATGGCATTGTAATCAAGTGATGTCTGAAACTGATCTTTTTGAGCGAGATTATCTTTATGGTTTCGGTAACTGAAACCCATGATCACGTGTTTCCTGCTTCAATGCATGTGATGAAAAATCAACATGGTGGCAAGTAAATAACATCGAGGGTGGGACAGGAAATAGTTCTGAAATTTCTGGTAAACTAAACCATCAGGCTTGTTCAAATTTACAAATTAATGGCTGCCTCAACAGTGAGGAATGCCTGCGAAGTGCATCGATATGAAAGAGGATCTTGAGGGGTGGGGGTGGAAGCAAGCAGTTGATGAACTAAGCGAGGACGAATCCAGCTCGGCTACATAAACGATCAAAATGATTCGACATTGAAGACATTTCGAATGCTTCCAGGCAGATGGGATAAGTTTGTCCAAAGTTGAGGCGTACCTTTAAAAAGGGGTCCATGTATAATTTTTCTAATAGACGTACGAGCTCAGTTTTGACTATGAACGGAAGTCCGCATTAATTTTGAAGGTCCCTCATAATCTGGGATTTATACTGATGAAGGTGTAAAGAAAACTCCCAGTGACATCAGCACCTCTTTATCGTTTTGCTACTGAGTAATTGCTCAGCAAACACGAGGCATCCCTCGAGTCTCCTTTTCTGTTCGTTTGACGTGTTTTTTTTTTTTTGACCTTTCAGTGGTGGTGTAAAAAAAAAAAAGGTGCAGTTTTCCTTTCTGGGAGGAATTAAAGCATAAATTCCTGCACAGGTATGAGGGAATCTAAAAGGCAATCCTATGTTCGAACTACTTGGCAACCTGTGCTAGCATCTGAATATTTTTTCTCCCTAGAATGAGGAAGGGTCCTTGAAGTGTTTGTAGACCAAGAGTTGAGTGAAATTCAAACCATCTCCCCCACATACATCGTCCTCTCCTCACCTTTTACGAAGAAAGCCCCCCCCCTCTCTTTCTCTTCCAATCCTCTTCTCATGTACTCTACTCCAAGCTCCCTACTCCACCACACATTGTCTTAACTTTACCGCCCCCTGCTGTGGTTGCTCCTTCCTCCAGGTCACACAAGCGGTGGAGAGAGACCCACTGGAGGAACATCAGGAGGCTGCGTGGGAGGCCTGGGGTACGTGGAGCGAGTGCTCTCGGACTTGCGGAGGTGGAGCTTCGTACTCCCTGCGGCGTTGTCGTCCTCGAAGGTGAGTTGTGCGTTTGCCTGCTGTGCACGAGCCGCGCCCGCCATCGTCATTACCATCAATCTTCAGGTTGCCGAGGAATACGCTTGGCTCTGAGGACCATCTAATGTCACTTTGCTTTGGCAGAAGGAAAGGGCTGTTATTTATTATCTGGCAGTACTGTGTTTGGAGCATGATTGATGAAAGTTATCAGTTTATAGTTTTTAGAATTTACTTCTGAACAAAGGAAGCCTTCAGATGAGTCTTTCTTTTTGGCCTAGATGGTGCAGGTTGTTTAAGAGTTTTCCTTTTTAATTAGATCCCATCTGTCAGCCTTTTGTAAACCGGCCCACAAACCGAGTCAGAGTTCATGTAAATAACATTAGTTTTTCAATTAAAATCATCGGCGTTGTTTTTTCTCATGATGTATTTATTATCTTTCATGTTTGCAGCAACTGCAGAGGCAGGAACATTCGCTACCGCTCATGCAGCACGGAGGTAAGTCCACACAAGGGGGCTTGGGTTTTATTTAATTATTTTACCACACTGAAAGGACCACTGTTGAGCTCGTGTTCATGTGGCTTGTGTCATGGAAAGTTGAATAACTATTTTGTGATTATTACAAGGTACCTATGGTGTGATTGATAATAACGACCTTGTCTCTAATAATAATAATAATAACAATAATAATAATAATAATAATGGATTTTCATGATGCCATTGAACCTGTTCCATCACCCTTGAGAATGTAAAATGGAACAACGTGACGAGAGTTTACATACCTCGGTAGCAGCGTACAAACAGATAGAGACTGGTTTTCATACAATAAAATGAGAATTGCAAAAGCAAGTTGTGCATTTGAAAAGTTGAGGACTGTGTGGACTACTGAACATCAAGTGATTCAATCATACGTCAAATAAAGAAGTCCTGGAAAAATTGAACATGCAACCACTGACCACCATTGTGAAAAAGAGGAGATGGACGTGTCTGAGGCACGTCCTCAGACATGTCTGATGAGCATGATAATACCAAAAGAAGCATGGAAATGAACCCCAATGGGGGAATGTAAGAAAGGCAGATTCAAGGGTACTTTCAAATGAACCTTTTCAAACGAGGCAGAATACTTTGCACTTTCGGTGGAAGATTTTGGAAAAGCTGGCCGACGACAGAGATAAATGGCGTCGTCTTGTTTCTGCCTTATGTGCCGAGCAGCACAGGGATAATAATAATAATAATAATAATAATAATAATAATAATAATAATAATAATAAAGAAATAAACAAATTATCATGGGGTGATGCAAGAATCGTGGAAAACTTTACGGACCTCTGCCGATTAGTGAGATTCTATTTTCTCCCTCAAAGTTAGTAATCTCAAGGGACATCGTCATGTTAATATTGCTGTTAAATATCAAACTAAACTGGAACGTCACTCGACAGAGTACGTACCTCTGCCAGGCTGAACAGTTTACATTTTGTATCCTACTGAAAGGCCGGATCTGCATCCGGAACCAAAATCGAATCTTCTTGTTCTTGTCGCCTACCCAACTCATCCACCTCGTGTGGTCATAACTCACCCATAACGTTTTGAGATGATATGCAAGATATCGTTTTTGGCCTCATCTCTCATTGGTGAAGAATCACATATAGGATTCTAATATCTGAATATGGATCCAGATCCTCACCAAAATCTAATCAATTTGTCCTTGTCATGCACCCAACCTGCCCACCAAATGTCATACAAATCCGTGAACAATTTTTTGAGATATCCTGTTTGTGAGTGCGTACATTACTCTTTCATGGCCGAACCTGAACCCCAGCACCGAGAGCCCCAGATTTTGGCTGTAGGTATTTCAGAATTTGTGAAAGGTTTTTAAGCTATCCCACACCCACAAGGAAATTCTCTGTATGTACGTTTGTGAATGTATTCTCTGTATGTAGCTACCCCACAATTCAGGTAATGAGCACAACACCCCCCCCACCACCCTCCACCCACACCCACAAGGCAATTCTCTGTATGTACATGTGTGCATGTCTGAAAATCGTAGAAGAAATAAAAACGGCCAGCCCAATCTCCACCGAGTTTTGCAAACGTGCTCAGGGTACACAAGGTCAGGTCATGGGCATAAAAAAATATTGTTTTGAGACTGATCACTCAATGGTGACCAAAATTTCATCAAAATCCATCAAAAAACCTTTTGAGATATCCTGCTAACAGACAGACAGACAGATGGGTGAAAACCTAACCTCCGTCTACCGTCGGTGACAGAGGTAATAGCGGATGCTATGCTGAGCACTCAGCATTATTTCTGCATATATATTTATGGTTTTGGGGGACAGAGGCTATCTCGAAGGGGTCTTTCGGTCCCACTCCCTGATCTCTGAGCCTGAAGCCGACAAGCCACGGATAACTCCTTGGCCAGGTGGGTTGCGAAGCAACAGCGGATGCTGGTTGAAGCCACCAAACCTAGTGGGTCCTCACTCTTAATTATCGTGCTACCTACTCGTGGTTTGGTTACCTTAACTAGGGAACCGTGCTCTCGACTCCACACTGTCTACTTGTTATGTATGGCCGAGCAAAACCATGGGTGGGAGTCTGCTATCTGTTGGAGCAAATTAATGGGGTAAAATCTCCTGTCTATCTATTATGTACACCGTATATCGAACCAACGAAGAAAAGGACAACTGGGCAGGTTTGAAAGCACAGTTTATGAAATGAAAGCATGTATTGACAATTAAATATTAATGAGGCACATGCTATAGATACAATAATTACAAGCCACGTATTTACAGGCATATTCAAAACAAGCACATACAATGATCAAAGGCACTGATAAATAGTAATTTCCCTGAGCACGTAAGTTCCCTTTATACAATCTTCATTATCGAGGAACGCACAACACTGGAGTGCTGCAATCAGACCGTGATACGCAGACAGGAAGAAGAAGATGAGAGGAAGAGCAGAGTGTGGTTGCGGCTCCTCACTTACTCCACACAAGCAGACAGGCTTGTGTTGGTCAAAATTGCAGGAAAGGGAAGGGAAAGGGAGGAGGAGAAATATGTTGTGGTGTTGGATATTGTGTGTTGCTGGAGCCACTGTGTCAGGGGATCTCATGCTCCATTCACCCAGATTGATTGGCACACCACCCATGGCTCGGCAAACAGGAGTGGCCTTGCAAACAGGAATAGCTGCAGTCCTCCTGGCTCAGACAGGCAAAGGGCAGAGGCTCATGCAGACTCATGCAGGCAAACACAGCAGTTCTCATTCGCCAGCAGCTCTGTTCCCCGGCGGCTTGTTGTCTGTTTATCTGATCACATTTTATAGAGGCAGAAGTGAGTTGTCCCGAGGCCGCTCTTACTTGTGGGCTCCGTTCGTTGGCTCCCTGCTCGATGAGGCCTAAAGTTCCTTCGAGAAGTCCCCTGCAACTGACCAGTGGACACCTTTCTGGAAGAATCTTCCAGGGTGATCCTCCACTTTGGCTCTGTGAGCACCTCTCAATGTAAAAAGTGTCATGTCATGTTTTAAATGCAGAAAATGCAGAGAAGGAAGGAAGGGAGTTTATTTAAACCTCAGGATTACTTATGCTTTACCCGATAGAAGATTCATAGAGGTTGGGGAATGAAAAAGGAAACACTGAAGGAAACAGAAAATACCAAAGCAGACAAGCAGAGGTTGTACCACTTGGCAAGACTCGATGACAGTTCAGGACAACATATCTTCAGTACAATCACAGGGATTCTACCAGGTCAGGTCAGGTCAAGTATGGGAGCATGCGCCGGAGCAATGCGTTGCTGCTCCTCCACTCATGAGGCTCCCTCACTGAGAGAATCTGGTGAGCAGGATCAGCATCAAGAAAATGAGCCACATGTCCATACAGCCGCAGCTGAAGCTTACGGACTGTACAGGAAACAAATCTCATCTGAGTCTCTCACAGCAACCGCTCATTAGACACAAAGTCTGACCAGTAATCGCCAAGGATTCTCCGAAGAGACCTGGCCCCGAATTCTATCAGGACCAGTCGCTTTTGAGGCATCTTGAGTATGAATAATTCTGGCAACTTCCTTCGGAGGGATAAATGCAACTGGAATATCAGAGTCTGTACGAGATGGAAAATCAGGAAGAGGGTGTCTTGATCATTAAGGGTAGAATTCGAACCAAAGCGATTTAAAAATTAGTTAGCCTTATCCACAGGTGAAGTAACAACCTCAGGTCCATGAAAGAGAGAAGGTATAGAAGATTTATTGCAGTTGAGTACACTGTTGGCAATCTGCCAAAAGTCCATCGAGCTAAGTTGCTGGGCCACAATGGAATCGGCTACAGAAGCTGCTATTTCTGCTTAGCATCCTCAAGAACTCTTTTACAGAGGTTACTTGCTTTGCAGAACAGACATTTGGACTCCAGAAACCCTTGCACATGGTACTGCTTGAAATATAGTGGTGGTGATGAGCAATTGCAGATCCACAAGCTGGAGTGAACCATGGATGGGAATGAACCTTTACTTGATAGATACGTGAGGGAATATACAGTAAATATACATACCAGTGCAAATCGATTGGGATATTTCCTCGGCAGCCATATCAGGACCAGGACTAAAAGCTGAGTTCCATGGCACATCAGCATGGAGGAGGAGATTGGGACCATACTCCATGCAGAGCATTGATGCTGCGTAAGCAGTCTCCTTGGCTATTGGGCACAATGCTGGACGGGTCGCCACTCCAACACAGTATACCAGCATATTGACACTCATTTTGCTGACCTCGGAAGGATGACAGGCCGAGTTAACCCCACCTGGTATTAATTCAACAGATGAGCGGGATTTTAACTCGGGACCCTAGGATCCAAATCCCACCACCCTAACCATGAATCCAACACCAGGCATCACACATCAGCAAGAAATGAATGAAATCCATCCCAATCAGCTTTCCCAAACTGAAACACAGTGCAGTGAAAAGGATGCACTGGAGTTGAGAATAAGGAGTAAGATACACAAACAGAAACAGTGGAATGATCCGAGTTACCAATTGGAGGCAGGACATCAGCAACACAGTCACCAGGGATAGAACACAAAAAGACATCAAGCAGGTATCTTCCAATAGAGGTACAGTCAGGAATATGAGGGGAGAGGAAACAATTTGGGTGAGATTTTGAGACTGAGAAATTATTGCTATCGATACCAGGAATATCAGTATTATGAGAGTGTACCAGCCATTCCTTGTTGTGAATGATGAAGTCACCAAATACCATGATATGATGTGTGCAGAAGAGTGGAGTAAAATCCCTGCCAATGCTGTTTGAGATCACAGTGAGCACGGCACAAGAGAGAAAGGAAGGCGAGCGATACAGAAAGAAGAGATATGTTTTTGAATGCAGGAGAGCAAGGCAGAAACACATAAACTTGTGAGAGCCACTTTCAAGATAATTTTTATGAGCTAAAGGTAGAGATTTCTTAACATAGATACCAAGACCACACTTACCTCCTCGGAAACGTCCTCCCCTCTCCACCCCACCCTCCCCCCCCCATGGACATATCCGGGCAGTCTCCTCATGCTGTATCAACGTGCTGTTTCAATGGACCACATTTTGTTCAATAATGTACTACTCCCCCCACCCCCCCATCTCTCCACAAGCCTCATTACCAAATGCAAGTGAATAACCCCTTCCCCCTTCCCCCTCAAGTCCCCCTACCAAACCAAAGTCCAGAACCCCTCCCCTCATGCTTGCCTCCTCCCAAACCCAACCCCCTCCCCATTTCCACCTTCCTGCCCCTCCTCTCTCCCCCATCCTCCTTGCTCCCACCTCTCTCCCGGAGTGTAAAGAGACATTTGGTGAGGCGTCACTCTCTCCACCCCCATTCCTCGCTCTTCAACCCTTCCTAGCTGCCCCCTTCCTCATCCCATCCTAGCTCCCCCACCCCTCGTCGTTTCCCTTTCCTCGCTCCCCTCTCCCTCCCCGCTTTCTCTCCCCCCTCCTTCATCACTCTTCCTTCCATCTGTGCTCTCTCCATCACCTACCTCCCATCTCTCCTCTCCCTCCTCCCTCCTTCTCCGCACCCCCCTTAATATTCCCCTCAGCAAAGCGATGAGTTGTATTTGCTAATGTATATGTGTACATGTATGTATGTATGTATGTATATATATATATATATATATATATATATATATATATATATATATATATATATATATATATATATATATATATATATATATATATATATATATATATATATGTATATGCCATCTGTCTGTCCCACCCTGAAACACAGAAACAGAAACTCAGAAAGAAAATAAATATAGTAAAAGAACTTCAAATTATTCCAAACTTTCAGGAAAATTGTAATTTTTTTCAATCAAACAAAATTGAACCTGGGTGGTGTATAGGCAATGGTGGTGTCCCACAAGGGTGGTCCTACCTCGATTTCTCCCGATTTTTATTTTATTTTATTTTAATTTTTTCTGGTAAGAAATATGCCACGTGATTTCTTTCCTGTTAAGAAATATGATGATTTTGGAAATTGGCACGAGACTCGATACATCTATCTATGTAATATGTTCATTGCTCTGTTTGTGTGTCACATTCCATTCCACCCATTGGTTGGGCAGCTGGCCTGTCTCCTCTACCTGCAATTTAAACCTGAAAATTACACGGCTGCAATGTTGGTACTATGCAAAACCAAAGACATCTTCAGAGTTGTCATATTCACAATCGCCATGCCCTTCCCTATAAGTTTTCCCTTCAGTATAAAACAACCAAATCGACGGTTAAAATGATCTCAAATATTGAAAGGTTGGAGCCAACATGCATCATAATTCTTGTGAAGGCCACAGTGAGTATAGGCCTCATGCTTCAGACCTTAGACTTCAGGTATTTGGGTTGGTGCAACTGGAATGTATCCAAGCGACAGTACATAACCATGATGCATAATATGCACGTGGGCACTGGGTGTGTTTTTTGCTTCAAACCCAGGTTATTTTTTATTTTTGGGATCGATCGAGGCAGAGGTCTCTTTCCGAATATTTTCTCTTAAACCACTCGATCCGAGGCCATAAATTACTGAGACCAAGTGACTTCACGTGCGTATTTAATAAGCACACGAGGAGGGAGAACAAACGACACAAAAACATTTTTTTGCACATACTCTTCACAAAGATACACACCCCAAGTATCGGACAAACGGGATTGACTATTGTCCCATCATGTGTTTACTTTAACGATGGTCTTTCGAAACGACGCAGATAGGCTCGATGGAAATCGCCGACTTACTTTTGCATCAAGGAGAAGAAAATCGGTTTAGAGTCGATTATTGGCACAATTAGGCTGCTCATGGTCACTTGAGAGTCGCAATTCCACGGGGTTTCTGTGTATCTCACGGGATTGTGTGAGTTGGACAGACGACCGTGATGGGTCATGACAGGAGTAACCATGCTGTTGCTGTTTTGATCGTGCTTTATATTTGTTTGGTGGGGGGAGGGGAGGCGGTCGTCATGCTTACACAAGTTCTTTATTGACTGTGCTTTTCTTTTCTTTTTCTTTGGATAACTTTTCTGTTCCATCTAATATGGTCCAAATAACAGCACAATAACAAGTTTATACACGATGGACCCAAGTGGCCAGAGTGGTTCCAAAGAAAAGTATTCACACATGGCAGAAATGCAAGCAACTGCTGAGCTATATAACCATTCAACCATTATACCAGTTCCGTTGCTCGTTGGAATATCATCAGCAACAGTGGAGTAGAATAATCGCAAAACGTAATAGTTCCAACAAACACACCTCATGCAGTACTGGGAGCATGACAGCTGTCCACACTATAAATTTACGAGGTACAACAACATGTCTCACCCACATTTGGTAAGAACATTAAATTGCCTCTTACCTGATCATTTAACCTCAGCAGTGACAAAGGTTTTTATTAATGTGTTATGTGTGGGTTGTGTATGTGTGTCTCCTTCATTGATGTGCCCCACATGATTGCTGGTTTGTATCATTGCTGGGGGGGTACAGCTGGGCTGCTAATGTGGAACAACCTACAGGTTAAGGGCAGAAATTTGTTGAGGGTGCGGGCGATAACTTGCATTTTCTTCATAGAAAGATGCATTGGGATCTTTGACATCTAACGGCTAATGCTAGCAGACGGGACAACTGAGTTAACGTCTACACCCAATGGACAGTGCACTAAGATGCAATGCACTGCCTGCAAAGCACCAATCTGACAGTGCAAGTCAAAGAAAGTATCAAAAACTGAAGAGTTGTAACAGAACCTATTAGCCACAATGGGTGAAAGGACATGTTGTTGTGAAAAATCAGGGATAATCACAACAGCCTGTACATGGATGCAGGAGAAGAAGGGGAAGACCAAGTTTGATGTGTTGTGGAGGGACTTGAGAGAGGATGCTTGGTATTGAGCGTCATAGAGAGTGAAAACTCATGCAGCTATCTCCACAAGGTGGGATTTACTGGGCTCTTTAAAATAATAGTATATGTTTGAATACCATATATATATATATATATATATATATATATATATATATATATATATATATATATATATATATATATATATATATATATATATATGCAAGCCGGTTGGCGGACATGGGTAGTCGAATTTAGTCGTTTTTCAGCCGTTACTAGCCAACAAAAGCGTCCATAGCAACGGTTCTTTCTCACACATAACTAGGACATACCATGAACCAACCATACCAGTTTCATGTATATCTGACTCATAGTCTCTGAGATATAACGAACTTCGTTTTTTTATTGTTTTCCACCAGGGTTCATTCAAAGTCTATCTTCTCTGACAGTTTTCATAGGATCCGGCCGGAAATTTTTGACAATATGGCTGAATGTACTGCCCACAGTCGCTCGTGGCCCAATTTTTAATTTTTGAAAAAACAAATTTTTGAGATTTTTTTTTGAAAATTTCAAAGTCCCGTTGCGAGGCAACAGATGGGTCCATGGCAACGGTTCTCATTTGCATACAACTAGGTCATCGTATGAACCTACCAACCAAGTTTCATCGAAATTGCCATTGTATTAACGGAGCACTGGACCGAACAGACATACATACATACAGACAGACAGACAGACACAGTCAGACAAACATATCGACGGAAATATTGATAATAAGGGTAGACTAGATTGACTACCCAATATATGTATAGTGTTACGGCTGTGGAAATTCGCAGAACACCATAAAGGGCCCGCAGGTGAGATATCTCTGTAAGTACATGTGTAGTTAGCCCCACCCGTTGTATAGAGGGAATTTATGTGATTCATTCTGGCTGTGACGCTTTGAGATAGCCGTTTTTCTGTTCTATCTTTATTTTGAACCAACCACGTCTCAACCGCCATCACACAACAACCACCACGCCAGCCATCGTCACCAACTACAACCACGCTCCAACCCTCAGACAACAACAACGCCAACAGCCATGACCTTTACCTTCACAACTCAATCCCGCTAATATCGCATCACCATCATTCGCAAACAGCACCATAACCATCAAACCACCACCGATAAACCCTCCACCACCCTCACCTCTCTCCTTCTACGGCCATTCCCGCACCTCCTGTGAACACTGAGCGTCGGGCTGTCTTGGGCTCGTTCAGCGATACGCACCGAGCCGCGAGCGCAGATAGCGGCCTTTCCGAGGGAGAATTCGGATCAGGAACGCTACACGCCCACTTCTGATCCGTCCAATTAGCAAGCGCGGAGCGGCTTGGCCCCGCCTCCATGCGTGTCTGTGTGAAATCGATATATGCAAATTCTAGGATCAGGGGAGGTTCACGCCCACTTTTCCTCCGTCCAATTGGCGAGCGTGGCTCCGCCCCCGAGGTCATCGTGATCCGGATATTTGCATATTGTTTTCTCCTGCCGGCCTATAAAACGGCGAGTGCAAGGCGAATCGTGGCAGAGTGTGGCAGTAGCAGTGTGTGTCGGCAGAGAAAGAGTGAGTGGAGCCATCGGTGTGGCAGAGAGTGGAGTCAGGTGGAGAAGTCATCGAGTTGGGTTCTGCAGTCGGCTGAGGAGAGTTGCGGGAAGAGGCCAAGGAGCTCGGGTCCGAGGTGAGAAGGACGGCGGTCGGCCACGAGGTCGCGGTGTGAGATCGCTCGTCACGGGACCCAAGCCAGCCAGCCATTCTCCCTCCCCCAGGGCATCAACAATTCCCCCTTTCCCCCGTGCTGAGATAGTGCAACAAGGGGGCCGTTCCCACCCCACTCCAAACGTCGTGCCAACGAAACCCGCTAAGGAGCACGGAGTCGGGGCACAGCCACGCGGCCACATCTGCGGCTCGTCTGCCAACGCGTCATGAGGACGCGGGTACGACCCCGGTCTCGCGGACCTGGCCACTCCTTCAGGTCACGCGCGCATATTGGCCTACAGGCTCGTCTGCCCCCTTGTCTATGAGGGTGCTTTTTCCTTTGCTTTTGAGTAAATGTGTGTTGGCGCCGTCTGTAAAGTAGAACTATATAAGTGTTGCCGTGTGTGCGCGTAGTCGGTAGTAACTCTGCTTCGTTGTTTCTTTTGTTTTAACTGCTACATGTAAATTTTGACTGTTTGGCTGTATATGTGTGCTTTTCATGTGTCGCGTAATAAATGTGCATTATGTGAACTGTTTTCCCGTTTCTCTTCGTCTTTTCTTTAATTGACCCTCCATCCTGCTTCGCGTAAAGGGTTCGTAGTGGGCTTAATACGCCCGGTAATTAATCTGAACCGTCCAGGTCGGCGATAACACCACTCGGTTATCCCGATAGCACGGAACGTGCCACCCAAGCGGACCGTGTCCGGAGTAGACCTGCGGCGAGGTGCGATCGCCCGGTCGACCATTCGCGCAGGTACTTAGGTAGATCGAATTTGGCGAGCGACTCTATCCTGCGCGGGTGGGCAATTCGTACGATCGTGGTGAGGTTAAACTCCCACCCGTGACTAGCTCCCGGTGTTGGTCCGAGAGGGTCACAACAGAATTGGCCATTCCGGTGGGCGAGGCGGCCGCCATTCGAGTCGAGCGGCCGATCGCACGCCGGCGGGCGCGAATTCGCAACACTGGTGTCCGGGAGTGGGATTCGAATCCCTCCCGCCTCCAAGCTAAATTCACGGGGAATCGGTCCAGTGGTGAGAGGAGCGACCCCCGATTCCCACCAAATTACAGGCAATTTAAATTAACCCCTTACAAGAAATAAGATGGAGTCTCAAGGCGAGCGGGAGCCGGGGGTATTAGAAATGGATGGAGAATTGTTAGAATCCATGGCCCAGGATGGAGACCCCGAGCAGGAAATGTTGGTTGTGCAGGAACAAGAACTCCCCCAACCGAACCCAGAACCCGAAATGGGCGCGGCAACGGCAGAGGCTGCGGTGTATGACCCTCCCCTCCCCCCTCTGCCAAAACCCCCCGATCCTGGCCGAATCGGCTCAGCCGAGTGCACCCGACATGGCCCAGCTATACGCCATGCTGGCGGCAATGAATGCGAAAATGGATGAAAACGCACTCAAAATGGAAGGAATAAATAACGAAATGAAAAACGAAATAAAAGGCATGAACAGAAAGATGGATACAAACACAAACGAAATAAAAAACGGATGAAGGAAGAAATGAAAAAAATGCGGGGTGAGGTGCAGCAAATAGGTCGAAGCCTGCAGGCGGGCATGAAGGCAATATCGTGCAGTGAAGCGTGGACAACGGAGTGCGCAATGGCGACGCCACGTGTGGGAACGAACGAGCACGGGGGGAGTGCAACGGCTGTCAGGCCCGCGGTGAAGGCGGGAACGAAAAAAATAATTCGGGGGACGTGTTGGGCGAGAAGCGTGACGGTGACACAGAGGAAAAATTAAATGGGATGACCGAAACGTGTGAGACGAGACACGAGGTGACGACAAAGGAAATAAAAATAGTGGAGACAAGGGAGATAAGGGAAGAGACGGAAATAATAGAGACACGGGAGATAGAGGGTGAATTGGACGGGGTTAGAGACGCGCGCACACACACACACACACACACACACACACACACACACACACACACACACACACACACACACACACACACACACACACACACACACACACACACACACACACACACACACACACACACACACACACACACGGAGCTAGTGGAGGATAATGGGGGTGAGCTCGCAGAACGTGTAGGGACCCGGTGCGAGCAGTTGGATAGCCTCCTTCGGGAACGGAGGGAGCCGCCTTGCTCCCTTGAAGCGAGTAACGACCAGGTGGGTTCGGTCGTGCTTTGCGAGTTCGAGGGGACGGGTGCTGCGGACGGGTGCATGTGCAGCTTGGGGGGTATAGAGGCCCCGAAACCCCTTGTGGTGGCACAAATCCCCAGTGTGGTTGTTCCGGTGTGTGTGGTGCAAGGTGTGAGTGCGCCCCGTGTGTGGAAGCGATCCCATGTGTGAGTGGTGTGGTGGCGAGTGTGCCAGGATGCGTGCTTCCCAGCACGCCGTGTGGGAGTGAGGCACGGTGTGTGAGTGAGACAACGCGGGTGAGTGCCCTTGCGTGTGTGAGTGGTATGGTGTGTGTGAGGGAAATGGCACGAGTGAGTGAGCGGTCGAGTGCAAGGGAGACCGTGTGTGTGAGAGAGAGCGGTATGTAAGGGAGATGTCAGTCGGCATGCGTGAGCATGCAGCCGCGTCCCCCGGGGTGAGTGTAATGGAATGGAGAGGGAGTGTCGTGACACGCAGGTGTGCGTGGTTTGAATGGCGACGGAGACTGCGACAGAGGAACGAGGGCTGGGTAGCGGCCGTAGCTATTTTGAGCACCGTGCCGGGTTCACCCAGCGGCGAGCGCGCGGTCCGTGCTGTGCAACGCACGAGGCCGCCACGTGCTCGCTTGCGGGAGTGAAGCCCGGTCCGGAAACGCCAGCGGTGGATGTTGCCGATCCCGCGGACGGACAAAGTTTAGGCAGGATTTCGGATTTGGACCTGACGGGTTCTCCACGCGGGCGTGTGTGTTAAGCTCCAACGGGCAGAGCACATGTGTTCGCGTGGGGAACCCTTCGAGACGTGGGGCTTGTGTTTTTTTTTATGCGCCAGGTGACGTCATGCCTGCGTGTATGGTTGAAATCCGGCAGGAGGTTGAATCTCTGCCGGATGGTACCGTCCAAGAGGGACGAGGGACGCGAACAGCTGCCATGACGTCACGCCACAGGTGCGCGGCTGTGAATTGCCGCGCTGGTGCGCAGGTTGCGAGTTGCCGCGCTGGTGCTGCGCAATAAAAACAAAAAGCAAGCCTCGCTTTAGGGTGAACAGGATTCCCGGGCAAGGGGTGGAAGATCCCCTTGGCCGGGCACCGGATGACACTAGCTAGGGGGAAGGGTTGGCTTCGCTGGACCGGCTCCATGGGGCAGGGGTAAGTCCTCATGGGGCCCGTGGAATGGATTTGGTAGAGGGATTGTAGCCAGATTTAGGTTGGAAAAATGGGACATTTTGAGGACAGTGACAGACTTTGGATGTGTAGTGGGGACGTAGGTTAGCTACGTAGTGTTAAATATAACGTGCTGTTGTTTAAGGGACGACGTGGGAGCACGATATAGTTAGGGGATTTAGTAAGCAGAGTGTGGCAGTGGCAGAGTGTGGCAGTAGCAGTGTGTGTCGGCAGGGCAGAGTGAGTCGAGTCATTGGTGTGGCAGAGTGGAGTCGGGTGGCGAAGGCATCGAGTTGGGTTCTGCAGTCGGCTGAGGAGAGTTGTGGGAAGAGGTCAAGGAGCTCGGGTCCGAGGCGAGAAGGACGGTGGTCTGCGATGAGGTCGTGGTGTGAGATCGCTCGTCGCGGGACCCAAGCCAGCCAGCCATTCTCCTCCCTCAGAGCATCAACAATTCCCCCTTTTCCCCCGCGCTGAGAGAGTGCAACAAGGGGGCCCCGTTCCCACCCCACTGAAACGTCGTGCCAACGAAACCCGCCAAGGAGCACGGAGTCGGGGCACAGCCACGCGGCCACATCTGTGGCTTGTCCGCCAACGCGTCACGAGGACGCGGGTAGGACCCCCCGGTCTCGCGGACCTGGCCACTCCTTCAGGTCACGCGCGCATATTGGCCTACAGGCCCGTCTGCCCCCTTGTCTATGAGGGTGGCTTCTTTCCTTTGCTTTTGAGTAAATGTGTGTTGGCGCCGTCTGTAAAGTAGAACTGTATAAGTGTTGCCGTGTGCGCGTAGTCAGTAGTAACTCTGCGTCGTTGTTTCTTTTGTTTTAACTGCTGCATGTGCATTTGGACTGTTTGGCTGTATATGTGTGCTTTCCGTGTGTCATGTAATAAATGTGCATTGTGTGAACTGTTTTCCCGTTTCGCTTCGTCTTTTCTTTATTGACCCTCCATCCTGCTTCATGTAAAGGGTTTGTAGTGGGCTTCATACGTCCAGTAATTAATCGGAACCGTCAAGGCCGACGATAACACTGTTCTGTTATCACTGAAGCACGGAACGAACCGCTTCAGCGGTTTGTGTCCGGAGTCGGCCTGCGGCGAGGTATGATCTCCCGGTCGACCATCCGCGCAGGAACTTAGGTTGATCGAATTTGGCGAGCAACCCTATCCTGCACAGGTGGGCAATTGGCACGGTCATGGTGGGGTTAAACCCCCACCCGTGACTAGCTCCCGGCGTTGTTCTGAGAGGGTCATGACAGAATTGTCTGTTCCGGTGGGCGAGGTGGCCGCCATTCGAGTCGAGCGGCCGATCGCACGCCGGCGGGCGCGAATTTGCAACTATATATATATATATATATATATATATATATGTATATATATATATATGTATATATGTATATATATATATATATATATATATATATATATATATATATATATATATATATATATATATATATATATATATATATATATATATATATATATGTATATGTATGTATATATGTATATATATATATATATATATATATATATATATATATATATATATATATATATATATATGTATATATGTATATGTATATATGTATATATATATGTATATATGTATATATATATGTATGTATGTATATGTATATATATATGTATGTATGTATATATATGTATATATGTATGTATATATATGTATATATGTATGTATATATATGTATATATGTATATATATATATATGTATATATATGTATGTATATATATGTATATATATATATATAAATGTGTATATATATATATATATATATATATATATATATATATATATATATATATATATATATATATATATATATATATATATATATATTGTGGGTGTGTGCACACATAAACACAAACTAAGTTTGAGTGATTTTGGTTTGTCTTGTTCATCCAGTGCAGTGGTCTCCAACCTTTTTAAACACACGATCACTTTTGGAATATCGATGCAATACAAGATCTACATTTAAAAGTTCTACTTTACTGAAACCCCAAAAAGTGCATGCTGTGCACAACACTCACCTATTCTTCGTGTGACACCCATGCTTGCACACCATCTGTGAGTGTGTGGAAGTCTTAGTTTGAGATGGCCAGTCTCTATTCAGTCCATCGGATGGGCATCTGTGAGATGAGTGCGATACTTGGACTTGATTTTTATCTGAGAAAAAGCCATCTCACAGGGTTTTGTGGAAACAAATTCGACCTTCACCTTGAGTGCACAGGATGTCAGAAGAGGGTATTTCTCTCTGTTTACAGGTCCCCAAAAGTCTTTGCCCTTTGACCGAGCTTTCAGCTCTGTAATTTTGCATGGCGATTACCTTCATGTCAAGTTCACTTCTTTGTTCAAACATCTGATGACATTTTTGCTGTCAGTTCTCTGATGTCCGCTTCAAGAAATGGGTTTGAGACAAACAATGATTTGTTCCATCTTGTGTACCTCCTGAAATCGTCTGTTGAAATCCTTTTCCAATCTGTTCAGATGGTCACAATTTTTTTTTTGGATGGAACCCTTTTTCCTTAATATTTTATAGGATTTTCTCCAGGTTTGGGAAGTATTATGTCATGTTGTTCTTTAACTGAGAGAACCACAGGCCCAGTTTTAACTTAAATGCAGTCTCTGCACTGATCATATGTGACAAGTCTTTGTCCCTCCCCTGTAGTTTGCGATTCAGCTCGTTCAATTTTGCGTTATGTCCATAAGAAACCCCCAGTCTATAATATAGCAACCATGCATTATCTGACGGCTCACTGTACGCCTCGTTTCTTGGTTGAAGAAAAGTGACAATTTCAGGGACCGTGTCCAAAAATCTCTGGAGGACTTTTCCTCAACTTAACCACCCAACATCTGCATGAAAGATTAGCTTACCGTAAGTGGCATTAAGCTCATCGAGTAATTATTTGAATGAGCGATGTTGCAGAACTCTGGCACGAATGATATTCGTAAATGAAATGTACTTTTCCATTCCTGGTGGAAATTGTAGGTTTTTGCCCTCATCTTGGACGGCCATGGCTCCTCGCTCATCATTTTGACTTTAGGAAATTAATTTAGAAACAAGAAAAAAATGAAAATGAAAACCCCAGATTATTCCATGTTTCGGCGGATCGACAACAGGCAGTGATCAACTGACAACTATGCAGTGGCCGTGGCAGTACAGAGACTGCCTCAAAGATGGGTAATTGGTTCGTGTAAACCCAAATAATTTCTGATTGGCCTGTCCGCTGACAATTAGCTCTTTTTTTAACCCTCCAGCAGCTTGCATTTTTGACCCATGGCCGCCACAGTTATAAATACAACCACCACACAGAATCACTGCTTTCCCACTCTCTCTACATGAAAAAAACATTTTTAATCAAATTTTTTTTATGATCAATTGTCCAAGAATCTGGGATCAACGGGTTGGAGACCACGGATCTTGTGTGTGTGTGTGTGTGTGTGTGTGTGTGTGTGTGTGTGTGTGTGTGTGTGTGTGTGTGTGTGTGTGTGTGTGTGTGTGTGTGTGTGTGTGTGTGTGTGTGTGTGTGTGTGCGCGCGCGTGTGTGAGTGCGTGCTCACGCATGCATGTGTTGAATACTTTTTTGGTCAAGCTTGATTTACTCGAATGCCTTGCTTCCTTATATGTTAACATCTTACGTTTCTGTTGGTGAGTTAATTTCAATAATACACTTGGTGAAATAATATTTATATATATATATATATATATATATATATATGTATATATATACATATGTATATATATACATATATATATATATACATATATATATATATATATATATATTTATATATATATATATATATATATATATATATATATATATATATACATATATATATATATATATATATATATATATATATATATATATATATATATCTTTTCTTTGTTGTATGCAAAGTTATAAATCCGTTAAGATGAACGATATACAAGATACAAAGTCCGTGAGGATATATACAAAGTCATGATGAACACTCATCTGATCCACCATGGGGAAAAAAATTGTGCACTGGCTGAGAACTACATAGAAATGGACTCACATCTGTTCCAAGTTTCACAGCCACAGGACCATCCTTCATGGCTTTTGATGTGAACTGTCGAACCTTTTCGGGCGAAGCGTGAACTTTTGTTTGCCAAATATTTGCAAAACCAAACCAATGCCAACATATACTTGGCCACATGTGAACTCAAACAAACTTTGAACTTCATCCGTATATTCGCATCATGGTGTGTGTGTGTGTTTGTGTGTTTGTGTTGTGTGTGTGTTTGTGTGTTTGTGTTGTGTGTGTGTTGTGTGTGTGTGTGTGTGTGTGTGTGTGTTGTGTGTGTGTGTGTTGTTGTGTGTGTGTGTGTGTGTGTGTTTGTGTGTGTGTTGTGTGTGTGGTGTGTTTGTGTGTTGTTTGTGTGTTGTTTGTGTGTTGTGTTTGTGTGTGTGTTTGTGTGTGGTGTTTGTGTTTGTGTGTGGTGTGTTGTGTGTGTTTGTGTGTGTGTCAGTTGTTATAAGATGGAAGGGAGTCATCCGAGATCTCAAAGTGTCCACCTCTGTTTCGGTAAGCGATCCTGATTCATGGACCAGGCTGTGACATTTTCTTGTTCTCAAAGTTTTGTTTTGAGGGCTCTTTTCAGGATTATCACCAAGCCCCAAATAGCTTCCAACTGTAGTGCGTTTCGAGTAAAGTTCCCAGGGGTGGTTTTTAAAATCTTCGTAAGGTTCTTCTTTGTCATTACCATTGCTCCGTGTGTGTGTGTGTGTGTGTGTGTGTGTGTGTGTGTGTGTGTGTGTGTGTGTGTGTGTGTGTGTGTGTATAGTTATATATCTTCTTCTTCTTTCAGCTGCTCCCGTTAGGGGTCGCCACAGCGAATCATCCGTATGATCCGCATAGTGATTTGGCACAGGTTTTACGCCGGATGCCCTTCCTGACGCAACCCTGGTCGCCTCTTATGACACAGGGATATGGTACACCTATTTTAACCGGGGTATACACCGGCCCAGTACACTGGTACTCATTTCGCCGACCTCGGAAGGATGACAGGCTGAGTCAACCTACTGGTGTATTAATTCAGTGGCCCAACGGGGCTTGAACTCAGGACCTTTTGGATCCCAAGCCGCTGCCCTAACCACTGCGCCAACACCAGGCTGTTGTATATATATATATATATATATATATATATATATATATATATATATATATATATATATATATATATATATATATATATATATATATATATATATATATATATATATATATATATATATATATATATATATATATATATATATATACTGAAATGCAAAAGAAACTTACCACTTGTTTGAAATGTAATAAAATTGTAACAGTTCAAAATAAAACAAACCAACAATTGCTAATTGAAACATTGGCATTTTATTGATGACATGTTAAGTTTTTGATCAAGATACACCATCTCATAAATTTGTTCTACAGTACAGAACAGCACAGGGTGCAA
>NC_140972.1:31330044-31360044 GCF_056783735.1 Eptatretus burgeri | reverse complement strand
ATCATGACCAAACTAAGTGCTATGACTCATTAAACAGTAGCACTATCGACTTATAAGAACCAAATTGATTTCCAGGTTTTTGTTTTTTTCAGAGATCATGGAGATATGACAAAGTTATTCCGGCAAATCCTTGCTCAACGAGCAATTTCATTTGTCTGTTTGTTTGTGTGCATGATATCTCAAAAAGTTGTGGACGGATTCATATGAAATTTTATGGACAGGTTGCGTGTTTGACAAGGATGAACTGATTCGATTTTTATGAAGATCCTGATCCGGATTCGGATCCGACTACTTGAATTTTTTTGTGAATCTTCACCATTGAGAGATCGAGCTAAACCGATATATAGCACGATATCTCAAAAAGTTGCGGTCGGATTCTATTGAAACTTGTTGGATACGTTGGGTGTGCGGAAAGGATGAATGATTCGATTTTGGTGAAGATGTGAATCTGGATCTGGAGACTAGAGTTATTTGATTTCTAATGTGATTCTTCACCATTGAGAGTTAGGGGCAAAATCGATATGTCGCATGATATTTCAAAAATATATTGGGCCCGATATATTCTCGTGGGTCAGGCATGGGGTGGCGGAAGTACGCGCTCTACCGAGTGCGCTTCTAGTTCCTGACAGTGTTTAAAAACACCTAAGACAAGATGTTGTGCGACATGAGTCTTTGTTTTTGTCGTGTTTCATGTGCAGTCATCTCTTCTATAAATACCCCAATTATGAAGTTAATTCATCTGACGACATTCAATCTGGAATTGCATTTGATCTTCATCTCATCGGTCCCCTTTACCATTTACATGAAACTGGCAGAGACGATAATTGTCAAGAAGTATGAGCCAGGTAGTAGTTTCATTTACCTGGAAAAGTTCATCATCTTGACCTGTACATGAACCCCATGAATCTTTTGATGCAAATAAAGAAATGCAATCGATAAAGTTATCATGTTTTGCCCAGCCATTTACAGAGCAGCTCTGGAACATATCTCAGATGCAAGAAATTCTCAATTCTGGCATTATTGAATCGCTCCCAATGCACACTGTACATGTTTCCACATCCTTCGGCCCATTTTGCTATTCTTTCTTGGCTTCTTTGATATTCATACAAAACAAGGGTCACAACTTTTCCTCCAGTTTCCCCCTTTCATTGCACCCCCGACCCCGTCCCAAAATGCCCCCCCCCAACTAATAGAATGTAGATTTGTTTCTTATTCCAGCAAAATAGCTTCAAGCCCAACGCTGCTTTATAAATGTACAAGCGTGTGACAGGTCAGGCACATGGTACAAACTTATGGCGTCGAAAAAAATGAAAAATGGAATCTTTTTTTGGCTCGATTCCTTCACCAGGGACTTCGAGGGAAGGGAGAAGTTAATAGTTTGCACACGGTGTGGAACTCTAGCAGAGATCAACATTCAAATATGAGAAAACCGTGAAGTTTCCAGATGTTTTTATGCAATGTCCAATTAACCTTGATTTGCCTGGCACATCGGAGATCAGATCCTCTGCTTTTCAACCCACTGCAGCTCTTCGCCTCTCTCTCTCTCTCTCTCTCTCTCTCTCTCTCTCTCTCTCTCTCTCTCTCTCTCTCTCTCTCTCTCTCTCTCTCTCTCTCTCTCTCTCTCTCTCTCTCTCTCTCTCTCTCTCTCTCTCTCTCTCTCTCTCTCTCTCCATCCATCAAGCAAGTCGTCAGGGCAGCGTGGGTACGCAGAATGTTTCTAATGTATGCCGCTTGGCTTCCGTTCGAGGGACGTATTCGGAAAATGATAACCTACGTGTTCACCAATTTGAGATATTTTTTGTACCAGTGTTTGGGCTTGCATACCTTACTGTTAGTTTTCTTCATAAGTAGAGGAAGAATTTGCTACTGCTGCAGTCTGTCAATTTGACATGTCTTTGCTGGTCAAGCACTGGCAGCACCTTCATACTGCTGAGCATCTTCTCAACATGGAAGAGTCCGTCCAATGGATGTCTGAGTGTGAGGTTCGAAAATGGTGGAACAAGGCCAGTGAAGAACAATACTTGGACACGCTTAGAAAGTTGAATTCTTGCATGCGGAGCATTTTTTTTTTGTCTTTATCTTTTTTTTTGTTGTTTTTTTTTTTTTTTGGCTGAGCGATGGATTGATTGAAAGACTTGTTATGGAAATGAATTAATGTTGGAAAAATATCTCAAACTTTTGAGTACATAATAAATAGATGGCATCTAACAAATGTTTTTTTTTATTTACAAACTCTACACTTGTTCTCTTATACAAAGATTGGCTTTGGCTCATCACACGCACACACACACACACACACACCCACACACACACACACAGGTGGGTAAGTGTAATGTTTTCCAGATAGTGTTTTGTCTGCCCTTGGGACATCCAACTCTTGTCCTATATGCACAACTCTGGTTCTTATATCTGGGCATGATGAATGAAACATCTATGCTTGTCCCCAGGCTCCTCTGGACAGGACATATCTGGTCTATGTTTTGGGTTAAAGGTCGTGACGGGATCCTCTGCTCTAAGCTCATCTTCGAGGGAGACGTTTGAGCCGACTCATGAAGTATCGTGTTGTTTACTTCTTTTGACATGTTTCACAGCTTGTGGTTGTGGCTTCACAACACAATTAGCAATGGAAGCCCTGATATGAGACTTTACATTCAGACATTTTGGTCACATTGTGCGATGACTGGGTTGGTTATATAGTATTGTGCACAGAAATGACGTTGTACTCTCACTGCACTCACCGTACATTCACTCTGTCCTCACTGGAACTCTACGTCCATGGTACTATCACTGTACCCTCAAACAGCAGAATGGCAGTACTACCCCCAAAACCATGTACAGTAAAATACCATTGAGCAGGAGATTTTCAAAAGTGTTTTAATTTGCTTTGCAGTTTCAGACCACAGAGCCACTCTTCCGTAATTACTATAGGCAAGTCCAGATGGCACATACACACCAAGTACCAGGAGTGAGTTACGCCGTGAGATGGGGAGGTGGAAATTTGGATTTTCGCCACGTAGCCACACAACGGCTTATTCTTTGTGAGGGATCGCAGGGTTTTCTTGATGCAGGTGCGACAGCAGGTCCAGAATGCCTTGGGATGAAGCGTCTCCGTGAGCAATGGCGTTGCTATCATTGGAGCTTTAAAAACTTTTCGATGAGAATTTAGATTAGAACTTCACATTGAAGGGAAAGCTATTTTTTTTTAGCCTTTGTAGTCCTTCCGGTAAGTCGTGAATCGAGGCAGGTGTTGGCGGCGACTCGGACAATGTTTGTACATGTAATTGACACCTGTATAAAGTGCATCTTAAATGAAAATGATGGATTTATTTTATTTTTAACAGGAGGCATTGCATCTGATTAAATTTTTTTTGACAAAAGATATTCCGACATGAACATGTGACAATTGGGAGGAAGGAATGGAAAGGTGATTATGAAGGGAAGTTTTCCTGATTGTCTTTATCTGTACTAATAAGAGGCTGTGTGTGTGTGTATTTTCAGTGTGTGTGTGTCTCCTCCATAACTCCAAAACTATAACACCTAACAACCTGAAACTTTGCATGCAAACCAAGAAAACTCCAAGGAAGTACAAGAGTGAAAATTGGTTGTTTGGGTTAATTAAAACACCCCTTTTGAAGATAAGTATTAACAGCCTTATTTAGTTATATCCTTCATCAGCTGATCCTCAGCCACCTTGCTGTCTGGGGTCTTAAGGCGTTTCCTGGGTAACCTCGCTACATTCTGAAGCCACCATATTTTTTGGCCTGATCAACCTTACCCTGACTTGAAACAGGATGCAACTTGGAACAAGCTGTTCATCATAGCTACGAATCGCTGGGTACATTTCAGTGCTTATAAATGCCCGGAGACGTCAGCGTTCATTGTTTTATTTCATTTCCGCATATGCGTTCGCCAAGAGTATCTCTTAAACTAAAAAGAATTACAAAATTTTAGCTCCAGAATCAAACTTACAAGCTGTTCCGACTCCGAAAAAAGTGTTCATTTGTCCAATTCGGACATATGACATTTCGGGCATCTCCAGGAGGTGTATTTAATATGATGGGGCAGTGATTACCAATTGCCAATTGCATGCCAAGGGAGCTGTTTGATATCGACCGTTTTGTTGGCGTGCTTGCTTGAATGCTCAAGCCACTTGGCGAGCACTCTCCAAGCTGCTTGGTTGTTCATTTCGGGAAAAAGTACACATGCTTTCAATCTCACATCGATTTGACGTAGGTTTCCACCTTTGTTGGGTCCCGCGGTGCCGTGCGGTTGGTGCCTGATTTATGCCTGTGTGTGTGGTTCGTGAGTGCTGGGAGGGGCGTTATCCACTGAAAATGTGCAAGGATCGCTTTGTGCGATTTCCATTTGTAATCCACCTCTCACTTCGACAATGATACTTATTAAAACAACAATCAGGTCCATTCGACCCGTGTTCTCCATGTTTGTTCGAGCTGTGAAGGCATAAAGTACAGATCGACATTTTGTGTTCTTTTTGAACATTTTTTTTTGAATTTCACAAATTACCCATTTAAATCCTCTTTTAAAAAACTCTGTTTCAAGGTAAATCTTTGTGTTTGTCGTTTTTATTCACTTGATGTGTGTGTACATTTGCACATGTGTGTCTGTCTGTACATAAACTGTATTACCACAATGGCATTTAGGCCTAAGTCACATTTGGCTTGGCGGCCGTAGGGTCTACAAAATCTACAGCCACTAGCAATTATAGGGCGGTCACACAATGTAGCAGTCACATGTTTTTATTTTGCGGGGAACCGCACGGCGTATTTATAAATTGTGGAGACCGAAAACGTGGGGGTGCCGTACGGTCTTTGATTTGATGTCGCACGGTGACCTTAGGGCGTTCCTGCGGCGGCCATAAAATTTTCAAGGCGCCTGCAGGGTGGCCGCAGGGGGGGGGGGCAAAGGTGAGCTTGCGGCCAGATGGACGATAGCGAGTGGGTCTTTTTAATTTTTTTACCAGTTTTTAGCAGCGTTCGCTACGCGAGACGTTCTTCTTCTTCGGGAACAACGAGACGAGACCCCCTTCTACACGAGACGCGAGACAGAGAGAGCTCGGCGTTTATCTTCTTCTTCTTGTTCTTGTTCTTCTTGTTCTTCTTCTTCTTCTTCTTCTTGTGAAGACAAAACCTTAATCTTGAGGACTCAGCTCTTGTATATAGAAGATCCGGATCTCCTTAAATACTGAGCACATGTTCACATCCTCACATAGACGGTGCCTTTTGAGAGCGTCTATCATGAACTTTTAAATATATTCGGACATTTGCTTTAAAGTTTCGAAAAGTTCACGTTACTATTTAAAGATTATTCCATTTATCGTCTTGTAATTCCGTAAATACATTATTTATTTCGTAAATACACAATATATCGTAAATACGTCAAGACATTATGACGCATTTCGCTGTTGGCTTAATCAAAGCACGTGACCAAATATCGGAAGTTGTTGTTTTTGTTTTTTTAGCCGACAAAATCTTTAGGACGCTGCTCGTGGACACATTTGTCCTCGTTTTTTTTTGGCTTGTCAAATTGCTACGGCGAACATAGAAATGATAAAAGTTATAACTCCGCGTTATAATTCCACGGCGACCCCTACGGCCTGTAAAAGATAGAATACGGCGTAGGGCCACCCTGAGGCCACCTCAGAAACTCTGCGGCCACCGCACGTTTCTGTCAATTCAGAGGGCATACGGCCGCCGTATCCTCGCCGTAGAGCAAATGTGACTTAGGCCTTAGGGGTCACAATTCACGGACCAAGCTGTGAAGTTTTCTTTTCTCATATTTTTGTGCCGAGGGCTCTATTCAGGATCGTTGCTGAGCCCCGGACGGCTTCCAACTGTAGTTTGTTTGTAATAATATTCCCAGGAATGATTTTAAATATATCTGTGAGGTTCTTTGTCATCATTCCCGTAGCTCCAATTATCACTGGTACAACATTGGCATTCTTCAGCTTCCAGGATCTTTTCACTTCTTTCTTGAGGTCTTGGTATTCGGTCATTTTCTTGATTTCTGCCTTGTTCGTCCAAAATCACTGCTATTAACACCTCACTTAGCAATTCCTTCTTCTCTTTTTTGTACCAAAGCACAATTTCTGGTTGCAATGCTTTGTTTTCGATGTTCATGCTCAATGGGATCATTCGGTCGTATGTGAACGGTACTTCAATGTTTTCAGTCCATGCTTTTGGTTTATGTTCCCACAAATTTTCTGGAACTGGGATATGAAAGTTTTTGCAGATGTGCCTGTGGTTAACATTACAAACTCTGTTGTGTGGTTGTGTGTACAGCTGTTCTGGCATGAGATTTTTTTTTTATATTTGTATTCGGTCATTAAGCATAACATGTCTCTTTGCTAACGCAGCCACCATCCCTCACCCATGTTTTTTTTTCCTCCTCTCCCCCCCCCCGCACTCTCTCTGTCTGTCCCCGTCCTCACTCCCCCCCTCCGAATAAAATGCAGCACTCTCCTCCCACACCTCTGTCGCTCTTTCACTGTCTCTTGATGTCTCTCTCTCTCTCTCTCTCTCTCTCTCTCTCTCTCTCTCTCTCTCTCTCTCTCTCTCTCTCTCTCTCTCTCTCTCTCTCTCTCTCTCTCTCTCTCTCTCTCTCTCTCTCTCTCTCTCTCTCTCTCTCTCTCTCTCTCTCTCTCTCTCCTCTCTCCTCTCTCTCTCTCTCTCTCTCCTCTCTCCTGTCTCTCTCTCTCTCTCTCCTGTCTCTCTCTCTCTCTCTCTCTCTCTCTCTCTCTCTCTCTCTCCTCTCTCCTCTCTCCTCTCTCCTCTCTCCTCTCTCCTCTCTCCTCTCTCCTCTCTCCTCTCTCCTCTCTCCTCTCTCCTCTCTCCTCTCTCCTCTCTCCTCTCTCCTCTCTCCTCTCTCCTCTCTCCTCTCTCCTCTCTCCTCTCTCCTCTCTCCTCTCTCCTCTCTCCTCTCTCCTCTCTCCTCTCTCTCTCACAGACACACACACCCCTTCCTCCTGCAGTTAATAGCAACATTGCATAAGGTGTTGCTCTCCCCATCTCCACCCCTCCCTCACTCTTCTCCCCTTCCTCGCTCTTCTCCCCTTCCTCGTTTCCCCCTCTTCACCCACTCCTCGCTTCACCTCCCTCCTCTCCCCGCCCCTCCCTACCCTCCATCCTCTGCCTCCCCTCCCCCCTCTCTCTCCTTTTCTCCACCCCCCCACCCCTTCACACCACAGTAAGCGAAGTGACTAGTTGTATTTGCAAGTAACGAATAAAGCAGGCTGTCCATTTTAATGTATCATATATGGCTGGTGACCAGTCTAATTCCTCCATATCTGATAGAAAGGAGAGTAGAGATTTGGGTGATTTTGGTGGGTTTAAGTGCAGATGTTTGTGGGATTGGAGCACAGTATGGTAGAAGGGATGACATACAAGGAACTTGGATGCAGGAGGAGGCCACTTGTCCCATGATGTCTGTATTTTGAAGTTTTGGAGTGGGGGGGCTGCAGGGGGAGGAGAATTGTGGGGCAAGCACAGGCATTGAATGATTTATTTGTTGGGGGGGGGGGATTTGAAGAACAAACACTGACTGAACATTCACCATTTGATGAAGCCCTCTCACAGTCTTTACATTCACCACATATGTGTACAATGACTCATCAGGTCAGATCAGGTATGGGAGCATGCGCCGGAGCAGTGTGTCATTGCAGCTACTTTCCGTCGGTACTCCAGTGGCCTCCGTCTGGCCATCCCACAGGCAGATGCCTGGCCCATCCCCATCTCTTTCAGATGCTGATCAACCTGCTGCAACCACGAGGAACATGGTTGGCCCATTGGCCTCCTCCACTCACAAGGCTCCCTCACTGAGAGAATCTGATGAGCAGGATCAGCATCAGGAAAACGAGCCACACACCCATATAGCTGCAGCTGATGCTGACGAACTTTGAGTCTCTCTCAGCAACTGCTCATTGGACACAATGTCTGACCAGCGATCGACAAGGATTCTCCGAAGA
Organism: Eptatretus burgeri; assembly: GCF_056783735.1. Lineage (NCBI taxonomy): Eukaryota > Metazoa > Chordata > Myxini > Myxiniformes > Myxinidae > Eptatretus > Eptatretus burgeri. The sequence goes on along the minus strand of NC_140972.1, from coordinate 31,352,063 downwards.
GACCTGGTACCAAAGGAATTAAGTTTCTGTCTCAGCTCCCTGGTGGGAGTGAAAGTCTGACATCCGTAGAGCAAGACTGGAAGCACTAATGACCTGAAGACGCGGACTTTCATTGTCCTGCACAGGTACCGACAGTGCGACACCCCATGATCCCGTGAATCCTTCACTCCCCAGGCCCGACCCAGTCGTCTATTGACCTCTGGCTCAAAGCCAGCGAAGACATGAATATCACTGCCAAGGAAAGTGAATCTCTACTTGACCTCAACATCCTCAACACATCCTTAGTTTTGACCCAGGAAACACGTAATCCCAGCAGCTCTAACTCCTCATTCAACAACTAGAGGGCCCCCAAAAGAATATCTCCGCAAAGATGACTTCATCATCTGTGAAATCAAAGTCAGAGATCTTGACATTCCAAAACGATGCACCACAGCTTGATCTCTCCAACAACCTTCCCAGAATCCAGTCCATACAAGTGCTGAAAAGTGTGTGGGCCAGTACACACCCCTGATGACCTCCAGTAACAACTGGAAATAAGTCAGAAATGGAACCACCACATTACGCAGCACTCGCAGCTTCGGGGTATCGTTCAGACATCAGATTCATCAGTTTTAGAGGCACCCCCAAGGAGACCAATTATCCTCCAGAGGGCATTCCAATTCATTGCAAAGTGTTCGATTCAGAGACAAACATTGGCTGCAAGCAGCCCCTGCCGATACTCTTGTCTATGTTCGGTGAGAACCTGAAGAGCAAGGATACGGTCAGTCGTTAATCTATTTAATGTAAAGCCTGACTGGTCTGGGCACTGGTGCTCTAGTAGATGGTGGCGAACCCCATCAATAATTATTCGAGCAAAGATCTTGCCCGGCACTGAGAGCAAGGCTACCGCTTGGTAGTTGGTGCAGTCCTGGCAATCACCCTTCCCTTTCCAGAGAGGGACAACAAGGCCCCATTTACTGTCAGTTGGGATGATGCCTGTGTTCCAGGCACAGAACAGATTTGCATGCAACAACATGAGTACAGCATTTCCACCAGCCTTAAGAAGTTCAGCAAGGATGCCACAGATCGCAGGTGCTTTACCCCACATTTCAACCGGTTCACTGCAGCCTGTGTTTCCACAAACAAAGGTGGATCACAGTTGATTGGAGGGTCAGTAATAGGGATAGTAACACCTCTGACATCAAACTCAACAGCTGGTGGGTCGGCCTGGTACAGCCACTCAAAGAAACCAGCCCAGCGTTCACTTCGGACTCCGATGTCAAGAACCTACCACTCTCCGCTCTCACTGCAGTACACCGAGGGACAGGCTTGGATGAACGCAATGTGCGAATTCCCCTGTAAGCGGGACGAGAATCAACTGTCCACAGGTGATGCTCTACCCGCTCACAGATCCTTGCATATAGCCCTCCTTGTCCACCCTCAGCGCACTTACAGTTTTACGCCTCAACTCCCAGAACAGCTCAGACCTTGAGAGACAATGTTCTTATTCGCCCTTTGGTGAGTTTCAAGACATCCACCAGCAACATGAAGGAACTCCACAACTCTTCAGTATTCTGCAAAGCACCCAGAACCCCCAAATCCCGACTCGGCCTGTTCACAAACTCCTCAGCTACCCTCTCATCCTTGAGCTTGCCAAGATCCAGCCGAGGCTGGGATGGTACCATTCTCCTGGATTTGAGCTGCAACTTCAGAGTTACCTCAACAAACCTGTGGGCAGTATTGAGGAACTGAGCACTCCGGTTGGCCCTGCAGTTTTGGATATTCCTCCAGCAACCATCAATGAGCACATGGTCAATCTCCTTTGCCACATCGCCAGTGTTGGAATACCAAGTCCAGCAATGAGCCTGTGGGTGCTGAAACCATGAACCAGCCAACCTTAGTCCATGACTTCTTGCAAAGTCAAGGAACTTATTGCTATTCTGGTTCACAGTTCCAGACTCATAGCACCCAATACATGTCCCATAACCATCCCTATCAGTGCCAGTCGATGCATTGAAATCACCAAAGACTAGAAGATTATCTCGCCTGGCGTAATGATGATCCACAGACTCGAGCAAAGCATAGAATGCGTCCTTCACGGTGAGATCACTCGCCTCAGTCGGAGCATAAACAGAGATCAGGAAAACGACACCTAAGGAGTGACGAATCCTTTGTTTCATAATACTCTCGTTGACCGGTGTTACCTCAATTATCTTTGGAGTCAGCTTATTTGGACATAGCTACTGCAAACTATTTGGCGTAGTGACCATCAGAGCGAGCAGCCCAATAGTATATGTAACCACCCGCCATGATATCGCCACTATCCAGTCTCCGAACCTCAGAGAGTGCTGCAATACCGATGTCCAAATGCTTGAGCTCAACTACAGGAGGCTGTCCGAGGACACAGTTGGGCACTAAATGTGGATGGCCATTGGCTCACACAAAGCTCTTCTGCCCGTTGACAGGTTTTGTTTTTAATCCTGCTGGGTGTCCATATCCGAACACCCTCCTCACCAGGAAACCTGGAGGGGGAAACAGTTTAGTCGCCGACAACTCGTCCATGAAACAGCTTAGTACAGGTTTACATGGTACCTGTCAGAAGTCACAGATCTAATCTGACCTGACCTGGCAATACACACATGTGTGCAATCACTCATCCATATCCAAGATACCAACCAGTGCTTATAGAGGTACATTTCTAATTCTAATTCGTAACAATATCTATTGTTTCTGCTGTGACTACCACAACAGGGAGTTGTGGGTGGGAGGGCAATATAGTGAAAGGCCATTGCCTTACTAACATCCTCATGCTTCGCATTTTTCTTTATGTTTTTTTTTAACCTGTGATGTGTCACATGTTTGCAAGAGCTTCACTTGATTGTTGTTGTTATGGTTCTTGTTAGGGGTCGATTTTTGAAATGTGCACCCATTGGTCAGGCAGTTGCTGGACCCCACCCACATTTGTCACATGACTCCACCCACCAAGACATGCAGACTAAACAATATGATCACCATCTTGGTTTTCTGGTGGGCCTAAGACATCAGGCCTGTAGGCCTCTGCTGATTAAACACAGCCCTGGTTTGATGCATCATACTTCCATTGGCTTTGTTTGGCTCAAGTGTTACTCATGATGAGGAACCCCAAAAAAATGTAATCATATTTCGAATAAAAATTATTTGTAAGATTTAATTATGCCTGTCACCACGCACGGTGCACACCTCCCTAAGAAAATAGTGTTACGTAATTTTTGAGCGGTCCCATATTGGGGTTAAACAATCCCTGACCGTGTGTTGAATCAGCTCGTTCCGATATAACGGTGGCGGAGGCTGACATGGATGAGAGGTATCCAGTTAATCTTTTAATAGCACATTCAATGTGCGTTTCCCAATCGTGCTGTTCATCTTTCAAAAATGCTTTATATGCGCGTTTCCCAATCGACCCATGACCGGATTTTGTTGCAGGTTGTGACCACAATGCGTTCATTCTTGTTCACTCTCAGGTTGTGTCCCCGAGTCCTGTCAATCTCCATTTTGCTGAAAAAGCCTTCTGCACTTTTTTGTCTATATCCTTCATTATCTTAAAAAAAATCTCTGTGAGATCTCCATCAAAGCCTCCTTTCTAATGTGTAAAGCCCCATTTCCTCCAGCTGTTCATAACTTCGTCTCGCCAGGCCCGGAATCGATGTCGTCTGAACGCTGTGCCTTCTCTATGGCAGCTTTGTCCTTCCTCAAATGTGGTGACCAAAACTGTACACAGTGTTATAGATGAGGCCTCACTAAATTCCTATGCAGCGTTAACTCCTATCTGTTTTGATTTATAATTTATCCCCTGACAACGACAACCTAAAACCATTAGTTTCTCGCTTTCTGGCACTGTGCTGTCTTCTTAACCCCATATATTATTTCCCCCAGATCCTTCTCCTGGCTCACATGCTCAAAAGTGATGGAAAAGACGTGGAAATTGTTTTTCATACAAATTGCTGTTGCAAATATATGATGTGTATAAAAGGGTAAGAGTATGTATTAAGAAACAAACAGGACTTCAAATACAACTGTATCATTGTGACCATCTTTATAAAGGAAAGTATTATTTGCTCATTTGTCGAATCGAGTTTTAAAATACATTTGACACAAGTATGACGAGTTCGATATTTATGCCACATGAAGGAATATAAGCTTCCACTATATTTTTGTCAAACAGATTGAAAATACAAGTCAAATCATACATCTATGTCATGATATTCCAGGTTGGAGCACTTGATGGATATTGATATGGATCTGTGTCATCTCAGGACTGTCCTGCGGAGGCTGGAGATTTCCGGTCGCAGCAATGCTCAGCCTACAATGATGTTCGTTACCAGAGTAGAACGTACCAATGGTTTCCAGCATCGGGAAACCCGAGCAGGCCCTGCGCCCTCACGTGCTTGGCCCAAGGCACTGGAGTAGTGGCCGTGCTGGCGCCCAAAGTGTTGGACGGGACGCGCTGTTACACGAATTCTTTGGACATGTGCATCAGCGGCGTATGCACGGTACGTTCTGTCTGCCTGCTGACTTTTATCCTTCTTTGCACCAATGAGGTGTTGCACCAATAAGTGTGCCATCCCTCAGATGGACATTAAGCAGGGTGTCCCGTCCACTAGCAACACCCAGTGGACATTAAAGATCCCACGGTGTCTTTTGCAAAGACTAAGTGATTGTGTTCCGGCACCCTGAACAAATTACAACATTCCTTCCCTGACTATACCACTGGGAAGGCAAAGGCAAACAACCCATTGTAGCCCCTGCCATGAGACTGCCTCGGCAGCAAGGAACCTGCCCTTGGGCAGAGCACGAAGCAGACAGACTCGGACTAATCATGATTGTAAAATAAATATGTTTGCCCTTTGTAAAAAGCATTTTAAAACAAGATTCACTGTAAATGTCCATCAGGATTGCTTGTTATTTTAAAAAAAAGTTTTTTTGTTAAACTCTGGAATTCTTTCTTCGATTATTTTTTCCTTCCTTCGGCCTGCCAAGTGTGCTCCTTGCAAAGTGAAGGTCCCAAAAGTACGAGTCCGTAGTGTTTGGATGTTGGAGGGCCAGCAAGCAGGCCACATTAAAGTAAAAGTTTAATAGTCGGAGATCTTAGTGGTAACAATGCATTGCCTGTCAGGTTTATAACTCTGATATTCTCAGGTTGACTGCAATCTTGACAAAATGTTCCTTTTCTTCAGCCAATGTACCATTTTTGAGCCGTTTCCATGTTTTATGGGTGTTCGTACAAATCTCTATGGGTTTTATTGTCCCCCACAAAATACGGTTTTATGGCTCGGTGTGAACGATCCAATCAGACGCTTGATAACACTTTGCTGCAATACTTACGGTCCAACAATGGGTGAATAATTGGATTAGTCACACAAAGACGTCACATGAGCCACCCAGTTTTGTGCCATTGGTGGAACAGACGTCTTACTGGCACAAAATCCAACTTTACCTGCCTCGTCAACTTAACCAACTTGTAGGATTAGTCACCGATGTGTCCGGGGGCGGTTATGATCAATATGACATCATGTTGTTATGATTTTACTTATAGCCCAAAAGGATGGTGCAGCAGTCTGGCTTTGATTCCCGACCTAACTAGAAACTGTCCGATTGGTGCTGGCTCATTAACAACCTTCAGGTTCAGGAGAATTTGCCTGCCCTACCTTGTCTGGTTTATAGGTGATGCTAGTCCACTCATTGTGGTTGATTATTATCATTCCCTTCCCTCATTACAGGAGGTCATTGTTGGTGACTGTGGCTGTTACTCTTCGGTACTTTAAACTAAATAACAAAAATTTAATGTGTCTATTACCTGTACTCAACACCTTTAGCCCTGTTTGGCCCTTAACTTTATCCCTTAAATGAGGAAATTGTGTAGAAGTCAAAATAGAGGGTGGAGTGTGGGGTAGGTAGGCCTAATTTGGTAAAAAAAAAAATATAAAAGTACTACTACTACTACTACTACTTCTACTCTGTGCCATAGTAATAGTACATCTTATGATATCACAGCTTTTGCTGTTGTAACAAGTCAGTTCAACACAATTATTTAAGATTAAATCATCCACCGAGAGCTGTTATCCTCTTATTTCTCCTGTACTCATGTCCTTGTGCAAGCCCTGACCAGTCAGTCAGTGAGTCAATCTTTAGTGTGGAATGGATGATGAACACCGAACAAGGTTTTGATGACGTCCACATTTGATGTCTTGTTTAAAATATAGTTGTGTACGTTGCAACTTTTCAGGATCCTTGGTACATTCAGCCAATAACCTCCTCCACGATAACAATAGTTGTTTTAGTCAGTACACAGATCTCAAGATCATCCAACAAATCATCACCTTCATGGAGTATTTCCCAAGTGGACATTTACCAAGAGCACATTGGTGACCTGCCCCATGTCACAACCTGTCACTGCAGTACAGGGTTTGTCCGGATGATGGGATTCAATTTTTATTTGTTTTCATGTCAGTATCGGTGCTTGGTGTGACTGTATGAAACCAAATCAAATGACACCAAATCTGGTCACTAAGTTCCCTTGCAAAGTACTCTAGTCATACCAAACTATCAGTACAGCCAGATGAGATGATTATTCATCCATCCGCATAACTACTCCAGCATGCAGATGAAAAACTATTGTAGTGCACAGGGTCAATCTGTCAGACAAATTCAATTTGTCCACAGCATTTTATCCAGTTTGTCTTTAAATTTTATGTTGTTGTCTTTCTATAGTCCAGCGTCAAATTTAGATTTTGACAGTATCTGGCTGCCCCGATTCTGGATGTCCAGAAGGTTGTACGTTTGACCCTGAGACAATACCATTTGCGGCACACACTTATCGGTGGGAATGACCTTATCAACAACATCTGAGTCTGAAGTTTTTTTTTTACAAACTGCACATTACACTTGAGATCATGGAACTTGGTATCGACTACAATGCGGTCATTTATTCCAGCTTGTCATCATCACATGGTGCCCCATCTGCAGACTTCAAGATTTTATCTGAGCCACCCAATATGGCAAATTTATGTCTTTGTGTGGTTTCCGTTTGGCAGAAAATGGCTAAGTCTGTTTCTAGAAAATTAGATTCACGATGCAAGTCTGGATGTTGTTGCTGTGTACTTGTGGAAGGTCGCATACTGGTTTTAAAAGTTGATTTTTTTTAATCGATTCAGGTAAAAAGCAATATTTTAAAAGCTTCAAGTTTGTTTTTGAGCCTATCACATGTCTGCCAGCGGTGAAAGGCTCCAAGCAATTGTTATGATCAATACCATTCGTGTTCCTTGTGACTTCATTCAACTTCATTGTCTCGCCTCTCGTAATGTCCCAGTTGGCATGATCATGATGGGAGTACTTTTATTTTCACGATCAATCGCCACCTGTTGAAGTTGAGCAAGACCTGAGTCACCAACTTTACTTGTGGCCTCCCCCCCCCCCCTCATGTTCCTTTTGGCGCAGAAGACAAAGACTCCAGTCTGTACTTTTGTCTGAGCATACATACGTGCTTCTGCTTCCATTTCAGTAACGTCGTCTTCCCAAATGTTTTGGGTGTACATGATATCTCCAACATGGAAGTTCTCTCACTTTATGGTTTTGGAGATATTGCTTTTTACCTGAATCGATCCTCCACATCGCCATCTGCCATTTTGATTTCTCCATAATTTGCTAGTTAGAGGTAAAATTAAGTGTCATCCAGACAAAAGGTGTTCAGTATGGGTCACAGATGTGACCCTGGCATCGGTCACCGACTGCTGATGTTCCTTCCTCCCTGCAGTGAAAATTTTAAATTTAAAATGTTGTCGCCAGTCTAATTGGACGGTCGAGAACGTGTAATTATTATACCCACATGGCATGAGTTTATAGACATTGTTTTATACACACTTTAGATTCGGCGCAAGTTTAAATAGAATCCACTATAATTGAATGGGAATACTAAATCATGATGATTGTACATTATGAAGTGCAGATGAATGTACAATTTTGGCGGTCAGTGTTTTCTGGCTGCCGAACACAAGCCTGGAGCTTTTCAATTCGAGATGTGAGGAATCTTAATCGGCCTTCTACAGGTTATGGGAAAGTGAACGAAGGTAGTGAGAGCAAGTGCTTCGAGGAGGTCTTCTTCCCTCCCCACCACACTCCATCCCCCAATCTTGCCCTGCGAATGTGCCCACAGCATTGTGCCACCGTTGTCAGAGCTGAAAGCCATGTGGGTTGCCCCCCGATGAGTGCTTCTTCGCCGTACCAAGCAACGCCCGAGAAGAATTTGCTTTCTTTTATCTGCCCTTTTAAAAGTGCGTCTATGAATCGTGGCGAGGACATTGACGCGGTCCGGAGGAGGCGTAGGCCTTGTGACCAGCGGCTGTGTGGGCGTGAAGGTGCTGTGTACGACGCTGTCTCGCTTGTCTACTCGTAGCGAGTCGAGACTGTTTATATCATCCCCTCAAAACAATGTGCCTTCTTTCACCCCATTCTGCCCTTCAGCCCATTCTCAAGACCATCTTTCAGTGACAGAAATGAACTAGAAACCAACCACATGTTCGAAGTTTGCGTTATAATGACCTCAGGAATGTTAATTTTGTTAATTGCATTACGATGAGTACAATTGTACATAAGTCTTATTTGTTATTATATAGTGCGGTATTTAACTTCAATCTCCACTTTTTATGGATTATACTGTACAAGGACAGGTAGGCACAGGGAGCGGCTTGGGGCCCATCATGCCTTTGCCAGGTGAACATCTTAGTTCAAGAGGTGGTGTTAATACAGGTAACCATACACAGCGAGTTGTACCAATGATTAATTATAGGTGCACAATGGCCTGCCTTGTATGTAGAAGTACAACGGGATCTTTCATGTTCACTACCTGAATGCAAACATGTAACACAACTATTACTTAGCCTTCTAATCAATCGCTATCTCACCGAATTGTTGTTTCTTTCATGCATACGTCCTCACACCTGTGTTGGCCGCATTGTGCTGAAGGCAGCCATGGAGGTCAAAACACAAAGACATCCACCCATCCATTGGGACCATACTCTGTGCAGAGCGTTCGTGCTGCCCAAGCAGTCTCCTTGGCTATCGGGCACAATCCTGGACGGGTCGCCACTCCGACACAGCAAGCTGGCACTCATTTTGCCGACCTCTGAAGGATGACGGGCAGAGTCAATCCCAGCTGGTATTAACTCAACAGCCGAGAGGGATTTGAACTCAGGATCCAAGGATCCCAAGCCTATCACCCAAAACAAAGAGATCGGAGTCCTCCAAACTTTAATCATGTTAACAATCATCTTCTCCAAAATGGACTGCCTTTCCCAAATGGGGGGGGGGGGATCATTGCAGCAGCGATCACAACCACAACACCTGCATGCTGCCGCAAAAATAATAATACGAGTTCCTCACAAGGAACTTCATGCAGGAGGAGGCCATTAGGCCCATTCACCTGTGAAATGGTTTCCAACCTGTTGTTGTTTTTCGGTGCTCTATCCTTTTTAAACACTGAACGTCAAGCAAGGAAGCAGTAAGTACTGTTTTTAAAGTTTGGTATGATTCAGCCACCGTTCAAACTACCAACATTCCCTACTCTGAACGCGTGCTTTAACCATTACACCACCGGGTCTTGTAAGATGGCTGCCAATCCATAATCTGCAGGAATGTGATGTTAAATTGGATCACTTGACTTTTATCTTCCCACATAAAGCAATGTGGGTGGTGTTCCGAGACTTAATCTGTCGTTGGTCTTTCACTCCTACCAAATACTGAACTGGTTTTGTAAAAGAGGGCATTGTCATGGTACCGCAGGGGCTTTGGGGTTGATTTGTGATTCATCATGTTTCAGTCGTCTCCGAGTTGATTCAGCACTGTGACCTGGATCACATTCACTAATGGGATGAGTCATTGATCAGTTCCCTAAATTGTGCTGCATTTTTTTATTTTTCGTCCGGTGGATCGTCTCGACTGGCATTCTTAGTTTACAAATGGGAGAAATCTTTTTCTCAGACTTGTTGAACAAAAATATAGTTTTGTGGCCAATATGGCAGAAAGACCTCATGGCATTTCTACGTTGTGACCTGCTGTCTAATTTGTCATTACGTTCACCCCTAGCCCGTGGGTTGCGACCGGCAGCTTGGCAGCTCTGCACTCGAGGATCAGTGTGGTGTGTGCAAAGGAAACGGTACGACCTGCCGTCTGGTGCGAGGACAGTCCAGGCCACAACTCAGCCCTGACAGACGTGAGATACTTTCTCGTCAATTGCGTGTGCCGCCCATTGTTTGCCCACAACGATTTGATTCCTCTTTTCCCAAAGACATTAACCATCTGTTTAAATTGTGCCTCCCTGACATTGACAAACTAACATAAAAGACTGCTATGGTCTGCTTCCTCTCACCAGTATATCCAGCTACTGACAACTCCCAAGTTTGCTTCCACAACTGCATGCTTTCCATGAACGGGTTTACTCAACGCCACCTGCAACCAAACCTATTTCCTTCTGGTCTATGGCATTCGTCGGCACATCGAGAGTTAATGTCGAGAGTTACAAAGCAGAGAATCTTCGGTACCTGTGACTGACGTTATCTCCGCATCACATCGCCAGTTATCAGCTTGTGGATACCACCTTCAGGTCATCGTAAAGGTCTTGGGAGGGACGGCTCCGACCTCAGTTTTTTCATATCGTATATCGAATGAACACCTGAGCGGTAACCAGGTTTTGAAAAACAAAAACTGGTCTCCTATCGCATTTAGTTTTTTTTAAATTCTGTTTGGTAGACCCACTCTTGTACAAAATGAGAAAATAACCTGTAAATGTATTTGACATTGTACAAGCCTGCGATGAAAAGTGTTAAATGGACCTTTCCGCTTGAGAACTCTTTCCTTTTAATAATGAATCTTGTTAACGATCAGTTGGCTCATCGATGGCTCCGTCGAGACCACAAGCATTTCTCATCTTTGCACCTTGTTATTTCATCGAGGTTCCACGTCTCGCCTCCAAAGCTCCTCGGCGAACATTCCGCAGCAGCATTCCTCGTGCATGTGGTTTCACCGCTTCATACGACAGTGTAATCTACCTGGGAAGTTTCTGTTTGTTAATATCCTCAAACATTTGGACTCGCAACTGGGTCTCACTTCAGATATGAGTTCCCCACCGAGGAAGTTCAACGCAGGAGTCGGCTGTTCTGCCCATCAAAGCCTGTGCAATTGTTTCCAACGTATGGTTATTTATCCATGCTCTATCCTTTTTAAATGCTGAGTCTCAAGCAAGGAAGCAACAAGTGCCATTTTTATAGCCTTCGGCATGACTCGGTTCGAATAGCAGCCCTCCCAGACTCAGGATGGACGTTCTAACCACCGAGTCTGCTATTGTTTGCTTTAATGAACGCATGTTCAATTTGGTTCATTCTGGTGGGATATTACGTTATGAATAACGATGATTGAAAATTGATTCCATGTTCTTGTTTTTGTTGAATCCTCTCTCTCTCTCTCTCTCTCTGCTCGGAGGTCTCGCCTAAAGACTTTTCACTCCACTCTTGACGGGGTTTCCCCAGAGACGCAATTTCAGAGCATGCCTGGGAATGCTCGTTAGTGCTCATACGTTCGAAGTACGCTGCCTGGCATCCTTCTTCGATTCCTGTGGACATGTTTGTTCCCTCCCTCATTTCTTCCTGTAACATGAACAAGTCCTTTATCTCATGATGCTCTTGATGACCTTGGAGATTCCTGTTTGTTTGTTTGTTTTTTTTTGGTTGGTTTTGATGTAGGAGATGAGTTTTCCGTGATGTTCTCTGTTGACGTTAATTTAATTTCATAGTACATTCATATTGTTTTCGGGTTGAAAATCAAGGATGATTCCTATATCCTTAACTGCTCTTGAATATGTGAATTTACCTTGCAAAGGACGTTATGTTACACCCGATGGTTCTTAAAGTGAACACTTTCACAATTTTCAACCTCACGGATTTTATATTTTTCCTCCATCAGTGTCTTCATCTTATTTTATGGTTATGTCGCTCCTCACACATTCAAACCTGTCATGAAGTGCTATCAAATCACCTCTAACCTTCTCATCTTCTTATTCTTATTCATGCATATGGCAGCTTGGCTGCCGGGTAGCTATCATTTTGTTGGGGCACGACTATACCGCTGATGCCGTGCCCCATCTACCGGTACACTGGTACTCATGTCACCAACCCCGGAAGGATGATAGGCTGAGTCAATCCCACCTGGTGTTAATTCAGTGGCAATGGGGCTCAAACTCAGGACCCTAAGTTGCCAAGCCAGCCACCTCAACCACTAAGCCAACACCAGGAGGAGGAGGAGATTGGGACCATACTCTGTGCAGAACGTTGGTGCTGTTTAAGTAGTCTCCTTGGCTATTGGGCGTAATCCTGGACGGGTCGCCACTCCAACACAGTATACCACATGCCAACCTCGGAAGGACAGGTCGTATTAATTAATACCACCTGGTATTAATTCAACAGCTGAGCAGGATTTGAACCAGGACCCTAGGATCCAAAGCCCACTACCCTAACCATGAAGCCAACACCAGGCTTTATTTCTTTCTCTACATGCCTTTGCTGGATTATGAAAGGAGAGATCTCAGAGGCTTTTTCTTTCACATAAGGAGATAACTCTTCATGTCTGAACACACACAAGGAGAAATAATAGCAAGAAGCAAATGAAGACAGAAGGTGATGACAGTAGATAAATGGTACACATAAACAGCCTCCAGGATTGAGTGCAGCTGTGAAGGTAAAAGCAAAATCATAATGACGTGACTCTCTACCTCGCAGACGATCTCTATTGAGCAGTTGTAATGATGAGCAGCATGAGCTTGGCTGCGGGTGATCATCAGATTGCAAAATGGTAAAAATGAGGCTGCTGAGTTGTAAGCGTTTCCGAACTTGCAGAACACGCACTCCAGAGGCCATTCCTGCACGCATAAGGGCCAAAGCAATGTGCAACTCGGAAGGAAGGATCTGCAGATGGTACCCAATGGCACGGTGTTCACTCCCATTGAAGAATTGTTTTTCAGGCATCGATTCATTCCAGAACTTGATCTCCCATCATCTCCATCTGACCTTTCTCTCCTTATTTATGCAGTCTTTTATCTCTTTCTTTTTGAACCTGCACCTTTGACTTCGTTTATCTCTCGGAGCTCCTGCATCAACTTCAGCCACCTTTCACTGCCCTTTCCTCTGTTTTCTTGACTCTGGAATTTGTTGCGGTACTCGCTACAGGACCTGCTCATGTCTCCAGCGATTCAAGGGAGACACTCATCATCCAGATTTTCAATCGAGCTACCCATAATTCTTTGCTGTCTTCTCTCATGGCTATTCATGAACTTCACTACTCACCATAACCGCTGTTATTCTAAACCATACCATACCTCTGTGCTCTGGCTCTCCTGTGCATTATTTTAATGATTATCCTTCTCATCTCTCAATTTCCTTGATAATTTCTTATTCTCTGAGACTTGACTTTTCTGACAACGTTTTCTTATGAATGCTGAAGATGCTAGCATAGAATCACACCGTGAAATACGCTGTGATCACATCACGAGGGAAGGAAAGGTGCGCACGTACTGCACACATTTCCCGTCCACTGAAATATTTTGGCACAACAAAATGCAAGGTCACAACAAAACACTTTGATGAATGTGTGGAGCAACGTTCCTCCGGGCATCAATTCCAGCAGGTTGTGACCAATAAGCGATGGAAGGTAACGTGTTGCTGTAATCAGATTAGTGAAAGAGAGTAATTGCATTGTAATCGTGATGGTAAATCATGTTAAATCCTCACATTTTTATTTAGAGGTTACGTTTGGTCGGGGGAAAGATCTCCAATGGAGCAAAATGTGTAGGTGCTTAAACATACTCACACGGGTCCCTTTGTGAAGCGAGGACTGTACAGAACATGCGCTGAAAATCATACACAATTGGTTCATGTCCCGCTTCTTTAAGGCACAACTAGTTCTATGCCATTTACATTGTACATGGTATTGATTTGATGATCAAACTCATCTTGTCGGATGAGTTCATTTGTGAGCTCGAAATTTGATTCTTTATTTCAACCATAGATACCAAATTGTGGAATGTTTTCAGGTTATTTTATTGATAGCAGGTCAAGCCTACTTTACCTTTAAAGCATGTACAGCACACCTGACCTGCCATAGCAACTTTAAAGTTGCCTGCTTTGTCTGCGGCCAGAGAGTCTTCTTGTTGCAGACATTCAGAATGTTCGGAGTGTTAGAGGTGAATGGAGGGGGCACGGGCAGGAAGGTGGATTCTGACACAAATATCAAAATAAGACCAGTTCCATCATATACACTCATGTCTGGAGTGTCAGAATAACAAAATCGGACCACATGTCTTGAAGCTCACCTGAATCAGGAGCAACAGTCACTCAAACCCCCCACAGATCCCCCCCACCCCAGACCCTGTTTTTTGGGTTTTTTAACACCACGAACAAACTTTACTACATCACGGGTGAAGGAGGTTGTGGTCAAGTTTCATTGAAATCATGTGTATAGTTTTAGAGAAGAGAGCAAATACCTATGTTGGGGGGGGATCAACACCCCCCCATTCCCTCCCCCCCCATAGACAATACACCTTTGTTAGGCATCAGATATGAAGCTTTTGACCAAGTTTCATCAAAACCATGTGTTTGGTTCAAGCAAGAATGACAGAAGTGTTTATGGACTCACTCTTACGTTTTAAAAGTGACTCTTTCAGTGCCCCATGTAACACCTGTTTCAGATGGAGACTGTTGGTGTCCGTTAAGCATGCAGTTTTGCCTTGTGAAAGTTCGTTAACCTTTGGCCATACCTGTACAGCCATCTTCCCAAACATGCATTCTTCACACAGCTGAAGATGTGGTCATCACAGTCCCATACGGTAGTCGACGTGTGAAGATCAGCAGTCGAGGACCCGCCAGTTTTGGTATGAAAACCTCTGTGTATCTACTGATCTTGTTATAAATGAAATGACATTCTTCCCTTCACGTGTTGCTCCTTTGTCTACATTTTTCTTTTATCTCCTGTTGATTTGAGGAGCCATGTTTGTATTTTGGGGTTTTTTTTCTTTCGCATGCATTGCAAGATTGATCCATTACCTTTTGTCATTATTTGACTCGTATAATCCAATTTTGTGAGTGTAAATTACTTTACCCCTGGCATGACAGTCATGAGGTAGGACAATTACCTGTGAACAGTCTAGCCCGGCTTCGATTCCTGACCTCACTACTATTAAATATCAGATTGGTGGTTGTCAGGCAGGGTGTTCCGTCATACCATGCGTCGTCCGTCAGATGGGTGTTAAACTTGGCGTCCCATCTATTAGCATTCGTTGGTGGACGTGAAAGATCTCTCGTCTTTTGCAAAGAGTATGTGAGTTATCATTCCCACTATGAACAAATTACAAATTCCTGCCCAAATTAACTTCAGTCAAACATGAGGCCTGACCAGCAGGCTGAGAATAATGAGGGGAATAATGGGGGATGGGAAGGGTGAGGGGGTACATGACAGACAAAATACATAAATTCATAACCGAAAGGTGGTGGAGGGTTTGGGGAGGGTGGGAGGGATAAAGAAAATGTTTATTTTTTGCCAATATTCGATAAAATTTTAAACAATTATTTAGGATCCAAGGGAGGGTGGGGGAGGGTCATTTTTTCTTCTTTTGCATTGTTTTGGAGAACATTTTTTTGAGATTATTTGGGGGTGTGCAGTGTACGTGAGGGTTTAATTAAAAGAGATGATTCATTCACACTTTCCATGGTCTACGTGTAAAATAATCAGAACATCTCGATATCACGTCATCACGGCAAATGATGATGGGATTCCAGGTAAAATCCCACCTGCTGTGCTGATTCGTCCATTGCATCTTCACGTATGAGTCCCACATGATGTGACACGTGTGGAGATACGTTTAAATATTTTTTACAGTGATTAAAGCACAAGCAGAAGTGAGGTCATATATTAAGTTCAGTACAAGGACAATTTAAGATATCATGATATTTTTATGTGATTAATGATGACATGACGAAGAAAACCTCAAGTGAACATGAACATTTGTGAGTGG
Organism: Eptatretus burgeri; assembly: GCF_056783735.1. Classification (NCBI taxonomy): domain Eukaryota; kingdom Metazoa; phylum Chordata; class Myxini; order Myxiniformes; family Myxinidae; genus Eptatretus; species Eptatretus burgeri. The sequence continues at coordinate 31,335,997 of NC_140972.1, read as the reverse complement.
GTATTGGGAGGTTTGGGTGGGTAGTTGTGGAAAAGTTAGAGAGGGTTGTGGGGGAGTTCGGCAAACATGTCACTGATCATGTGCGGTGTTTATAATGGAGTTCACGGAGTGGTTGTGACTGAAGGTGAAAGTTGAAGAATAAAATGCTCTACTTCATTCAAAATTAAACTAGCTGTTGTTAAAATACCTCGTTTTAATCACTTGTTAATTTGTGCTCAAACAGTAATCATCATATATTTCCTAAAGATGTATTTCATCACTCACAGGATAGTCCATATAATAATGCCTTCCCTTACAAGGAACTTACTTCAATTTAGATGGAGGCCATTACGCCTACCATTTTAGTTCACAATTTATAAAGGATGGTGCACTGACAAAAAAAAAACATATGCTAATAGTTGTTTATCAGTGCATTACCCTTGATATATTCTGAGCATCAAGCAGGATAGCAACACCTTCCATTTTTAGCTCGCCTGTTCAAAGAACAGAGAGCTATAGCGATACCCCCGGCGTGAGCGTCAGCGTGAAAATGTTAAAGTTTTTGGTGCAAGTTATGTCCTTTCTAATGTTTTTATCGACCACACTATTTTTTTAACTGATTACAATATACAAATACATATATTGCTTTAAAATTATTTGGATCAGACTTCACTGCAATGCTTTATAAAAAATATTATTGGGCTAGTCTTTTAAAAATGACAAATGTATAAACAGGCGAGCATTGGGTGGCTTTGACACCAACTCTCTGGTTAAGTCTGTGGGATGAGTTGGATCAGGGTTAGAACCACCAACCTCCCAGACTCAAGGCCCAGTCACACCTTGACGTTTTAGCCAGCTTATGCCGATTTTTGGAAATTTGTCTAAAATGCTGGTACAGGTCGAATACGTTATGGGTAAGTTTTAATAACATTGAGAGCACGCTGAAAAACACTGCCATACGTAGTAGTACGCTGGCTTTAAACATTGTACGTTCCGGTTGTCCTCAAATTTTCCATGCTTGAAATTTTAAGACTTATGCCAGCGTATGACTCACACGTTCCGCATAACGCTGGCCATAAGTTGTAGGCACGTCACGCGATCGTTGACACACGTCGACACACGTTACTTGTAAGTTACTCATCAGTCAAAACACGTCGAGGTAATGTTTAGCGTACCCGAAACTTATTTCTAACCTATGAGTAACGTGTTGAAGGCACGTTACACGATCGTTGACACACGTTACTTGTAAGGTACTCATAAGTCGAAACACGTCAAGGTAATGGTTAGCGTCAGTGTTCCAGACTCCCTGGGGTTTTTTTTTTCTTCTTCTTCGGCATGACGGTGATGTCGACACTTCGATTTCTAGTGCGGTTATAATATGATATAATTAAAAGGCTGCCGCGCAACGATTTAAATAATAACCGCACTAGAAATCGAAGTGTCGACATCAACGTCATATCGAAGAAAAAAAAAAACAGGGAGTCTGGAACACTGACGCTAACCATTACCTTGAGTGTTTCGACTTATGAGCACCTTACAAGTAACTTTTGTCGACGTGTGCCAACGTTCACATATCGTGCGTACAACTTATTCCCATCGCATGCGGAACGTGTGTCATACGGCAAGTACGTCGTAAAATGTTTAACACATTTATAATTACAAGACGTATTCCATTTAATACGACGTATGATAGCGTACTTTAGCGTTCTATTCACGCATATCAAACTTACCCATACGTATTCGACATGCGCCAGCATTTCAGACGCATTTTTCAGAGGTCGGCATACGCTGGCAAGATCGCCAAGGTGTGACTGCGATGTCGACACTTCCATTTCTGCGGCGGTTATGATTTGAATCGTTGTGCGGCAGCCTTTTAATAGGCTACATCACGTCATCGTCGGTGATGCGTGCAGAGCGCTATGCATAAGTTAGACTATCGTTGGGCATAGGTTGGGAAGGCCGACAACAGGCTCAGCATTCGTTGGTATAAGTTAGCTATAACACAACGAAACGTTCTGTGTACGTTACTCGTATGTTATGAATACGTCCGAATCTTTAAAAAAAAACATCAAAAGTTCAACGTAAGCCAGCGTTTTACATACGTTTTAATACGTTGCCATTGCTGGCTAAAACGTCAAGGTGTGACTGGGCCTTCACAGCAGGCACTCCAAACGTGACACCACGGAGTCTGGTTAGCCTAGATGTATGCACACTCACTTCTATGCTGTCCAGCCTGGATTTGACTCCAGACCCAGCATTAGTCGGTGGACATTAAAGATCCCACAGTGTCCTTCATGAAGAGTGAGCGATCTATCGCCGGCAACCTGAACAAATCACTAATGCTTCTCGAACCGAAAAGGGGCACTGCATCAGAGCCACAGCGGTGCACCCAGCAAATGATGCTACCCACAGCCACATGCTGCATCAGAGAAAAAGAGAAAAGGAAAGAAGAAAAGTAATAATAATAAGAATGATGTTCTGACTAATTTATATCGAATGACCACATCCACTATGACCTCATCGTTTGTTTCTTGTGAAATGTTCTACTGTTATTTAACCAACCGAATTACAATGATGATTGGACAAATTACAAAAGTGGTTTTGTAAACTGACCATCCCGAGCTTCCCGATAGTGATTTCCCGATTACACGAGTGTGAAATTGGAGAGAATCCTATTCTTGGTTGGCCTTATGACTTGAGCTGTCTGCATATTTGCTCCAAAGCCAAAATACTTACAATGATGAAGCTTTGTAGAGTGTAAAAGTTTATATCGTAAGCTCTTTTAATACTTACATGGAATACAAGTCAGCTACACATGTCATTGGGCATTCATTTAATAGTCATACTTATGCTGTAACATTGGGAGAAGGAACCCCCAATTTTTTTTTTTTTACTAATTCCTGCTCAAATCACCTTCCGTTGAGTATTCCTGCCAGACTAGCGATCTGTCCTAAGTTGGCTCTAGCTTTGAACCCTTTCTTGATTTGTCGTGAACGCTCGGACGCTCTGTCAAGTCTCTTGGTGTAATTATTTATTCTTATGATTATTATTATATCCTAGTGCTGGAGAGCCAGAGCCTGCAGGGCATCCAGGCTACGATACATGCCATCAACGTCTCCGAGCACTTCACTGTAGGAAACTCAACAGCTGAGCTTGTCCGGCTTCCTGACAAGCTTGTGCTGAAGCTTGATGGGCCGTTGAGGACTGATGTCATCATCAAGGTGGGCTTCTCACCCTTTGCCAAGTCTATGTGCGCACGGGTGGTGCCATTTTCTTACACTCTAATGTTTTTATTCTCGCATTAACGTTTTTTAAACTTGCATTTTAAATAAGAGATTGTTATAACCCTTGTAACTCTCAAACGATACCTCCATCGTGCTTTTTTAAAAGCTCACGTTTCACTCATTTGGTTTGCTTTAATGTTTAGATTTGTTTTGAATGGGAATTTTTGGAATAATCCAGAATAATTCCAAACATTTTTGGCTTGGTTACTGTCTGCCTGCTGGTTTCAAATATTAATAATAATAATAATAATAATAATAATATAATATTTATATAAATTGCAGTCATTATAACATAAACATTTGCCTAAATAATACATTGCATTAAAAAAAAAACTTCTTGTTTTATTGATTTTATAATGCACTTGCATCTTTGCAACAAACAAAAACAAGAGCTTTGTCTATAATCATGAACTTGAGCTGTAATCTGGATAAACTGAGGTTTGTTGTTTTGCTCGTGTGGTTGTGCTGTTCATTGTCGGAGGCATTGCACTGTTCCTTATACCTTAACCTGCGAAACTAGCATTCGATGGTATCTTCGAGCTGGTAGATCCTTCTATTTTGCTGACCCGAGTCTCGGCCTACAGAGCAACCAAAGAAATGAAAGACTGTATATTATTCTTACAGTGGAAAGACTGCTGCATTGTGTCGTCCCAATGTTATTAAGGGTGGAATCATGGAGTGGTGGGGAGAGGAAAGGGGAGGGGGGGTTCTAAGGGGTAAATGGATACTTTGTACTGAACTCGGTACCCTGCGGACTTGTGTCAAAGTTAGTTGGCCAAGAAATTATCATTTGAAAGCGAGAAGGATATTTTATGAATTCATAGATTAATATTCCATTGGTTATAATGGAGGCCCTAGAGACAGTGGGTTTTAGCATTTGATGGCATCTTCAAGCTTGTAGATCCTTCAGTTTTTGCTGACTTTAGTCTCGGCCTACACAGCAGCCAAACATTCAGAACTTCATATTATTCTTCAAGCTGTGAAAAACTGCTGATAACCTTTCTGATCATTATTTTTTTTAAAACCGATCACAAGTCCAATTGCCTGAAACTTGCAACGAGTGACTCGATTTTTGTTAAATTAAAAAACCCCCCCAAAAAACACTAATTAAACGAGCAAATGTAATGTATGAGGGGGTACATTGTCTCGTAGTTATTATATTGTCTCATCATTATTATAATGCAAGTCCGAATATCGGCAAAGCAGGCATTTGCTCGAGACGCACTTGATTTTTTTTTAGCCAATGTGGTTCACCTAGTCCAAAACATTTGGTTAATCAGAAAGGTATTTTTGGCTCCCTTGATTGGAAGTTGTTTTGCCACTTAGCTGGATACAATTTCGAGCTTATTCCTCAAGCGATCGGAAATTGTTGACTTTGGTCTGTGCTTGCGCAACATGCTTCGCCAATGTAAACGCAGGTAAAAACCTAAAGAATTAATCCAGTTTTCCAGCATAATTTTTTTTGTGCTTTTTAAATGTTTTCCATTTTGTACAGAAATTGTGCCTTTGCAAGGTAGTTTTCCTGGTTATAGGATTACTGCACTGGATTTTCACTCATGGGTGTGCCTTTGCTAATATTGTTTCTGCACATAATAAGCTCGAGATGAAAAATGATTAATGAGGCGAGCGCATTCATACGTAACCGATTTTAAAGGATTTTGTTCCTGCTGGGTGTATAAAAGTAAAAATTCATATTTATTCTTTGTGTAAATATTGCACCTGGATGCATACGCCTTGTTTTTGTTTCGTTTGCAGTATGCTAAATGACCACCTGGCATGAACGGGGAAACACCTCAAATAAACTGCTCTCTGATGTACCGCGTGGAGCCAGGCTTAGCATGGGGGGGTAACGGTTCTGTAAGCTGTGACGTCACAATTCCCATACACGGAGACAAGCCCATTCATTTCTTCATCCCTCAGAGCAGGTTTGGTGGCCCCGGAGAGACTGTGGTTCACTTCCTGTTCTACCAGCCGATCGGCCATCTGTGGAAAGAAACTGACTTCTTTCCATGTTCCGTTACTTGTGGAGGAGGTAAGCTGGACTGGAATTTGACATTTGTTTAACCTTTATTATAACAACTTTTAATATCTGAAAAATTGCTTTTTATTCTTCTTCATAATTTCAGTTTGACTGAATATATTGGCATTGGGTATTTGGGTTTAATTAAGTGGATTAAACTTTATATCATTTGATTGTGATTAGTGTGCTGGCAGGATAGCTTCATGGTATGCACACTTAATCTTTGAGCTTTTAGCCTGGGTTTGATTCCCATCCCAGATTCTTGTTTCACATGCAGAACGATATATCTATGTGTGAGCCCTCCATAGGCAGAACAAGTGAGAGGACCCATCTGCCAGGAGAGCGGTGGTGGACATTAAAGAACCCAGTCTCTCTCATGAAGAATTAGCGAGTTATCGCCAGTACCCTGGACAATATAAATGCCTTCCACAGTTCAAGAATGTCAGGCTTGTCCAACCAGTTCATGAACGACTTGGGTCCTTATCATTCTCCCTGATCAATCCCACAACTTGGGAATAATTGGGACCATTGATGAAGAAGACAATTCAATGGTAATTAAAGGAAGAAAAATAAAATGTCAAAAAATGTATTCTTCCTTAGATTAATCACAAAAGGCGGTGGGGGGGGGGTTGGTTACCCAGCATTGCCCAGGAAAAAGTACCCAACGACT
>NC_140972.1:31322544-31325044 GCF_056783735.1 Eptatretus burgeri | reverse complement strand
GGCAATATTCAACAAAACCAAAAACATTGCATAGAGAGAAGTGCTTTGAATTATTGTAATAAATTGTTTTTTTGCCATAAAAATATTCAATTTTTTTTTTTGCAAGCAATGCTGCAACATCATTCTTATATATCATGGATATGGTATAATATTGGGGCGGTTGGGGTTGTACCTTTTGAAAAAAAGAAACAAAACAAGAAAAAGGCACATCCAACCAAAAAGGTAATTAGATCTCCTCTGCTAATTTAAGTGATAAACGAGCAAGAGCAGACCCGCTCTCGGGAAACGTTTCACCTACTTTACAACGGGCTTCCTCAGATCCAGTTACCTTTTTGGTTGGATGTACCTTTTTCTTAAAAAAAAAAAAAAATCTGCGAAATGTTTGTTTATTACTTACGAAATCTAAAGATTTCGTAAGTATATTAATGACTTCCGTCCTCTGTTTGTGTGTTTGTTTGTGTGTGTTTGTGTGTTTGTTTGTAGGAACGATAACTCGAGAACGGAAGAAGCTACCAATGTCAAATTACACCACGTGATTCACGAGGGTGATGGCAAGCGCTGATTAGATTTTGGTCAAAATCCGTCAAAGGTCAAGGTCACAGTGAGGTCAAACATAATTCCGTAAATTCATGTGGAGAAATGGAGTATTTTTGCTTCGGTCGACGTTACGAGGTCGTTTTAACTTCGATTTTAATTTTGTCTTCGGTTTTTGCGAACGCTCAGGACGCTTAAAACTCGGTTGTCAAAATTCTGGTAAAAATCGGATGTTTTGAAGACGTTTTAAGATTGTATAAAAAATATTTCACTCGCGCGTCACGGGTCGTCACGTGGTGCAGCGCGCTCGAGCAGACGCGTCGTTGAGTCACGTAAATGTTTTCCGTGTGTCCGCTGACGGTGTTTTCGATAAAGATGGTGTTTAAAAGTCATTTTTATCCCAATAAAGGTTACCATCGCATGCCTGACTCGCTAAGCCGTCGGATTATGTTAAGATTGTCGGTGGATGGCCGAATATTACGGTTTTGTGACTTTGATAAAATAATGTTAAATAATTGCGTGGAGAAATGGAGATTTTTGCTGAAACCTGCTTTTTGCTTCGTGTGTGCTGGGTAATAAAATCAATCCCAAATGGAGTTGAGACAGTTCTCAAGGCAAAAGGGGGTCTCTGATTATTGTTATATGTCAAGGCAGATTTTTTCCTCTTCTAATAAGTATCGTTATATCCTCAAGAGTGGCATCATCCCTGGGCAGTCGTTAGTGTCCATTGCTGAATTGTTGTCATTGTCGAAATGTACACATCGAGCAATTGGCGGACTACGATATGTTGGTTGGGTAGGTTCATCCTTTCGCTTGACGCAACAATCGGGTGAATGAAGTTCATGTAAGTGTGCCCTGGTTTTTCGAAGACGTGTTCCGTTAGGAGCCTGTACGATGTAAGAGCGTGGTTCATGGCAGCATGCCCCAACTTCCCCGGGGTATCATTGGTGTGTGTCCCTGTTCAGAATCCAAACCCGATGTCCAATAGTCAATTCAGGTAATTCCGGCCCAGCCGTTCTGTTGTATTGCTTCGCCATCTGGTCTCCATGTTCCTTCAATCATTCATGAATTTCCTGATACCTTTGTTGTGCAGGAATTGACCCTAACCCTAACCCTAACCCTAACCCTAACCCTAAAAGGAAAATGCACCTATATCAGGAAAACAAAAGAAACAACGACGCAGAGTTACAACCGAATACGCGTACACACGGCAACACTTACACAGTCCTACTTTACAAGACACGGCGCCGACTCACATTTACTCAAAAGCAAAGGAAAGAAGCCACCCTCATAGACAAGGGGGCAGACGGGCCTGTAGGCCAATATGTGCGTGGGACCTGAAGGAGCGGCCAGGTCCGCGAGACCGGGTGGGTCCTACCCACATCCTCGTGGCGCGTTGGCGGACGAGCCGCAGACGTGGCCACGTGGCTGTGCCCCGACTCCGTGATCCTTCGCGGGTTTCGTTAGCATGACGTTTGTAGTGGGGTGGGAACGGGCCCCCTTGTTGCACTATCTCAGCGCGGGGGAAAAGGGGGAATTGTTGATGCTCTGGGGGAGGAGAATGGCTGGCTGGCTTGGGTCCCGCGACGAGCGATCTCCCGCCGCGACCTCGTCGCCGACCGCCATCCTTCTCGCCTCAGACCCGAGCTCCTTGGCCTCTTTCCACAACTCTCCTCAGCCGACTGCAGAACCCAACTCGACGCCTTCGCCTCCTGACTCCACTCTCTGCCACACTCCGCCACTGCCACACTCTGCTCTTCCAAACTGACTCTGCCCCAAAACTCTCTGCCACGATTCGCCTTGCGCTCAGCGTTTTATAGGCCAGCAGGAGAACCAATATGCAAATTTCTGGATCAGGATGAGCTCGGGGGCAGAGCCACGCTCACCCATTGGACGGAGGAAAAGTGGGCGTGAACCTCCCCTGATCCTAGAATTTGCATATTTCGTTTTCACACGGACGTGCCTG
>NC_140972.1:31315044-31317544 GCF_056783735.1 Eptatretus burgeri | reverse complement strand
GGAGCTGTAAAAGCCTGTCATTGTGTCTTAGACAATTTTCGTGGAAAGGGACATCAGGGCGAATGGATGGACAAAGGGTGGGAGTGGGACGTGAGGACATGGAGAGGTGGGTGGAGGGGCTAAAGCTCTATGTACGGGTAAATTTGGCAAACAGGACGACTAAATGGTCTGTCTACGAAGCGATCAGTATGCTCTGCTCGTGCATAATAAATGCCTTCTGCTTCTCCTTATCATGTCAAGTATGGGAGCATGCACCGGAGCAGCGGGATGCTTCGTCCACTTTCCGGCGGTACTCCAGGGGCCTCCATCTGGACATCCCCCAGGCAGATGCCAAGCCCATCGCAATCTCCTTGAGATGCTGATCAAACTGCTGCAAACACGAGGCATGTGGTTGGCCCATTGGCCTCCTACACTCACGAGGCTCCCTTGCTGAGAGAATATGGTGAGCAGGATCAGCATCAGGAAAATGAGCCACATATCCATACAGCCACAGCTGATGCTCATGGACTATGAAGGTAACAAATCTCATTTTTGTCTTTCTCAGCAATGGCTCGTTGGACACAAAGGCCAACCAGTGATGGCCAAGGATTCTCTGAAGAGACCTGCTACCAAACAAATTAAGTCTCTGTCTCAGATCTCTGGTCAAATTATAAATCTCACATCTTTACAGCAAGACTGGAAGCACCAAGGACCAGAAGACTTGGACTTTCGTCGTCCTGCATAGGTAATGACAGTGCCACCCCTTCATGATCCAGTGAATCCATGACTCCGCAGGTCTGACCAAGACGTCTATTGACCTCTGCCTCACAGCCAGCAAAGGCGTGAATATCACTGCCAAGGTAAATGAATCTCTCTGTGACCTCAACGTCCTCACCACAAACAGGAACAGACAAGATAGCAGTATCCAAGATGTCAATGAAAGTCTGGATCGTAGTTTTGACCCAGGAAACCCATAATCCCAGTGGTTCTGACTCCTCATTCAGCACCTCGAGGGCCCCCAAAAGGATATCTATGCAAAGATGACTGCATCATCTGCGAAATCAAGGTCAGAGATCTTGACATTCCCAAACGATGCACCGCAGCTTGATCTCTCCAACGACCTCCCCAGAATCCAGTCCATACAAGTGATGAAAAGTGTGAGGGCCAGTCCACACCCCTTACGAACACCAGCAACAATGGGAAATAAGTATGAGATGGTATCACCACATCTCACAGCACTCCCAGTACTGGAGTATAGTTCAGACATCAGATTGATCAGTTTTGGTGGCACCCCTCGAAGACCAAGAATCCTCCAGAAGGCATCCCAATTCACTGAATGGAACACTTTGCAGAGATCAACATCAGCTGCAAGCAGCCACTGCCAAAACTCTCATCTGCGTACATTCCGAAGAGCAAGGATACGGTCAATCGTTGACCTCTTTGGTCAATTGTTGACCTCTTTGGTGTAAAGCCTGACCGCTCTGGGCGCTGGTGCTTAAGTAGATGGTGGCAAACCCTATCGATAATTATCCGAGCAAAGACCTTGCCAGGCACTGAGAGCAGCATCACCTCTCAGGAGTTGTTGCAATCCTGGCGATCACCCTTCCCTTTCCAGAGAGGGACAACAAGGCCACTCTTCCAGTCAGTTGGGATGATGCCTCTGCTCCAAACAGAGCAAAGAACTGCATGCAATGACATGAGTACAGAATTTCTTCCAGCCCCCTAGAAGTTAAGCATGAAGGCCACAGATCCCAGGAGTTTTACCCCATTTCAAGTGGTTCATCAAGGCCTGTGTTTCCACAAAGGAAGGTGGATCACATTTGATTGGAGGGTCAGCAATGGTGATAGTAACACCGCTGACATCCAACTCAACAGCTGGTGGATCAGCCTGGTACAACTGCTCAAATTAACCAGCACAGCGGGCCTTCACTTCGGAATCTTCTGTCAAGAGCCCACCACTCTCTACTCTAACTGCAGTACACCGAGGAATGGGCTTGGAGGAACGCAATGCGCAAATTCCCCTGTAAGCAGGATGAGAATCACTTGACCACACATAATGCTCCACCCCCTCACAGATGCCTCACACATAGACCTCCTTGTCCAGCCTCAGTGCACGTGCAGTTTTATGCCTCAACTCCCTGAACAGCTCAGCTCTGCCATTAAGCATGGCCTTGCGAGTCTGGTCAATGGTATCCAGTGTTCTTTGAGAGATAAAATTCGGCCTTTGGTGAGTTCCAAGACATCCACCGGCAACATCAAGGATGGTGGTCTTTCAGGCACTCCACAACTCTTCAGGATTCCCCAAAGCACCCAGACCCCCCAAATCCCCACTCAGCCTTTTTGCAAACTCCTGAGCTACCCTCGCAGCCTTGAGCTTGCCGACATCCAGCCTCAGCTGGGATGGTACCATTCTCCAGGATTTAAGCTGCAACTTCAGAGTTGTTACAACATGTCTGTGATCGCTATTAGAGAACTGAGCACTCCAGTACCCCCAGCAGTTCTGGGTCATCCTCCAGCAACC
>NC_140972.1:31270044-31307544 GCF_056783735.1 Eptatretus burgeri | reverse complement strand
CTTGGTCCTTTTCATGGAACTTCTGATAAAACGTTTGTGTCTAATTGGCTATCGATCGACGTGTTTAATGTCGCGTGCTCATCGATTTAAGTCATGATAGATTTCAGTCCGTCTTTCCTGTGACATTTATTGAGTACAGGCCATCATCTTTTTTTGAGTGTTGGAAAATAATTGATTATTTGTTGCCTTTCCAAAAATCCACGCAAGTCTCATGAGACCTGATATAAATGTGATAATAATCTCATGAGACATTCGTGTGAGGATACCCAAGATAATATAGCATTATCGAAATAAAAAAGACACACCATTCATTGTGTTCTCATATATGTGTACAAGGATAATCTTATAGACATTGCCATTGCACAGCGCTGGCAGAAAATCAAACGTAGAATGCCTGGATAGTATCACAGCGTTCAAAGTGGATCCTATAACGGAAAAGCTTTCCTGATCGGACTGCAGGTGGCTCTGTAAAGAAGTAGTTTTGAGCAGTTACCAGTTCCATTATAAATATCATATTACCGTTGATTTTAATGCAGAAAGGCAGCAGTGGCCGAAAATATACTGTGTATGGGAGCTCTTCGTGCAGTCATAGAGCCCGCCAGGCCTCATTTCTTGATGCGAAATTCACCTTGTGCATGATGCCGACTTTCACTGGCCTGCTATAATGAAGTTCAAAAGTAATGCTTTACAAATATGTCCCTGTTTCTGGTGCTTCTGTCTGGCATGGCAACCTGCAGCTAACTCTTGGTCATAATGCGTCAAATACAAAAAAAAAACTTTCATTCACTTTGTACTCACTTGTGGGTCATATCTCATATGTGCTCTTAATAGCTTATCTCTGCACATCCTAGGTTTCAAGGGTTGACGACGAAGTGTTAATCATGAACAACAACGTGGCATGATGGAAGGATGGAATGCATGTACCGTAATATTTGTCACATCTCTCATGAGAACAACACATTGTCCTCCAATGTTTCTCCAACCTCTTTAAGCCTTCATTATAAGTACTTTTCTCCTGGTCTTGAAAATACTCTTCAACTGCATTAATGACTTCATTGTCTCCCTTAAAGACTCATCCGTAGATGTTTTGTTTTGGGTGAGGGCCCACCCTTGTGAATAAGGGGAACATGGATCGATTTTGGTTCCACTTACACTGTTTTTGCTGTTACAGTGTAAAGGCCCTGTCACACCTTGACGATTTAGCCAGCGTATGCCTGACGTATGCAAAATTTGGCTAAAACGCTGGCACACGTCGAATACGTTATGGGTAAGTTTGTATACATTAAGAGCACGCTGGCATGTGTCGTAGTACGCTGGCATACGTTGTAGTACGCCGAGGTGTTAGACAAATTTTCCATGCTTGAAATTTTTTGACGTATGCCAGCGTATGACTCACACGTTCCGCATAACGCTGGCATATGTTGTAGGCACGTTACGCGATCGTTGACACACGTCCACCCACGTTACTTGTAAGTTACTCATAAGTCGAAACACGTCGAGGTAATGTTTAGCGTCAGTGTTCCAGACTCCCTGGTTTGTTTCTTTTTTTCTTCGGTATGACGGTGATGTTAACACTTCGATTTCTCGTGCGCTTACAATATAATATAATTAATAGGCTGCCGCTCAACGATTTAAATCGTAACCACACTAGAAATCGAAGTGTCAACATCACCATCATACCGAAGAAAAAAAAAATAAAAAAACCAGGGAGTCTGGAACACTGACGCTAACCATTACCTCGACATGTTTCGACTTATGAGTAACGTACAAGTAAAGTGTGTCGATGGTGTCAACGATCGCGTAGCGTGCCTACAACTTATGCTAGTGCATGCGGAACGTGTGTTGTACGTCGAGTGCGTCGAAATTTTCAACATGCTGAAAATTTCTCGACATACTTGGCGTATGACGACGTATGCCAGAAAACTACGATGTATGCCAGCGTGCTCTTAACGTATACAAAACTTACCCATAACGTATTCAATGTGTGCCAGCTTGGTTGGGCAAATTTTTCATACGTCGGCATACGCTGGCTAAAACGTCAAGGTGTGACAGCGGCTTCACACTTTGATGTCTAGTGCGGTTATGATTTGAATCATCGAGCCGCAGCCTATGAATAGCCTACGCCACGTGATCGTCGGCGATACGCTGCCGCGCTATGCATAAGTTAGACTATCGTTGGGCATAGCTTGTGAACGCCGACAACATGCTCAGCATTTGTTGGTATAAGTTATCTATATGTGATTAAAACGTTCTGTGTACGTTACTAATACATTATGCATACGTCCAACACGTTATTAGACACCCAAAACCTTTTTTAAAAACATCAATAGTTCAGCGTATGCTAGCGTTTTACATACATTTGGAGACCTTGCCATACGCTGGCTAAAACGTCAAGGTGTGACAGCCCCTTAAGAGCTGTATGCTCGGGAAAGGTCATGGAAAAGCAAATTTCTCAATGGAACTTTTCATGCTGTTTATCTCCAAGATTGTTCATCATTCTTTCCAATAATTGAGACTATTTTTTATAATTATTATTAATTGAGACCATAATAACAAGTAGAACAGCATTTGGTGGAGTACATACCTCCGTCAGGCTGAACAGTTTACATTTTGTATCCCGCTGATAGGCCGGATCTGGATCTGGACCGGAACCAAAATTGAAACAGCTTGTTCTTGTCACCTACCCAACTCATTCACCTAGTTTTGTCATAATCCATCCACAACTTTTTGAAATATCATGCTATATATCGTTTTTGGCTCGATCTCTCAATGGTGGAGAAACACTTTAAAAAATCTGGATCAACATCCGGATCCGGATCTTCACCGAAATCGAATCAATTGTTCCTTGTTACACACCCAATCTATGTACCAAATTTCTTCCAAATCCATCAACAACTTTTTAGATATCATGCTCACAGATAGGCAGAGGTGAACCCTTCAGTGGCGGAGGTAATAATAATTAGCTCACCTCTACTATGTGAGGTGTGTGTGTGTGTGTGTGTGTGTGTGTGTGTCCATTTATCTCAGAGATGGCTGAATGGATCTTCGTCAAACTTTCAGAGGTCTGTCAGTGAGTTACAGGGAGTGTTTTAGATGGAAAAAAAGTTTTCGAAAATTTTGAAAAACAAAGTTAGTTTTTTTTTTCCTTTTTTTTTTTTATCGCTGCAATGTGCCGAAGCCTTTTTGATTAATGACAGCTTTTTTTCAAGTACACATACATATAAATAAATTCAAAGCAATTACCAGATATTTAAATACAAATAAACCTCTTCTGGAAGCAGTCTAAGTTCGCGGTAAACCTTCTTCTTTTTTTCCTGAATTGCACCATACTTGTATATTGGGATCAAAGTTAACCCAGAAACATCGGATATTGTATCCTGCATTACAACTTTGGCAATAGACCTTGGTAGAGCTTCCTCATATGTTCACAACATTGAACTGTCTCGAAGGCTCCTCTTTTAGCATTATGGTGACTCATCCTGCAGAAACAAGGCCTTTGTTTTGTAGCTCAATGGACATCTGCACTCCCCTATGGTTTGGTGCCCCCAGCATCACATTTGTCTCTGCTGGATTTTGTGGAATCTAAAGCTCTCTGCATTATTGGAATCTCCTGTGATGAGGCCGAAGCACAAGATCGATTGCTGTCACATTGCAGGCAGGTCGGCAAATACCGATTTGAAATTTGGGTCACACATGTACCACCTGAAAAGGAAGAAGCTTATTGATTTTGGGCATTTTCGGATCCAAGATGGCCGACTGGGGTGGCCATCTTGAAAAAAATGTTTCAATGGCAGGGGATTCCCCATCTCTGATAGGTATATTTTTCCTCTGCAATGGATCATGTTTTTGAAAGAGCAAGACTTTGCGAAGAAGCCAATGGGGGCCATTTGCAGGATGTTATTATTTACAATTTATCTAAAAAAAAAAACAAATTCCATGAATTAAAGTACCATTTGCAATTTATTTCATTAATTTTTATTTTAAAATAAAAAAGTGTGCATAATGAAGGAAATGAGGAGATTGGGGGCAGGGTCAATGAGGTGGTGTTCCCATAGCAATGAGAATAATGTATTGAAGTAATTTTTCCTTTTTAATATCCTTTTGGTTTCCCGTCGTCTTCAGATGCCATAACAAAGCATGCTTGACACAACCTGTAAAGGTAAAACCCAAAGTATCTCAAACTCCCACCTCACCTGGCCATTTATTGCAATATAAACATGACGGAAGTGAAGGTGATGAAGAAAAGTAAATGGGTCTTCAATTAAACAAACACCCATTCCGTTTTGTTATTCTTGCTCTTCTTTGTTTTGCATACAAAGTCAAGGCTCATGAAAGAGCTAGAACATAGAATGGACCAGAACATGACAAAACAAAAGGAACAATAGAAAGAGAGGGGCACACATACTAACAGCGGGGTTGAGGGACAAAATAGAGGGAGACTTGGACAAATAAGGGGTGTGGGGAAGAATGAGGGGTGGGGAGGACACAGGGGCTGGTCTAGATGGATACAGACACAAACTCTCAGGGAGTAAAAACTCAATTTGGAGAGAGGTGGGATTGGGGGTTTGGGTGAGGGGTTAATGGGAATAGAAAATATCAAGGCTTTGGATGGGGGGGGGGATGGTGGGTGGTGATCTGAGATGGTGGTGAACAGCTGTTTTGAAGACCTGGTTGGAAGAATTAGGTTGAAGAGAATGTGTAATTTTGGTTCTTCCATGTAAATGAGTGTAAACATGGTATTTATGAGCCAACTACTGTCATGGTGAAGGGGGAATAGATCTGTGGAGGAAGTAGAGTGGGGGAGAGGGGCTCTGGTGGTTGTATTGTAGATGAGAGGGAGTGGGGTGAGGACCAACAGGGACCCTCTTTTGTACATAATTTAGGAGATGGCTCCAAATCAGAAATCACCTTTGTAATCCCTGCAACAAATGAGACGTGCAACAAAACATGCACACATTGCAATCATAACATATGGCTCTCAGGCCGGTGAAAGGTAGTGCATATGATATTCCTTACCTTGTCCTAAAATACACCAAATGGAAACGAATTACTGTGACTTGTCTCATGACCGTCATCATGTGATGACATACCTCCCGAAACAATTTTAATGAAGAAGATTCATTGAGTGAGGAGGAATAGTTGCAAGAAAAAAGGTCAGGCTGAGGTCAAAATATCCAGAGATTGTTTCCTTCATCTCGACGAGACAACATGATTGTAACGTTTACCTCATTCACTTGGGTTGAAGCATATTTTAATTGACCAAAAGACTTGCAATCAACAGGTCCTCCCGGCATGGTGCCCTGACCGCGTCACTGTCAGAGTGGTGTGTGTAGGCCTCAGGTGGTCAGCTGCCACCCGGTGCCATCTTTTAATGACATCGGCTGTTGCCTTTCGAGCCATCGAGGTCACGACTATTCGTGCAGCTTTGTGAGAGGCAATCCATAGTTTATATAAAAAAGCAGCATTCGTTATTCCTCAGTCACCTCGTTTTTCAAGGAAAAACATGGCTTACTTACAATCTGCTGAAATAATTGCCTCGGATGGTTCACTAATCAGTGAGCCATTGAAGAATAACTGCTCATTTCTGTTTTCATGGAAACATTTGTGAAAAATATGAAACGAAACGAAGCTTCCAAAAAAAAATTCCAGTAAATGCTTCCCAAGTCCATTGCTCATTAATTATTCACATTTTAAATATTTAAGCGACTGGAAAGGTTGATGAATTATGCTGTGGATAACGATGCTGTTCTCACGGTAACGTAATACAAGTGTGTCTGTAGAATAACCAAGAAGTATGTGCATTCAGCTCCCAGCTGTCTGGCCTGGGTTTGAATCCTAACCCAGTTGTAAACTACCACCCTGGTGTTTCACAAGCAGGGTGAAGCATCAACGTGTGCGCCGTCCATCGGATAGATGTTAAGTTGGAGGACCCGTCGACTAGCATTATTTGGTGGACGTTCAACGTCCCTTCGGTCTTTCTTGAAAAAAGTGGGCGAGTTATAGCCGACACCTTAACACTTATGATAAATTCCTGCCCGAACTGTCGATAGCAAGTGGTTTGGTCTTCTTAGATACCTGTTGTGCAATGGGTTTCACCACTTGCTATCTCAGAGTTTGGTTGGAACGGCCACTTTACGGCCACTAACAAATCCACTTTCCCAGATTGTTCACATGTCACGTCACAGATGAACAACCGTCTTCGGCTATGAAAGGCAACCATGAATGAATAATCTCAGCATTATTGTTACGACTTGATGCATGAATATTGTATCCAATGTGTTGAATATCACTGGAGACCTTCAAATATTATATCAAAAGCGATTCCAACTTTGTTTGTTCTCTACTCTCAAATCGTTCTGACAAAAGCTCCAGATTGTTTACTTTTTGGACTTGAGTCCAAGTAATAGGATTGAGATTGGAACATTAGTCGTTCAAGAAAGTGATTTTGCAAACCATTCTTCTGTTCACCCTCGGTGGTTTACCGCACGTTGGCATATAGGATATCAGCTGACCTCGGCGGAATGCATGGATACCCGTACGGGCCGTACCACAGCTGATCACTACTGCTATTACCATCCAGAGAACAAGAAACCAAAACCACGACTCCGTGAATGTAGTCCCGAGCCTTGCCCAGCCAGGTGAGCAACCGCGCGGACAGCTTATATTGCTTTCGGCAATTTTGATTCTTGCAACATAGTTGCAATGTAATATGCGACTTTCAAAATCCACCCCAAAAATGCTCGATGCACATTTGTACAAACCCGAAGAAACTGCCGAGTTTTGGGCGAAATGAAATGTATTTTGTGTCTAGGATAAGGATTGTTACCTGAAATGGCTCACAAAGCCTCTAAAATAAATCAAAAACACTTGGAAAAGTAGCTGAGAGAAAGGGATGTGCCTCTGCACAACAAAAGACGGAGAATTTACTGAACTCACCGAACAGGCAGCTGATCGCACTGCAAACTCCCGACCATGTGAGTCGGTGCAAGGCCTGGAAGGGACAGGCGTGTGCGACACAACCCCTGACAGATCACGACCAGTGAATGAACTGTGTCTTTGTATTAGGTACTTTGAAACACCGATGGGAAGGACATATGTGGAGCTTGTGAATGTATAGTGTAAATTTTAAATGATGATATTTATTATTAATCATGTTGGGAGGAGGGAGCTACAGGAGCTGTGAGAGCTGTTATAAATATATTGTTTGTTTCATTGTGGGGCCACAACAGAACTTACATGTGATTTTTGCATCTATTGGTAAAAGTTGAAGTGTGTGTGTGTGTGTGTGTGTGTGTGTGTGTGTGTGTGTGTGTGTGTGTGTGTGTGTGTGTGTGTGTGTGTGCCCATGTGCGTGGGCGAGTGCTATATCTATGGCCGACGCTAAAATGTACTAACGGGAAATGGTGTGAACCCGACACCTGTCATCCATGGATATTTTTCATATTTATATATTTCCATGAGTCTGATTTGCATTCATGAACAGAACAATTATGGTTGACCATTTTAAAATTTCCACCCTTTCATTGAAATGCTGAAAATTATGTTCAAAAGACCATTTGAATCACAGATTTAGCGCTAACAATGGCAGGTTAAAAGTGCCTGGTGGATATAACTGAGTCACTGCAAACGCGCACAAACAGCGAATGCGCAAAAAGGCTTCATCAGCATTCATACATCATTTCGAAAGTCACGTATTGCGTAGTAAGCCTTGTTTTCGTCATTTCGTTGAGCATTAAGAAGAATATATTTTGAGGAGAGTTTGGGAGTTGTGCTTGGAATGCTGTGCAAACTCATCGGCAAATGTTTCCCAGCATGCTTTGCTTTGTGTTTGTTCCAGTGATGGTTTCAAGCGTGTCATGTCGTACGATCACTACCAACCTCTTCCCAGGTAAGCAGAGGGATGAGCTGATGCCATTTTTTTCCCGATTTGTTTTTAACTTTTGATAAACATTATGAATCAGGACTTTATTTTTATTTCACTTTATTGTCTTACAGAGAGGAACCTCTTCACTGTGCAATAATGGAGATTTGTCTTTTGAACGGTTTACAAAGTTTAAATGACGTAGGATTCAAAACCGATATCAGATTCTGATATTTAGCTTTTTAAGACGTCCTTATAATGCTAATTTGCATCAACAAGGTTTAACATCAGGAATTTCTTTACGGAATACTGTGCACAAAAAGGCATGAGTTCTCCCATTTATAAAACCACTGTATGGTCTCCAGAGACGTCATGTAACTATTACATGAAATGGAAAATATAAAGGCAATAAAAGGGCACCATGAAGACTTAGGAAGCCGTTTTAGTTTTTGGATGGTCTGCACTGCATGCGGTGACTCTTGGCAGTGGAGCATGAGATACGTTTGCTGAGAGGCACGATAGACGCCGTTTGAAGTTCTCTCCAGTGTGCAGAGGTGGTAGCCCCTGGGAAGAGTTACGCCAAAGATTTGTGCTCTTACTGCGGCAGCTCAAAGACTGAAACACCCTGACAACCTTTGGTCGACAACTCGAGCCTTTGTGTGGATGCGTTCTTTGGCACGGCTGGAGGAATCATCGTCGCTTGCTTGGAAGGTTTCTTGGCAATGGTGGCTTCCTGCAATCTCTGGTTTTTATCAGTGGAAAACAAACAATTCTCTTTCCGTAGATACTATTACCTGCTTCTTGCAGTCGCCGGCACGTTGATCTGCCAAGCACTACAACGCCCCCCACCCCCTATCCGCGGCCAATAAGTGTGTTCTACGGAGGCGGAGATCCTCTGCCTCGCTAAGGTCGCACTCTTCAAATCCCACTTCAGTTGCTGTGAAATATTTCACAAGTTGGTGTTTGTGGGATTGCGTGTGTCATGGAGGTTTTATTTATTTATTTATTTGTTTTTTAGCAGGGATGATGAGGAATTTTTTTTAATATATTTTCTGATTTTCCATTTGGATTTATAATGTGATTCGTTTTTAATTGCCCTTTGCTCTGAGATGTCCAAATGTGAAATTGTTGAACAATCTTTGTGTTAATTTCTAGCAAAACAACTCAACCTGGAACTTTGACTGAAATTTCACTTTTCGCTGTATCCATCTTGTCCACCCCATGCATCCTCTTCTGCCCCACTTTCCTCCCCACAATGATTGCTTATCCAAGTCTGCCTCTATCTTGACCTTCAACTCTGCTGTTGGTGTTTCCCCCGTCTCTGTGCTGTTCCTTTTTGTACTGTTGCATCCTGATCCATTCAGTGCACTAGTACCAGCTCTTCCATGAGCCTCGACTATGCATCCAAAAAAAAATTTCTTTACAAAGGCAGGAGATTTATTAAAGTGTAAAATGAAACTACATTTCATCTTCTGAAAGGTTCTCTTAAAACTTGATGCCCAAGCATTCTTTATAATGATGAAAATGTCTGAATTTAGTTCAGCAAAGATTTGAAATTCTCATGAATACAGATACAGACTAAATAATATTTTTTTATTGACACTGGCTTGAAATAAAAATACACAAATGAGATTAAAATGGCTTATTTAGCAGTTCCTTTCATTGAACTTATCTTATTCTTTATAACAGTAACATTATCTAATCTCTTGCTACGCATAGTACCTGCTATGGTGGTTATCTACAAGCTAAACTAGGACGAGTACAAATGATGCAAAGTATACAAACACCATCTTCGACAAGCTAGTATTGAATTTGGTTACGATACCTGATTAAAGAACTACCTTTTGCAAGATATACTATGGGATATTTAATGTCCATAAGTAAAGATGAGCAGACAAGACTTCTCGCTCCTGCTTCTTGCTCACTGCAGATAAGTTGGTGGCTTTGCAATCTTTTACAATCTCCCTTCTGGTCTTACTCCTCCAGTTCTCTCACCTCTGCAGAGCTTTTCTACACCTACTGACCCTCTGCCCTCCTTCTATGCACCACCCTTCTTGTCATGCTGTGGTGGATAATATGTGTTCTACACTGCCTATTCCCCTTCACCCCACTGTCTTTCTGAAGACCCCCTCGGCATCTGTTCTGCTCTTCCAAGAGCCTCAGCATTTGTATAAAAAGACAGCCAGCTTAAAATGTCCCCTGAAGTTGAGCATTCTTTACCATGCAGCTATCTGGTTGTCTAAGTGTCCCCAATTTGATGTGAAAAGGTGGTGTTGGTTTTGTTTTGTGAATAATTTATTCCTGCTCACCTTTGACCATGCATGGAAGTCTTGTTGAAAAGACACAAGAAATAATGAATGACTGACTGTGAAAAAGGCTTCTCACACCGAGGGTTGAGGCTTTGCTGACCGGTGTGCTGCAGATGGGATGGTGGACCATGGACCGCATGCTCTAGCTCCTGCGGAGGTGGGATGCAGAGCCGCAGCGTGGCTTGCGTTGAAGAGGATGTACACGGTGCATTCCTTCCCGTGGATGAGTGGAAGTGCATGTACGTCTCAAAGCCAAGCCACTCTCGGCCCTGCAACCTGTTTGGCTGTCCAAAGTGGCTCGCACAAGAATGGTCACCGGTAAGTTTGATGCTGGAGAACCCTTTTGACTACATAACTGAAGCCATGGGTATTTTAGGAAGGATTATGTGTGCTTCATAAGTCGTAAAACAAATTGACTTTGTGAGAAATATCACCGATATATTCAAGTGACGTTTAAATGACTATTTGCCTTTTGATGATGAGACAATTGTACTTCAGAGTTTCCTTTTCACATTGACTACAGACAACTAAATGTCTGCCATTTTAAAAATCATGCGACAAGAGTCAACATCAACCGTTGACTCTTACCTATTTAAAAAAAACATCACCAATTTGTATCAAGCAATTTGAATAGGGTCTTATGGAGACCTTTCTTGTGAATACAAATGCCACCATTTGGAATAGCCTTTGTTTGGAGATATCACACTGATTGTACATACCATGTTGTTAATTCAGTTATCATGAATCATTTGGCTGCATGACAATTAATATGTGTATCATTTCACTTGTGCTATTTTGCTCTTCATTGGACTCCACTCAGAGCTTTTTGAAATGCACGACTCTCTCTCTCTCTCTCTATCGAATGCAGCCTGTGGCTGCTGGTTGCATCATTGGTTGGGACGTGGCTATGCCGCTGATGCAGTGTCCCCCTTACCAGTACACTGGTACTCATTTTGCCGACCTTGGAAGGATGACAGGCTGAGTCAACCTCCTGGTGTATATTAATTCAGCATCCAACGGGGCTTGAACTCAGGACCCTAGGATCCCAAGCCGCCACCCTAACCACGAAGCCAACACTTCACACATGCCTGATGTTGGCTTAATGGTGAGGGTGGTGGGCTTGGGATTCTAGGATCTTGAGTTCAAATCCCACTTGGCTGTTGAATTAATACCAGGTGAGGTTGATTCTGCCTGTCATCCTTCTGAGGTTGGCAAAATGAGTACCAGGTTGCTGGTATCCTGTATTGGAGTGGTGACCTGTCCAGGATTGTGCCCAATAGCCAAGGAGACTGCTGAAGCAGCACCAACGCTCTGCACAGAGTATAGTCCCAATGGATGGACCTCTTCACAGGGCCTTTCCATGATATCAAACATACTTTCTGTAAAATGACTGGGATTTGCCTTTTCGCTTTCAGCACTTTAAGCACATTCCATTATTGTGCACTGCAGTGTACAATAATGGCCGAACACAATAATTGGTGAATCTGTGTCAACAGACAGGAAGTTGAGCAATTTGCATACAAAAGAGTGAAAATATTTTATTAAAGATCTGGAAATGTTTTTGAGAAGGTGGTTGCATGTGACATCTCATGTCGGTGTTTACTTTTTCAATGGCAATTAAAACTCGAGTGGCAATCCTCAAAGTCCTGCTCGGAGATCAAGTTGGTGAAATTATTATTGAGCTCTTTGCAAATAGGTTGTGTTTAAGGCAAAATATCACCTCCGTTTATACCCTAAAAAGTCACCCTCATTTTCACTTTACCATATAAGTTAGCATGGACCTTAAATATATTTTATTTGTTATAATTGGTGTGGACATTTCAAAACATTTAACTTGTTATTCCAGCAGTAGGGTCATCTATGAGTTGAAATAAGATGCCAAAAGAACAAACATCAGTGGAATACTAAGTCTGGTGTTGGCTTAACAGTTAGGTGGCTGGCTTAAGATCTTAGGGTCTTGAGTTTAAGCCCCTGTCCCGTTGAAATATGGAACTGGTATTTCTGGTTTCTGGCTCTGGTTTCTGGACTGGTTTACTGGTAACAGGGGTGCTGCATCAGTGGTGCAGCTGTGCTTCCAGAAATGATGGAACCAGCAACCACTGGCTGCAAACAAAACAACAAGAAGTACAATTCTGTATTTCTTTTGTTTCTTCTTTTCTCATTATTAATTTTCCCATTAATTATAAAAAAATTAAAACTCATTAAATTAATGTTGATGCCAAAGCGAAGAGCACCGAGCCAATCCATCCATCGGGACCATAATCTGTACAGAGCGTTGGTGCTGCCAAAGCAGTCTCCTTGGCTATTGGGCACAATCCTGGACAGGTCACCACTCTAACACAGGATACCAGCAAGCTGGCACTCATTTTGCCGACCTCAGAAGGATGACAGGCAGAGTCAACCCCACCTGATATTAATGCAATAGTGAGTGGGATTTGAACTCAGGATCCTAGTATCCCAAGCCCACCACCCTAACCATTAAGCCAACACCAGGCATACCAAGCCAATAAAGTGGATAAAACTGCCACATCCATTGTATGTGAAGGATTTTCAGAAGGAAGTTTTCGGTGCTCGGATCAAAAAGGTTGTTTGATCACTGCACAAAGTGCATTGAAGAGGATTTAGAATTTGCAGAATATTGCGATACGAATGAAGTTTTTCGATGTTACTCTGTATATTATTGAGGTGGAGTGACAGAACTTTAGGATGAGTCTCGTATATGACTTGGAGTCAAAACAAAACAAATTTGTACTGATGAAAATGAATCTTGATATTTTACGAAACTGATGAAATGTGTTTATCCGAGCATGTCACAGTCTATCTTAAATAGGGACAAAAGGTTATCTCATCGTAAAATCGGTGTTCAAAAGTATTGGAGTGGTGTAAGATTGTCATGTGTGCCACAGTGTACGGCTAGTTGTGGAAGAGGATTGCAGTACCGAGTGGTACTCTGCCTCGACCACAGAGGGAAGCACACTGGGGGTTGCAATCCCACGATGAAACCGCATATCAAGGAGGAGTGCCTGGCACCTTCACCTTGCTACAAGATCCGTGGTGAGTTGTGTTATTGGCCAAACAACCCCATTTTACCTGATATGTCGAATTTAAACAAAGAGCTTTTGTCAAATGAACAGCACTAAAATCCTTTGATTACACAAACAAACACACAACAATTCAACTATCGCACAACACTAACATCATTACCACAATAAGATCCTTGCAATACTAACATAATTACAACAAAAAGGACATGATGTGCCAAAGACCTCATGATGCAACAATGACCTTGTGATGCACCACTGACCTTGTGAGGTACCAACGACCTTGCGAGGTACCAACGACATCGCGACACACCAACAACATTGTGACACCCCAACGACATCGCGACACACCAACTACGTCGCGATGCCCCAACAACGTTGAGATTCCCCTATGACGTCGTGACGCCCCAATTATCCTGAGACACCTCAAATAAACCTAATAACCAACAGTATGGATTACTGAAGGACCACTGGTCTTTTACTGTTATAGTCCTAATATCGGCAGGATTCGGTGATAAAAACAATTCTTTATTTGGCATTATAATCAACAATCTTGACAGCTCCTCCTCACTGGCGGAGAGACGGCCATTCGTCAAGGATTAAGATAATGGTGCAAAATGCTCCAGGAAGATGAATGATGAAACTCAGACACATGAAGATATTTTGTAGCATGAGCGATGATGCAGGATTGAAGAGTGGAATTGATGATTTACTTGGGATACCAGTTGATTCTGTTTTTAATAGCCACATACTCTACTGACAGAGTAGCTGACCTTTTGACTAATTATAAGGCTAATGCATTGCTGCAGATCATGTTCCTTTCATCTACCAAGCATCTGTTTTTACTCTTTTCCTTTCATTGTCTGTGTGCATCCAGAAAAGCTGCCGGTAGAAGCTAAGGCTTCATGGCTGAAGCAAGCTCATGAACAAGATGAATTCATTCAAGTTTCTGAAGAGCCCAGGTATGGTCCCTTGTGCCACTGTGTGTGACCATAAATTGGTGTCTTTCGTCAACATTCTGAGTGCTGACCTTGTGGAGTATTTGGTATCCTCAATGAATGGAATAAGAAATTGATGACTGCCCTTGCATACCTAATATGTAGATGGCTCTATAAAATATTCTCGTCGCTCAGTTAATGCTATACTTCATATATATGGGACATCAGGTCAACTCAGAGACATTAGGTCGTTATGCTATTCCCAATTGCATTCACTTGTTGATGGACATTGTGGCATTGTGCCTGAAGGACCATTATTCTAATTCCATTTTGGGACATTATTCTAATTCCATTTTGGGACATTATTCCAGTTCCATTTTGGGACATTATTCCAGTTCCATTTTGGGACGTTATTCCACTTCCATTTTGGGACGTTATTCCACTTCCATTTTGGGACATTATTCCAGTTCCATTTTGGGACGTAATTTCAGTTGCACTTTGGGAAATCATTCCAGTTGCACTTTGGAACATTTATCCAGTTCCATTTTGTGAAATGATACCAGTCCCATGCATAATAGACATTATGCCAATCCATTTGCACTCAATTGTTGATTGAGATTGTGGCATTTTGCCTGAAGGGACATTAGTCCAGTTCCATATATAATATGTTATGCCAGTCCCTGTGTAGGTCTGTGTAGGTTGACTGTGTAGGTCGAACTTGGTGTTGACAATCTCGCCACGAGACGAGGCCCCAGAGGAAGCTTTCCCAGTCAAACTGCCAAGGTATTTCTGTAAGACTTAATGTTAAGGCTTCAATATAAATGGATGAATATGAGAAGATGATAAATGGGACTTCTGGGACACCCATTCAAATGAATGGGGAAAAAGGGAAAAACTTTCTGACTCAAGTCCTAAAAGCCCAAAATAGGAGACTGATTTTCTCCCCACCTATCCCCTTCCCTCCCATACAAGCAAATGTAAAATTGAGACAATGAAAGATTGAGACAATGAAAGATTGAGACTTACTGATCAAAGCACTTCTTCCCCCCAACATAATCACACTCCTTTTATATTTTCATTCCACTCAAAGAGCAAACAAACAAATATTTGTCCATGTTCTACTTTAGGGAATAACATAATTTTCTTATAACATTCATTTCCATCGGGTATATTCACAAAGAATAACTTGGAACCTGGTTCTTGGTTTAAGTGTCTTTGTTGAGCAGAAATGAAATGATAAACTTTTCTTAATGTCCTTATTTGACCACCTCTTGAGCCACATATCATTTTGAGATTGTAGTAAATTGTTTTTCCATTGTTCAATTGATAACCATCAAAGTTTTCAGTCCATTCAAGGAAATTAATTTTTTTCTTTACATCCTCCAACTTATTTGTAATTAAATTTATCTGCTTATTTGTTTTATCTACTTTTATCCCGGTTATTTCTTCAATAAGACTTATTTGATATTTCTCACATTCTTTATGTTTCCCATTTAAATACCAAAGCTGATTACATCTCCACTCTTTGGTTTGGTTATTGCTTGGTTCTATCATTTATAAATTAGTTAAAAGATGGCGGTGGTTTGTTAAAATTCCCAACCCAATATCTTAATACTTATACTTATAACCATAAGGGAGACTATTGATTCCATTCTCTAAAATATATCTCTCATCATCAAAAGCTCCTAATGCTTTCTTATTTATCTCTTCTGTATATAATTGATGTTTATAACTTCTTATTGTTTTCATTTTTCTGTACTCTTCCTTCTTTAAGGTTAAACAGTTGTAATAATGTTTTAAGTTTATTGTTTCTTTGATTATATTTTTCTTTATTCCCTTTAGCTTCTTATCACACCTTTCAATGTTATTATTATCAATATATGTAAAAAGCATAAGACTTTGATCTCAATCCTATAAATTCACTCATGACCTTCCCACCCAATTCATCTTTAAACTTACCAATAACCTTGTTATTCTTTGATGAAAACAACACATCACCTGACTTATAATAACTTGCATCATATATATCAATATTATCAATCATATCCTCGTATACATCACTTGTCTTAATTTCTAATATAAAACTATCTGTATCCATATATAACAATGACACATTATCCTTATACTTTGATTTTAAATTATTATAGTAATAGTCAAACATTAACGACTTTAACAAGTCAAGAATTGATGTTCCTATATAAATAGGTTTATCCATTTCAATACTCTCTTTTTTTCAAATGAATAGCACAAAAGTTCTCTGAAAACACCTCTTCTCGCTCAAAACTTGGTCTATTAAATAACTTTGAAGCCTGTTTCCAAGATGTAGCAACTTGCAAGTCTTATGTTTTGTCGATTCCTAACATTTTCCACAGTCTTTCCAAATACAGCATTATTCATTAATTTATAAAAGTCCTTCTCAAAATCTGTTTTTGCTTCTGTTCTCCTTTTTGTATTAAAATCAATATATTTCATCAACCAATAACTGTTTAAATTTCAAAATCCTATGAATTTTCCTCACTCTCAACCAAACATAAATATTGTCTCAAGTTCCTTTGATGCAAAACATAACTTTCTTTATCATTTAATGTATTAAGTAGTTTTTCTGGAGATTTAACTTTGATATTAAATGACTGTTGGTAATCACTTAACCATTCTTTTCTTGGATTTTCTTTATCAGGGGCATAAGGTAGGTCTTTATGTTTGTTATGAAGTTCTTCTGGATATTTTAAATCAACCTCAAAATAATATCCAACTTCAGCTTCATCCAATTCTTTTTGAGAGGAGACAACAATGTTTTGCAAACTTTTTCATGATGTTTTTCTTTAACCCATTTAAGTTTTCCATAAGGTAAAGATTGAGACATAGCCCACCCATATAAATTATTAGCATCATAATACAACAGGTAAGAGTTGTCCTCATTCTTATAAAATCAGGAAGATATTTGTTATTTGCTTTGGCATATCTCTTGGAACATACTTGAGATATTCCTTTTCTATCAGTGAAAGCATATCTATATCACTGATTAATTCCAAATTCTGTTTTGTCATTTTTAACATCGCACTCCAAGCCAAATCCGGGGCTGAGTAATAGTAAGCGGGGTCTAATCCATAAGAATTTTTATTATGACAGACTGTTCGAAAAGTTTCAAACACATCAGCCAATAACAATACATCAGTTTTAAGATACAAATCATGGTATTCTCCAAGATTCTTTATTTTAAACTTCTCCCAAACATTTTTGCTTGTGTATAATCTCTATCAGACATTTGAGTTTTATTCAACTTGCTATAGAAACTTTCCCTTGAAGGAAGTTGTGTTTCTTTGAACTTCTCAAATTAAGCCATGTCGTCATACTGATATATTGTTGTGGAGCCGGGTGTCGCCGGCGAGCACGACCGCTAGGTGGAGCAGTAGAGTCGGCTCCCCCGAACACCCGGAATCTAGATCGTGCTCCTTAGAGAACTTCAAAAGGCACGGGTCCCTTCCAGGACCGTGAATCGCCAATAATTCGGCCGCGTGGAATAGGGTTAATTGCCAAATTCAATATACATAAGTATCCACATGGCAAAGCTACCGGGGAATTCACACCCTCGGCAGGCCTCAAGCGGAACGAGCCGTTATCATGCTCGAACCGTGTGTAACCCGAGCGGATGGTTATCGAGACCCGTTGGTCCAAATGCACAATTTACCGTTTCCCAATTTTACAACATGCACCATGCTAAGCCAATGAAAGAAATACAGAAACGAGCTGATACGTTCAACAAAAGGGATATTTATTTACAATAGGCAGGGAGGGAACACACAAAGAGCAGAGCTATCACGACTATAAGAAATGCAAATTTACACACAAGCACTTGTACAGTTGCTACTTAAAGACGGGCACACACACACACACACACACACACACACACACACACACACACACACACACACACACGGACCCTGCCGGGTCATTATTGAAGACTTCCAGCTCGAGGACAGGTGAGCTGGAGACCAGAGCCTGTGCTTGGACCTGTCCACCTCATGTGGTCTTCGACGATCCGGCTCGGCGGGACTCGAACCCGCAACATGATGCTGCTCCAAGCACCAGGTACCGGCCATGCACCAACTCTCCAACCGGCCATGCACCAATCGACCAAGACCAAGGAGAAGATCAGAGGCGACGAGGATCCAGGACCCAGATGAACCAGCCAGCCGGCAGGACTCGAACCCGCAACACGATGATAATGACCAGCACGACGACGACCACCACAACCATGACCACTACGACCACGACCACCACCCTCACCCACAGAATCGTCCCCCCAAAAGCTCTCTGTCTGGCGTTCCTTTATATTTCTTTTTCCTCTGGGGTGAGCAAATCGCCGTCTGAGGTGCTCTCCACCCTCATTGGACGGGGCGTCATGGGAAAGTCACTCTCTGTGGCCATCTCAACCCCCATTGGCCGGCGTGCCGTGGGAAAGTCGCTCTCTCTGGCCATCTCAATCCCCATTGGCCGGCGTGCCGTGGGAAAGTCGCTCGCTGTGGCGTGATTGGACAAGGGGCACACCCCTGCCTTCCTGGGCGGAGTCCCGGTCTGAGGCGATGGAAATCTCTGCCCACGTTCATGACCGAACACACGTGGGCAATGGCGTCGGTGTGTGAAGTGAAGTGAAGGATGTTGGTTGCAAACGAAACTCCGCAGCGCACACATGTAATTCCCGTTAGACACAGGTAGGGGGCCCTAAGTATAAACACACACTTACCTATATAACTGTTCTACAAGGACCTGAATGTTGTGTGCAGTGAGCTTCCAGATTCGCAACAATATTTCCTTTTGTGATAAGAGATCAATCTCTTCTTGATTTAAGAAATGTGATTTAAGATTCGGTAAGTTTTTAATATTTGATGCTAAGTTAGATAATGGAATTGCCATAAACTTGTATGTGTCAAGAAATCTGATGTGGGTTATGGGGGGTGTATGAATTGTTTTTGTGAATGAGATGTATTTTTGATCTGTGTTAGGAATAGCAGAAATATCTCCAGATAGCTTTGAAAGTTCATTGATGAATAGATGTGTGTCATAGTGAGCGTTGTTGTGAAGAAAGACAGGAATAAAGTTTGGGGGCTTGTAATTATGATTACAATGAGAATGAGCTGGACCTCTATATTTTCCAGTAAGATGACAATGATCCCTAACTTTGACCTCTCCCTCAATTTTCTCCTCACAAATATGACAGATACTGTTCTTTCTAAATTCCTTTTTCTCTCCCTTTGTTAATGACTTTGGTTTGTAGGTTTTAACCATTATTTCTCTTAGTCTTATACAGTCTTTTTTGAATCGTCTTACAAACCCCTCTGAGGCATCTTCTCCTCTACAAAGTTCTAACTTGTTGTATTCATCACCAACAGACAATTTGATATAATAACAGAAACCACAAGGAGTATGTTTTTGATATTTATTTGTGTATGATTTATTTGGATTTGGAGAAACAGTATCTATCTTTTCAAGGATACTTTCAAAATCAGCATATAATCAGCATATGTTTTATAGATTTGTTAAAATCTTTGAATGATATGTTTGAACCTGCTTTTGGTAAATTGATTACGGTTGATTTATGATTACATCAATATTTTGAATGTTGATTTAATCGTTCTTTTGTGTGGAAGGAGTTGAGACATCTCTTTCAAGGATACGTTTTATATTTTCTCTTGTATAGGTGTGATTTGGTTAATGTTGATAAATTTTTGATGAAAGCATAATGTGGTTTTTTTCCTTTGAAGTAAAGTAGAGAAGGTCATTGTGTGTTTCATCATTTTTATAGTTGTTTGAAATTTTTAATATCTGAACTTTCTTTGTATCCGTTAATCCATATACATTAACAGATAGATTATTCATTTTCTCAAATTTAGGAATATCTCTCAATGACATTGGAAACTTTAAATCTTTAACATTTAATGTATTCTCGTATTTCTTATAATGTTCAACCCCTTCAGGTTTCCATTGTGGAGGATGTAAGTGAGCAAGAACAGACCATAGAAAACATTTATTATATTTGTTTTTAATAATAACAACCGCTTTCTTAAGTTTTATCTCTTTTCTTAAATCAATATAAGAAGAAGCTTGAAGAGGATCTGATTTTAAGATGTGTATATCTGAAAAGATTAATAGATTATTTTTGTAATAGCAAATCCACTACCTACTACAGTGTTATCAACATTTTGTTCTTGTCTCTGGAGTTCATTGTAAACATCTCATCTTACAAAATCTTGAAATGATGAGATAAAGTGAGGGTTTGGCCTCATATAGGGAGTAGTTTCATTGCCGTCTCTTACCATATTCAATTTCACTCCCATATAAAACTTAAGTTTTCATTTCACTTAATGTGTTTTTAATTATAGTTTCAATACTTTGTTTAACCATATCAACAGCTTCCATGATTGAAGATGGTCCAGGGTCTTCAAAGTGAAACAATCTTATTTGTATATGTCCTTTAAATGCCCCATCAGTGTTTTCAATGGAGAAATTAGTGGCACCTTCCCTTTCTTCATTGTTCTTGTGCTTGCATGATTGAAGGTGTTGATTATCAAAAAAATTTAAAGAATATCATTATCTCATCTATTACAATGTTTTGTTTCTTGGTCAAGTGGAGATATTTGTCTGAAAAGATTGAATGTGTGTTTATTGGTTTGAAGGTGTTTTTTATAACATTCATATTCATGATTACAAACATCACAGCCACATAGTGGCAATAGTCAAACTTCAACTCTGAAGCAGAATAAATACTTTTTGTTTTACATTAGTTTACATGGCGACGTGTGACGTCACCGCTGAGAGGCGTAAGGACGTCATGACATCATCGGTCATTCACTGACGCCATTACGTCTGTCGTCGACAGACCGTCACCGCTGAGAGGTGTAATTCCACTCCCTGAAAATAGCGTCTGCAATGTAAAACCCTCTTCTGCACATGCTGACTCCCTCAGAATGTGAATTTGACGCAAGAAAATGTAACAAGAAGCATTGAATCTTCTATATATTAATATATACTGAAGGACCAATTTTGTGCTCCTCCTCGCGGTCGCGTCATGTTTTTCTCGGTACTGTGACCTGGACTGAAAGAAACTTCGTACCTGTAAGAGTGCATCGCACATAGTGGCCATGGTCAACTGTCAACTCTGAAGCAGAATAAACACTTTTTGTTGAGACGGGGGCGAGGAGTGAAGAGAAGGGGGCGGGGGATGAAGAGACGGGGGCAGGGAGTGAAGAGGCGGGGGTAAGGTAAGCAAATGTTTGGGCGGGGGTAAGCAAATTATAAGCGGGAGATGGGGGGGAAATGGGGCGGGGGATGAGTGGGTGGGGGCTGGGGTGAATTAGGCAGGGTTTAATGTGAGGGGGTGGACAGGGGGCGGGGGCCCAGGGGCAAGTGGGGCGGGGAATCAAGAGACGGGGCGGGGAGTGGAGAGGCGGGGGTGGGGCCGGGGTAATTACATTTTTGGGCGGGGGTAAGCAAATTAAAGGCGGTGGGTGGGAGGCGGGGGGGAATGGGGCAGGGGTGGGGGATGAGTAGGCGGCGGAAAGCACGACCTGTCCAGTCTATGTCCCTCGAGTGTGGGTGAGCTGGTGAAGGTGGTTGAATGAACGGAATCCATCTGTGACGGGGTTTCTGCTAGTGGTGAATAATATGAGTTCTTCAATTTCCTTCAGTGGAAGAGCTTTGAGTATATCTGGAAGAACATCAATTAAAGTAGCTCTAACAATAGCTTCTCCTTTCCTTCTGGCAATATATTCAAAATGAGAATAAGCAATGAAACAAGAAAAAGTATCAAAAAAGAAAAACCTCATGGATGAAGCTTTAGAAAGAAAAGATAAGACCATCGTTAATATGCAAGGAGAAATTTGTATTTTTTTCAACAACCTAAAGATGTAAATCCTGATGAAATAAAGGATGTTAATATATCAGGTGAAATGACATTTCGTTCAATAGTAGTTCAGGACCATTTTAAAATTACCTTTAATATAAAAAATGTAGTAGTTGAATCTGTTAATGAAAAAAAGTATATAGATATCGATGGTAATGTTTTTTATACTAATTAAATATGAGTCATTATTCAACTGGAGATGTTGAAGATTATGAGAGTGATGATAGTATCTCTGTTGGAACAGAAGACAGTTATGATACTGAGAGTTTGTGTTCAAATGATAGTTATGAAAGTAGTTTTATAGATGATTGTGAAAGCACCAATGAAAGTACTAAAGATGATACCGAAGATGAATTTTATTTGAAGTAAAGGTTTACTTTATAAATATGAATAGTTTACTAGATTTTGAGCCTCTTGAATTTCCTGATTCTCCACTTGAC
This sequence comes from Eptatretus burgeri, assembly GCF_056783735.1. Classification (NCBI taxonomy): domain Eukaryota; kingdom Metazoa; phylum Chordata; class Myxini; order Myxiniformes; family Myxinidae; genus Eptatretus; species Eptatretus burgeri. Next base: position 31,285,055 of record NC_140972.1, on the reverse strand, counting down.
AAATTTGAGAATTGTCCTGCGTGTGAAAGATGGGGATTAAACACTGAGTCAAAAGCCCATAAACAAGTATGTTCTGTGATTATCTTCTAATTAATGATGATATAAAAAGGAATATAATTCTTTGAGATTTACACCAAAAATGAATTACTTTACAAGATTGATTTGAGAATGAATGTAAAGTATGACGGTGAAAATACACCTTTTCTTACAAGAGAAGAGACTGAACAAATGATGACCATGTTTCATGGATTGATGATTTATGTAATTAACGATTGTCATTTTCAGGGAAATATCAACACAAGATATTGTATAAATAAAATAATGGATTGGCTTGAAATTAAACCTGAATTTCGGATAAAACATAGAGTTTCCCAAAAAGCCAATAAAAAATTAAATAACCTGTTTTCCAAATATATAAATGAATGATTTTTTACCCATTTGGGAAAATAAGATAAAATTTAACAACCATAAAAATCTTCCAAATTCATTAAGATGTCTCATAGTTGGTTCAAGCGGATGTGGAAAAACCTGCTTACTTTTAAAGATGCTCCTTACTCCCAACCTTTTAGATTTTGATAATTTAATAATTTTCACAAAGTCAAGTTTTCAACCTGAGTATCAACTACTCTCACAAGGTTTTAATGCTGGTCTTCAAAAAGAAGATATAATCGGTTTATTTAAACTTCAAAACAAACTAAATGATTCCAACATTGAAGATATAATACAACTATTTTTGTGATACACAGAGGTATAAAAAGAAATCAAAGCTAATAACTTGTATTCTTAGTGATAATACGGATGATATACATTCTCCCCAAGATTTGGATAAATCAAAAAAGAACCTCGTTATCTTTGATGATTGTGTTAATGAGAGAAAGCAAACGGTAATGGATAGCTGTGACACAAGAGGGAGACATTTTTCTTGTAATTATATTTATCTTCGTCAATCATACTTTCAACTCCCTCGTCACTCAATAAGAAACAATGCCAATGCTTTTATTTTATTCAAGTTAAATTCAATAGATATAAACAATTTTTGGAGAGACAATTGTTCTCCATTATGTCGTATAAAGGAATTTGGGGATTATATGAGGCACATGACTGAAAAATATTAGTATATTGTTGTGAAACAAGATGAGATATAAAAAGATATATTTTTTACTTTATGAAAAATTACATATATAAATGACAACTATTATTATGAATCTTGTGGGTAAATCTGCTTCTGGAAAAAAACTTTCATAAATCAAAGTTCTTGTATAGTACAAATGAGAATATTGTAAATTTGCTGAAAAAGCACCATGTTGTTTGTATTGTATCAACAACTGGAGCAATAAGACCTGGAGAAGTAGAAGGTGAAGATTATTACTATATTTCAATGGAGGAACATATGCGATTGAGGAATGAAGGCCAAATATTTGAGGAGGTTTCTCTTTGTGCAACAAAATATTCACATTGTAAGAGTGAGTTAAAGAAACTAAAATCTGGTGGTCGTGGGATATTAGCAACTAATTCAGAAGGAATGAGACAAATTATTCAACATCTGAGTGGTAATGGGGTTATGATTTTATCATTCGGTTTTGATGTTGATGAAGAAACTCAACGCAAACGTATGAAAAGCAGAGATACAAGTATTACTGAAGAAGAAATGATAACTCGTATTAATGTTAATAAAGAATTTGATGAAATATTTAAAGAAAAGGATTTATTTGAACACATCTACTTTAATGATGAAGAAAAGGAAAATTTCCCTGTTGACCTTTATAATTCGGTGAATGATATTTTCCAATAAATAAATGGATGCGAAAGAAAGAGTAAAAAGATTTAAGGAGCATCAACAGTTGGTTTCAAAAGTTGTAAAACAACAGGAAGACACAAAGAAGAAACGCAGGCAGAAACTAACGGGTGAAGAAGCATTTGAAAGAAAACAAGTAAAAAATTTTAAACCACATTTTAAAACTTCCCAAGAAAAAAATATAGATGCTTCCACAGTTCCCACAATAGAATACAGGGTGTCCCAAAAAATTATACAACTTTTCATCTGCAAAGAGGATGGTCATAACATATATTTTTAAAAATGATATATGGCTGGATAGAAAGCTGAAAGGTTGAAGTTTATTGTACCAATGTCAAAATTTCCACCAAAATTTAAATTTTGGTCTAGAATCGTCATTTTCTTTCAGACCACATGTTCGATGTCGGCTCCACGTTGTCTGATCACTGCCTGCAAACGCGTTGTCATGTTCTCCATCACTTTGGGAAACGTTTCCTTTGGAATGTTCTGGATTTCTCGGTGGATGCTTTCCTGAAGCCAATCAAGAGTCTGAGGCCGAGGGTTTCCATAGACCCTGCCCTTGAGATACACCCACAAGAAGAAGTCTGGAGGAGTAAGGTCAGGGGAATACAGTGGCCACTCAACGTCTTCGTAGATGGAGATAAAGCAGCCCTCAAAATGTTGGTTGAGAAAACGCCTTGTTTTCCTGGCTGTATGGGGCGGTGCCCCATCCTACTGGAACCACTGGGTTCTCATCTAGATCAGGTTGTTTCTCCTACGGGCCTGAGTATGTAGCTCAGGCAGACAGAATTCCTGAATCATTTCACGATAGTTCCTCTGGTTTACCGTGCAAGTGCGTCCCTGGTCATCTTCAAAGAAGTATGGACCAATTATCCCATACCAACCAACCGCCACCCACATGGTGACTTTGAGAACAGATCGAGGCACCAGTTCAGTTGATGCATTACCAGGATTTTCAGTTCCCCAGTACCGAAAGTTTTGCTTGTTTACCTCCCCGGACAAGTGAGCATGGCATTCGTCCGTCATGTGAAGTTTTTTGAGGAAGTCTGCATCTTCCTCCAACTTTCCTGAGAACCAATTTGCAAAGTCTAGTCGTTTGCATTTCTGTTGATCAGTAAGCACCGTTTCTGTTTGAATTTTGTATGGAAAGGCATGAATGTCTTGGCGAAGGATCCTCTGAACGGTGCTCTTATGAATGTTTGTCTCGGCAGAAAGTCGTCGAATCGATTTTTTGGACTCTGAACGACTGTCTGTCTCAACATTTCCACATTTTCTTCACTACGACCTGTCCTCTTCCGACCACTGTGACCCTTGTGAAGGTCACAGATGGTTCCCACATTGGTAAGCTTTGCGATGGTGCACTTCATTGTCTGAAAGTTTGGTGCATGGCGCAAGTGGATACTGAAATGTCTCGAGTAAAGACATTGCACCTGTATGACACTTTTCGTCTGGTGGCAAAGTTCAACAATTTTCGTCCGTTGTTGTATAGTCAGTCTTGGCATTTTTCTGGTGCTTGCTTGGTATCAAAATAAACTTCAGGGTCACGGCAACAAGAAATGACACATTAGTGACAAAGTTACTGCTGTTTAGGATCAAACGAAGCATTTTAAAAGTTGTATATTTTTTTGGGACACCCTATATACTCCGAAAAAACTTCAAATGTTAAAAGATTTCAGTCATATGACGGAGGAAAAATTGGAGCATGAAGGAGAATTAGAATATGATGATGGATTATTTCAACAACTGGAAGTGATTAATCAAACCCCTGATTATATTGTGAAGGCTCTGCAAAACAATGAATATTCAGCGGATTCAAAAAACAAAGCAAGACTCATTCCAACAGAACAACCAGCAATATTTCATCTTATTCAAGAAAAGGGATTGATATTTAATGATGAATTAAGGTTCTTGAGTTCTGCTCAACCCTCATTGAAACTAACTCTGAGATTAATGCTTCTTCTGACAAAAGATGGAAAACAAGGTTCAACTATGAGGGATGAATCAAAGTATTTTGATAAACCATTGGATATGAAAAATAAGGATGATGGAGTATATATTGATCTGCTGGACTCTCTTAATTATAGGGTTAGTCTATCTGGTTAAAGTAGGAAGAATGAGAAGGAGAAATGCATTTTTTCGGCTTTAAGTAGCCTTGGTTCAGGTGTTAGTTTTCTTCCAAATGACCCATCACAATTAGTCAATAGACTGTTATTGCTGTAAGGTAGTAAGAAGGCTGGAAATAACAATTGTTTTAATGAAGCATCAGCCATTTTATACCAGTTGATGAACATGAAAATTATTAATAAATGTCAATGCAAAGACATTTTATCCCATTTTAAATAAGATGAGAAGCACAATCCTTAGTTTTAATTTCACAACAAGCGACCACACATCTTCATTTCCATACCCACGACAACTTGACGCAACAAAAGAATATGAGGTCTCTTTATTGTCTCTGGAAACTTATAATACCTTGTTTAATATCACCGAGAAAAATGACAAGTTTACTTATAATCCGGGAAGTTCATTCAAAATGAGAACAGTTTCATGCGGAGCATGAGATGTCTCAAATATCTTCCGAAATTGCTCACTTATTAAAGAACAGGGCAATGAACCAAAAAATATTGTTATAGATATTCAAAAACATACTTCAAAATCAATGATTAAACTTAAAAATAACTACAAGGTTGATTTCACAATTGATAATTCATTTACAGAGTTATTGGGTTTCTCCTCAAAAAAGGTTGAAACTAATGGGACATTTTATAGTGATAATGTCATTCAAATATCCTCAGGCATAAATTCAGTATTAATTCACTGTGATTTGATTGATGGCACTTATAATGATGGAATAAGAACAAATACAATATTTTCATTCAGTGCATTCTCAACCCCAATTGGTTATAAATTCAATATGAAACCCAAAAATCTGGTTTATCTACCTGTGTCAGGAAAAGCCATATACAGAGTAAAGTTTAGGATAACCGACCAAGATAATCGCATGATTTTTTTTAGTGGAGAAATTATATCCATCAGAATTCACCTACGTGAAGCTTTCCAATAAATAAATACAATGCTTATTGTGAGGAAACACGAGTTGGGAAAATATAAAATAATTACAGGGGATGGGATGTTTCTTTCCCCATACTACAAGGGTGAAGGTATGTATCTTGGTCGAGGATACTATAAACCTAAGAAACAAAGGGGTGGAGGACATCAATTTAGAAAAAAAGGAAATGGGATAATTGATACTCTAATGGGTATAGGTTCAACTATTCTTAAACATAAAGACCTAATTGGTTCAACTGCTTCTGCTGTGGGAAATGTAGCGGGTGCGATAAAGAGTATAAAAGACGCCCAAAAGGAATCTCAGAAATTGCAAGCAATTAAAGAAATTAAGAAAGGCAAAACTCAGTTGTCTCCCCAAGAACGACAGAAAATAATTCAAATACTTGGGTCAGGGTTTCAAAAGTTTTAACATCTTTTTTCCTAAATAAATACAAGTATGGAAGCAATTGATAGTATCTATGATTTGGATGATGCTATTGTCATCTCAAACTCTACTAAAAATAAGACTACTTCAAGGTAAATGCAATAACTGGAACAGACTGGAACGCAAATGGAACAAAAAGTTTTGAAATAAATAATCAACAAACTTATTTGATTCGAGCCGAAAGTTTCTTGTTGTGTAAATTTACATTCACTATGGCTGCGAATAACACAAACGCTACACTCGTAAATGATTTCTTCTGGAAAATGTTTGATAGTGTTCATTTTTATATTGGAACACAAGAAGTTGAAGCGGTTGATTATGTCTCTGCTACATCTGAAATGATGAAATTTACACTATATTCATTTTGTGGTAGAATGGGAAAGGGGGCTGTCGAAGGTTTTATTCCTGATATGCAACAGGAACAAACACAGACCCTGGATATAGTCAAAGGAAAGGAATGTATAATGATGATACAAAAGCAGGTAATAGTTTTACTGTGGCAGTTCCTCTTAAAGGTATATTTGGATTTTGTGATCATGAAGTTCTGTATGGTCTTAAAATTAGATTTCAACTGCAAAGGAATGATAATGAAAATAGATTACTTTTTGGTGTGGTTGATGCTTTTACTGATCAGAAGAAATTTCTAATTGATGAAATTAGTTGGTATATTAGTGAATATACTCCTAATCTTAAAACAGAAGAGATGTTGAATGGAAGACTTAACTCAAATAAACCACTCAATGTATCATACCTTAAAAGAAGATGCCAACACCTTAAACTGAACCAAACCACTTACACGTGGAATTTGGGTGTCTGGAAAGAAAGCCACGATATCTGTGGCTCATTTTTTAAAAACCAGATGGTGATACTGCTACTGATAATATTAATGCGGTGAGTGATAATGCTAAGGTGAAACAACTTTGCGTTTCTCTCGATGGAACATTTTATCCATGAGATAAATTGGAAATAAATTGGGAAAAAATCATTTTGCTGAAGCATTCAAGTCTTACCAAAAGGTGTGTGAAGGCAATGGAAATAAAGAACCCATTTTGGAGATGACAGCATTTAAAAGTCTATATACAAACTATGTGATTGACCTGAGTGCTCAAAAGGAAACTATAAAGTCTAATCGAGTGGATACTTCCCTATACATTGAAAGAGAAGAGAGTGAAGAGTTGATCCATATTATTTGCTTTTGGAAGAAACATAATTACAGATTAATGCAGATAATGGTGTTATGATTAGTCTCACATAATTTTTTTGATAAATATATTAGTTGTGAAGTACCAACTGGGGTATATTTTAATCAAATCAGTCTTCATAAACTATCATCTTGTATTCAAAATCAAAAGCCTTGGATGATTAACGTTAATACAATTCAGAGAAAAGGAGCAGTAAGAATTGATGTTTTGCTCACAAGAGAACAGGTGAAAATGTTTAACGATACTGGCTCACTTAAAATTAAAATGTCAAAACCAATGTTGAAGAAATATTCAATAAGAGAGACGAGTGGAGGATTTCTTCCATTTCTAATTCCTTTATTTGCTGGTTTAAGTGCGGCTGGAGCATTGACGGGTGGTATTTCAGCAGCGTTGAAAACTGCCAACGAAAAGAAGGCTCAACTCCAGGCTCAAAAAGATTTGGAAAGACATAACAAAGAGTGAGAGAAACAAATTAGTGGAAGTGGTGTAATTGTAGATTTTGCTGAAAAACTTGAAAGTCTGCTTGATAAAGCGAGATTGTTAGTTGGAGAAGATTTTGTTCAATGTTATTGCTTTTGTTTAATTGTAAATGCTTTCCTTATAATTATCTGATTTTGAATTACAAGAAAATAATAAAGGAGATGTAAAAAAGGGGGGGGTGCACTCCTCCAACGACCCACCACCCCCTCATCCCTCTCCGTGTGTGTGTGGGGAAGGGTGGGATGGGATGAGGGGGGTGGTGGGTCAAAGTTGGGGGCACACAGGGGGGTGGAGCTTGTGTGGGTGGGGCTTGTGTGGGTGGAGCTTGTGTGGGTGGAGCTTGTGTGGGTGGAGCCTGTGTGGGTGGAGCTTGTGTGGGTGGAGCAATTTTTTAAAATTAACTAAACATGTTGTGTGTGGGAACTAATAAACAAATCACTAATTATGTGGATATGATGGATGTGGATGTGGATGTGGCTTATGTGGGTGGGATTTGCGTGGCTGTGGTTTGTGTGGGTGGAGTCAAAAAGGAGTGGAGTTAAAAAAGGGGCAGAGTCAAATAAAAAAAATTTCATTTATCTTTGTCTTTTGTAATTCCTGTGAATAAAATTAACCTAAAATCTCTTCCCCCTTTAAATCACATAATTTGTAAGTCCAAGGGTTTTTTTCAATTTATCTTGTCTTCTGTAATTCCTGTGAATAAAATGACCCTAAAATCTCTTCCTCTTTTAAATCACATAATTTGTAAGTCCAAGGATCTGTACCGATGACATCAACAATTTTAAAAAGTTCATTTGTCCATCGCTTGGTATAACCTTTTTCAAAATGAGATTTCCACCTGTATATTTTTACTATATGCTTTCTTCTATCGCACAAGCAGGTGTAAAATTAACTAAAAGAGGTAATGGATTATATCTTTCTAATAAATAAATGAGCATTGATGAGTGGTTTAAATAATTTGGAAAGAATACATCAAATTTAGAACTTATCAAATATTGTAAGAAATTAAAAATTCATAATGTAGTTATTTGTATTAGAGATGAATTAACAAATGTGTCTAAACATACCAAGAATATCATTATGAACTACGAAGATAAAAATGGGAACGGTTTTCATTGGGTTTGTATTTTTAATAGTCAAAACAAATATTATTTTTTATAGTTATCGTCTTCCACCACCTGTTGAAGTAATAAAATTCTTACAGAATGGTGTTTATCAAACATTTCAAGTCCAAGAATTAAATTCCAAGTGTTGTGGTCAATTATGTCTATATGTGTTATTTCAACTCAACAAAAATAATTTTTTATGACATTATTTTTAATCTAATAAAAATGACTTATGTTGGGAAAGATGGTTCTATCTTTGGTGTATCCCAAGAACTGGATATTGATTTGTCAAATTATTACACAAAGGCACAGGCTGAACAATAGAAATATAGTATAGCAAAAAATATTAATATGAAAAATGTTTATAAATTAATAAATTATCCAAGCCCGATTGACGCGAATGACTTTGTGAGATTAAGTGATTTATCACAATTTATATTCTTAAATAAAATGGCACGTTTTGTTAAACAAGTAGAATTTACAACCACAACACCTGGTTCAACAAACCATACACCTTTTCTTATTAAATTAAATTGTCTGCTTCGTTTTGAATTTTATAAAGAAGGAAGTATAGTTAATATGAGAATAGAGAAATGGAGGTATAATATGTGTGATTTAGGATATAAATGGTCTTTTTCTTTCAACCTAGAAGACCTACTCGATTTTTATCAGTCTCATAAAGAAGAATATTCTCCTCTTGGTAAGAATCAGGAGATATGTGGAAGCACGATTAGCAAACAACAAATACACGATTTCGGGAATAGGAAATTATATGATGGTGAAGCAATAGTTTATATGACAAAGAAGGAAGGAAACTGGATAATGATACAAAGTCGATGAATACAAACTGATTTAACAACAGGATGATGGGTTGGTATCATATGTCATCATATTTATCTGTCATATATTTCTGATACATAAATGACAGCAAGAAGGCTTCAAGAATTTTTTTTTTTGCATTCAAGGATAGCTACAAGAAAAGGGTGTTAGATTTTACATTCCTTATGAATTGGAACATACACACGGGCATTTTTCAATTAAAAACTGGCCTTATACCGAAATTAAAAGACCCACAAATAGAGATTTGATTAAAATATTTAATAAAAATGAACTTCTAAAGGTGATGAAATATAAAACTCTTTTAGAAATAATCAACAAATCTTATTGGTTTCGTATTATGAGAAAAATATTTGTGGATTCAAGAGTATCACAGAATCCAGATGAATATATGTATGATATTCTATGGGGTGAAAGTGGTTCAAGGAGAGTAAGGAATGAGGAAGGAGTTGAAGAAACTGAGACAAGAGAGAAGGTGGAGAGGGAGAAGAGAGAGGAGGAGAGGGAGAAGAGAGAGGAGGAGAGGGACAAGAGAGAGAAGGAGGAGAGGGAGAAGAGAGAGAAGAGAGAGAAGGAGGAGAGGGAGGAGAGGGAGAGGGAGGAAAGAGAGAGAGAATAAATAAATATAAAAATATGGAAACCAGTGAGATTATAAAAAGATCAAAGGTATTACAGAAAATAAATAAATTTCAACGCACCGTGGAGGAAAACAAAGAATTGGCAAGTCCATTAGAAATATATGTGTCAAGACTATTAACATAGGTTTCAGGGAGAAGATTTAAATGAGAAAGTGGAGATGAAGAAGAGAAAGAAGGAAAAGATTATATTATTGATGATGTTGGTGTAATTGACTTTGATTAAAGTTTTACATTTTTTTTCTTAAATAAATGGAGGACAGAGTGAAGACATTTCTCAAGATTCTTTATGTTTTAAAAATGAATATTCAAATGTGCATGTTGGAAAGTAAAAAGGTTTTCACATTCTGTAAGAATTTTTCACATAAATAAATGCATTGTTGTCTAAAATGTAAAAATATCTCGTATGTTAAAAGTAAAAATATTAGGGTTATACAAAAAGGTGTATGTTCGGTGTGTGGCTCAAAAAAGAGTGAATTCACCAAACACAAACGAGGGGGAGATATACAAAAGTTTTTATCAGGACGTAAATTTACAACAACTGGAATACCAGGGGAATTAAATCCACCAGGGTATTCTTTCTGTGGTCCAGGAACAAACTTGACTAAAAGATTAGATCAGGCTGACAATCCTAAACTGTGGAGCAAACCTATAAATAGGGTTGATGAAGTGTGCATGAGGGACGATATTGATTATGGAAATAGCACAACGATGGAAGAAAAACATGAAGCCAATAGAGAAATGTTGTATAATTTGTCTCTGATACAAAATCCAACCTTGAGAGAAAAAGTTGATAGGCTCATCGTGAAGAAGATGATCAATGCTAAATTGAAACTTGGGCTTGGAAATTCAAAAAACTTATAGGCTCTAATGATGTCATTAAAATTGAAGAGCAATTAGCTGATGAATTACATAAACCAATAATCACAAAGTTTCATAGAAGGAAGGTTTATTCCAAGGAAGTTGATTATATCTGGCCCGCTGATTTAATTGAACTCAATAATGATAAGGGGTACAAGTATGCTGTAACCGTTATTGATTTGAGGAGTAGATATGCATGGGTTGTCCCTTTGAAAAACAAAACAGGTAATACTCTTATGTTAGCTTTCCAACAGATATTCAATAAAAGCAAGAGAAAACCAAAAAAAATTGTGGACTGATGAGGGTACAGAGTTCTACAACAAAACATTTATGAATTTTCTTTAAAATAACAACATTACATTATACAGCACCTTTAATGAAGGAAAAGCAGTTGTTATTGAGCATTTTAATCGCACTTTAAAAGAGAGACTATATAAAAAATTCACTCAACTCGGTTCTCAACAATGGTTATCTTTAATTCAAGACATTGTAGATAAGTACGACATGATTCATACCTCAACGAAAACTAAGCCTTCAGAAACATTTACAAAATTAAAATATGAAAAAGAAATTAATGTCAGAAAGCCTAAGTTCAAAGTTGGTGATATAGTAAAAATATACAGGTGGAAATCTCATTTTGAAAAAGGTTATACCAAGCGATGGACAAATGAACTTTTAAAAATTGTTGATGTCATCGGTACATTGTTGATCCTTGGACTTACAAATTATGTGATTTAAAGGAGGAAGATATTTTAGGGTCATTTTATTCACAGGAATTACAGAAGACAAGATAAATTGAAAAAAACCCTTGGACTTACAAATTATGTGATTTAAAGGGGGAAGAGATTTTAGGTTAATTTTATTCACAGGAATTACAAAAGACAAAGATAAATGAAATTTTTTTTATTTGACTCTGCCCCTTTTTTAACTCCACTCCTTTTTGACTCCACCCACACAAACCACAGCCACGCAAATCCCACCCACATAAGCCACATCCACATCCATCATATCCACATAATTAGTGATTTGTTTATTAGTTCCCACACACAACATGTTTATTTAATTTTAAAAAATTGCTCCACCCACACAAGCTCCACCCACACAGGCTCCACCCACACAAGCTCCACCCACACAAGCTCCACCCACACAAGCCCCACCCACACAAGCTCCACCCCCCTGTGTGCCCCCAACTTTGACCCACCACCCCCCTCATCCCATCCCACCCTTCCCCACACACACACGGAGAGGGATGAGGGGGTGGTGGGTCGTTGGAGGAGTGCACCTCCCCCCCCCTTTTTTTACATCTCCTTTATTATTTTCTTGTAATTCAAAATCAGATAATTATAAGGAAAGCATTTACAATTAAACAAAAGTAATAACATTGAACAAAATCTTCTTTTGCAGCAGTCTGATGGTTTGTTTTCGTTTTGAAACTCGATCAACATATTCTGTTCAAAACAAAGAGTGAAGAAAAATTAGGGTATATAAAGATGATTATATTATGATATAAATAAAATAATAAATATAACATTTACCTCCAGAAAATAGTGTGTCATGTCAGATTCCTCCAGAAGATTAAGTTGTGTGTTTGGTTCATCCAGACAGGTGTTTAAACTGAAATTTTTTTAAATAATAATGAGTCAATGACACACGCACGCACACACACACACACGCACACGCACACACACGCACACGCACACGCACATGCACACACACACGCACGAACACAAATACGCACACGCACACACACACACGCGCGCGCACACACACACACACACACACACACACACACGCACGCACACACACACATAAATGCACACATACACACACATACACATATACATACATACACACACACACGGAGACAGATATAAAGACAGAGGGAGAGAGACAAAGACATAAAGATACACAGAGACAGAGGGATAATTTCTCACCTTTGACTCGACTCATTCAAGGTCAGAGGACGTGAGAGAATTTGTTTCCAGCCAACAAAAATGTCATTCAATTCTCTTCTGAACAATCAAATGTCTTCAAGGAAGTCATTTCTTTTTAGCCACTCGTCGTGTAATATAAATAACTCATGTTCCAGATCAGTTATCAATGATGTTCTTATTGGTTGTATAGTGATTTAATCCTGTATAAAACAACAAATAACACTGGGGAACAAAGTTTTTGTTGCATTTATACCAGCACTTGATCTTACCTAATTTGAGTGTGCTGAATTCAAAGCTGAAGTTAGTTTCTCTCTGTAAGCTATGGATTTTTTGCAATCCACCATTATCAACATTTATTTGGTCAGTTACAATTTGTATTAAAAGCAAATTTATATTAAACATATATTTTGCAATTCAACATTTTCAACATTTATTTGGTAAGTTACAATTTGAATTAAAAGCAAATTTAAATTAACATATATTTCGACATAAAGACGATAGGTGATTCAGAACAATTGATAAGGATGGAATGCAAAGTTCAAATAGGTCCTATTCAGGCAAGAATTTATGCTTGTAGCTCTTGCGTTTGTGGACTTCCACAGGGCAATCTCGTTTGATGTACAGCAGTAGTCTGCCATCATATTTTTGTCCCATCGCCCTTAGTAGTGCTCTTCCAACGTCATGAGGTCCTGATGGAAGTGCTCTCCCTGTTCCTCACTTCCAGCCCCAAGGTTCTCAGGGAATTGATCAAGGTGACTATTCAGGAAATGGAGCTTGACACTCATGTTGCACCCAAGATCACGAAAAGCCAACAGCATTCTCGTAACCAGAAACTCATAGTTATCTGCCTTTTTGTTACCAAGAAAGTTTTGTATAACTGCGACGAAAGACAGCCAAGCCTTGTCATTCATCTTCCTTACAAATTCCTCATCATGTACAAGGGCATGAATTTGAGGTCCATCGAACACACCTGCTTTGATCTTCTCGTAAGACTATATGTTCTATAGAACTATAGCAGAAACTATATGTTCAAAACATTCACGATCAGTTCTCCATGCCTTCACGAACTGTATCATCAAGCCGAGCTTGATATGGAGTGAGAGAAAAATGATCTTCTCTCGGCTGACGATTGGGCCATTCACAATGTTTGGCATGCATGCTTCCAGAGTTTCACGGATGGGCCACTCCTTCTGGATCCAGTGTTTCTCTCGAGCTTGGCTGTCCCACATGCAGAGATGGCATGGAAACTTTGTGAAGCATTTCTGTTGACCAAGGAGAACGTTGACCATTTTCAGGTCCACACAAATTATCCAGTTGTGCTCGTGATATTTGAGTAAGTCAATGACCATTTTTATGTCATTATGTTCTCGCAAATGCACTGAGTGACCAACTGGAACCGCTCCATAAACATTGCCATTGTGCAAGAGAATACACTTGAGGCTGTGCTTAGAGGTATCCAGAAATAATCACCATTCTGTTGGATTATACGAAGTAACACCTAATTTCCTGAGAAGACCTGGGATATCGTGGCAGTAAACAAACTGCTTATCTTCTGAGAAAAAGGTGACAAAGATCTGGTCCTGCTTTTGGAAATATGAAACATTTGCAGAGTGGTCAAGTATATTTTTTCTTGCAGCCTGGAGGCTAATACCTCAGCTGATTTCTTGGAGAGCCCCAAATCACGCACTAAGTCATTTAGTTCCGGTTGGCTAAACTGCTGAGGGGCTGATGACTGTTTTGCATCAGATGAGGAGGCTTCGGATTCTGAAACCATTTCTTGAAGCCCGTCATCATGACCCTCGTGCTCTTGCTGATCATGTTCACTGCCTTCATCTTCAGATAAGACAAAACCATTAAAGACTGGAACGGGGAGTTCCTCAGAGTGCGGAGTAGGTTGAATTGCTGAGGGAATACAGGGATAGGAGATCTTTTGCCGGTTTTTCTTGCCGACACCCTTTGTGTTGACCAGGCAAAAATAGCAGTCAGTTACGTGATCCTTGGGTTCTCGCCAAACCATGGGAACTCCAAAAGGCAGACCCTTTCGTTTTCCTTTTGTCCAGTCACGAAGCATTTCCTCACAATTATGACATACAATACGAGGAGCCCATTTCTTGTCTTGGTCGCCAAAGGGAACATCAAAATAGGCTTTATAGGCACGCCTTACAAACGATGTTATATTGCGCTTTTGACGAAGTAGTGTGTAGCAGCCACATACATAACAAAATGCATCAGGATTATTTACATATTTATGTTATATTGAAGAAGCCATGATCAGATCTGAAATAAAAAAAACAAAAAGTCAAAGAATATATATCAATAAAGATAAATAAATATCAATAAAGATAAAGAAAATTGATGTCAAATAAATCGTGAGCAAATCGTTAGCAGCAAAACGAATATGGTCTATAGTTATTTAGCAGTTTCGGCATCGTATATTTCCACTAAAGTCCGAAATCGCACCCCTAGTTTTTAAGTTATCCCGAGTACAAATAGCAATGGGTGTCCTTTTTTTGCGAAAATCGCAAGTTTCAAATTGCATGAAAAGTAAAGTATGTAGAGGAAAACCGATTTCAGATTTGAAATCAGCGTTGAAAAAATACATAGAGTAAGTTGAAAAATGTCATGCAACAGATAATAAGAAAAATTTGTTCCCTAGTGTAAAGGCCCT
>NC_140972.1:31242544-31265044 GCF_056783735.1 Eptatretus burgeri | reverse complement strand
GTCTTCAAAACAGCTGTTCACCAGCATCTCATATTTTTCCCCATCCAAAAACCTCGATCTTTTCCACCCCTGTTAATCTACCTCCTTCAAATTCCCTGCTTTCCTTTCTGAAAGTCCCTGTCGTGTCCATCTTGTTTACCCTGTGTACCCCGCCCCATCCCTCTCCCTTCCACAGATCTCCTCATGTCTGTTACCCACTGTTTTTTTCCTTCGTTTTCCCGCCCCTCTTGTGTCCTACTCGCCTTGTTGTATGTTTTGTGTGTTAGTTCTCATATGAGCCTCGACAGTGCATACAAAAAAAAAATCCAAACATTAAGCACTGTTTCCATCCTTTCAAGATGAGGATCACAGGACTGGAATGACACTTTTGTGCTTTGCTGGCAGGAACCCTTGCACGGATATGTGACTCACGTTTACACACAGTTGCTTCATTGATCCCGTAATGGCGGCCCACAGATGCTGCACTTTCACTTCTTGCCGACATATCTAACAACTCTATTTTATTTGCACAATGTCATAACCTTTGTCTAGCCTTTGGACATGATTAATTTTGTGCATCGTTATACGTTTGGGTGCCATTATTAACTATTGTATGTCTACAAGATCCTGTACATCTAGTATTACATGATATCCATATGTCATTTCCTGTTCGATGATGATTTATTTTTTTAAATTTAGCTTACTACAATTAACGGAGTGAGAAAAACAAGAAAAGGCTCGTAATGGGAGGTAGTCATACGTGTGGATGCAAACAATTACTCATCTCAGCTCAAAAACTGCACTGGCCGAAATTAAATACCGCAAATTCAGAACATAATAGATTGCCCGTAATTGGTCGAAACCTGTGATATTGGATCCTGCAATGTTTGAGGGATTACTGCAGAGTATTCCTGTCCCCACGTTTTCTAGTACAGTGACGTATTTTGAATTACGCAGCGAGATGTATTTTGAATTACACATTTGATTTTGAATTACACATTTGATTAAGGGCCAGGTTTTTGGTTTCAGACCAGGTCACTCTACCCTGGATATGCTGCTTCTGCTTTCCCAACAATGGATGGAGGTCCTCAATGCCAGACATGAAATCCGAGCCGTATCCCTGGACATATCACGTGCTTTTGACACGGTCTGGCACCCTGCCCTGCTCACCAAACTCTCTTCCTATGGTATCCAAGGCCATCTCCACTCATGGCTCGCAGACTTCCTCTCCTGTCGCAGTCAACGTGTGGCCCGAAATGGAGTTCTTTCATCCCCTCTTCCTGTCCCGGCTGGAGTTCCTCAAGGTAGCGTTCTGGGCTCTGTTCTTTTCCTGGTTTTCATCAATGATCTCTCCGACTCTGGAAAATCCTCTATATCTCTTTGCCCTCGACTCCACCCTCTGACGTACCATCCGTCATCCCTCAGACCGACAAGCAGCAGCTTCTTCACTCACTGCGGATCTGGATAAAATCACAAACTGGTCCAACACGTGGAACAAATCTTTCAATCCGGACAAATCTCACTCTCTCACTATGTCTCTCCGAAAGGACCATTTAGAAACCCACCCTCCCCCCATCCACTTTCTCAACAATCCTCTGGAAGAAGTCCTTTCATTCAAGCTTCTGGGTCTCACTATCTGCCATGACCTTTCCTGGGAAAGCCACATTTCAAACCTGGCCTCCAAAGCCAGGCTCCGACTGGGAATCCTCCATCATGCAAAGTCCTTCCTCGGCCCACCTGAGCTTCTGACCACTTACAAAGCTTTCGTCCGCAGCCTGATGGAGTACTGCTCTCCCCTCTGTGCTGGTGCTCCTGCCTCCCACCTTTCTCGGCTTCACGCTGTGGAAACTAAGGCATTTCGGATCATCGGCATCTCCTGCAATGAGGCTGAGTCTTTGGGCCTCTCACTCTCTCACCGCGGGCTGGTCGGTGGTCTTTCTGTCTTCTACCGTCTCCTCTCCAGCCTCGCCCCTCCTGCTCTCTCTGCGATTTGTCCCTACCACATTTCCGCAGGACGCTCAAGGTCCGCCAACAACCCCCTTCTGGTAAAACTACCAAAATCACGAATCGCTGCTCACCTTCACTCTTTCATTCCTCTTTTTCCCCACCTTTGGAATAAACTCCCTCACTTTGTTCAATCCCATTCTTCCCTCCAGGCCTTCAAAACAGCTGTTCACCACCACCTCTTATCATCCCCCATCCAAATCCTCGATCTTTTCTACCCTCGATAATCCACCCCAGCCCACCTCCTTCAAATTCCCTGCTTTCCTTCCTGAAAGTCCCTGTAATGTCCATCTTGTATTCCCCATGTTCCCCACCCCGTCCCTCTCCCTTCCACAGATCTCCTAATGTCTCTGTTCCCCACTGTTTTGTCCTTCCCACTCCCGCCCCTCTTCTCTCATGCCCACCTTGCTGTGCGTTGTGTGCTAGCTCTCACACGAGCCTCGACAAGGTATACAAAAAAAGGGCAATAACACAATCCCCCTGGCCGCTTCCATCGAGAGTGGGTGTTTCTAGTGTAGGAAATATGGGAAATATTCATGGATGAGTGGTGTCAGGTTCCTTCCATTTCCTCTTCGTACAAGCGAGTCGTGGTTGTGGGTCTAAAACACACACACACACACACACACACACACACACACACACACACACACACACACACACACACACACACACACACACACACACTTGGATGCTTCTCCTTTTCCCAATAGATGCAAAAATGTAGTATAATTTCTCTTGTGGCCTCGGAACCAAACAAAAAAATATATAACAGCTCTCACAGCTCATAAAACTCCCACTACCATCCCTACCTCCTCTCAACATGATTCATAGTAATGATCATCATCCTCCCCAGATATGGCCTTGCTATCGGTGTTAAGCATCCAAACCAGATACGGTGTCATCCTTTGGGAAATCTGCCTGAATGTTGAGAATGACGGCATCATCTTTAAAATTCCAGATGTCCATTGAATAAATCACCAAGCATGCCATGTTCACCCAAGGTAATTCTGCAAGGTTCAAAGTCCACTCACTGACAACGATGATCGTGAAGGTCAGGTAGAATGCGCCGTCCAGAGCCAGTCCACAGTCCTTGCATGAGTTCACATCATCAGGAGTTTTTGCAATACGGGCCGCAAGATATCAACTTTTTGGGCAAGTTGATCAGAAAATTCTCCAAATGCTTCTTTGTGCAGAGGTACACCCCTTTCTCTCCGGTATTTTTCCAAGTATTTTGGCTTCTTTTATAAACTTTGTGAGTCATTTTAGGGAACATTCCTTATCTGGCACGCTCAATAAACATTCTCTGCCCCCGATGATCGTTGTTTCTTGGGGTTTCTGCGCATGTGCGCTGAAGATTCTGGGGTAGATTACTCATTTTGAATTCATGTATTAGAACAGCAGTGCACACAGGTAATGAGTGCTGTGATGTTATCATCCAATGTGGAACACACTTAGGTAGGTTTCTTCATTCACTCCATTCAAGTGCTACTTTTAAGATGTGTCTACCCTTTTTAATTAGTTATCAGTTTTCTTAATTCACGAGTTATCAGCACTTTTTAGTAAACCACATAAAATAGATTGAAACAATCATGTTACTACTGCAGAACAAGATGGATGAAAGAGAGCATGTATATCTTGTACACCTTTATTTTATTTTTCGATCCTTGTGGAGGATCTCTCAGTCTTACTCACGTTGTTGTTCTTGTGGACTTTTTTGTTTCACAGCCTACAGTTTTCATCGAAACTTCCTGAAACTTGGCATATATATGTAAAAATACCCTGCGCAGACAGTAACCACCTCCGATTTTGAAAATTCCTCCAAGAAAAAAAGTTATGACGTCAAAATATCTCTGCCAATAGAAATCGCTGAAAAAATTATCTCCGAAACTAGGCAAGCTTTTTGAATTCTGTTTCCAGGAATCGAACAGGGCATTAGCAGAGATGAATTACCGCACATAAGATACATCACTATGACGTCATATCAATTTTTATGACGTCATTCCTATTTTTTGACATTTTTTGTTTCACAACCCAGAGTTTTCATCGGATCTTCGTGAAACTTGCCATGCATATGCAGAAAGCCCACGCGCAGACAGTAACCATCTCCAATTTTGGAAATTCTTCCTTGAAAAAAGTTGACGTCATCATATCGCCTCTAATGGAAATCGCCTAGACCATTATCTCCGAATCTAGTTTGGTTCACAGCCTACAGTTTTTATCGAAACTTCCTGAAACTTGGCATATATATGTAAAAATACCCTGTGCAGACAGTAACGATCTCCGATTTTGAAAATTCCTCCTCAAAAAAAAAGTTATGACGTCAAAATATCTCCGCTAATGGAAATCGCCTAAAAATTATCTCCGAAACTCGCAAGCTTTTTGAATTTTTTTTGCGGGAATCAAGCCGGGCATTAGCACAGATATAATTTATCGCAAACCTGATACATCACAATGACGTCATATTCGTTTTTATGACGTCATCATTAAGAGGACGAGGATCTTAGCTCATTCGAGCTTGTTTAAAGAATTATTTCTTCTTTTCAACATAATTTTATTCTTGTGATTGATTTTTCAGTGCCTCTTCAGCATGCAAAAATTAATTGATCCTCCCATCCCAAAGAATATCCTTGCTTCCACTCTCAAGACAGGGTCGTTTCATCACTCACTCCCCACAACAATAAGAAGAAGGGGAAGAAGGAGAAGAAGGAGAAGAAGAATTTCCTTCCATGGAACTTCGACGCAGAAGGCCATAAAGCCCATCCAAGCCTGCACTATAGTTGCCAACTTATGGATGTTCGTCAGTGCTCTATCCAGCACGTACCATTGATATAATCTTTGGTATGACACAGCCAAGGTTCTAAGTTCCAACCCCCAGACTCAGAGCGAACGCTCCAACCATTACAGCACCAAATCTGGTTAAATGATCCACCATGGTGCTAAATGTCCCGACTGCAATTTCACCAGCACGAACAGTTCCTCCTGTGCCTTTCCAGCATCACGGACGTGAGCCAAGGTGCACTCATTCGTGTTCAAGACTTGTGAGGATGTGAGGTTGTGCCGAGGGAGAAAACAACTTCATTTGGCAGCCTGGGGTTTGCTGGATGTCCGAGTACCTCGACAAAGCCTATTTGTGGAATCCGGAGACAATATTTAAATATCCTGTTGTGTTTGATTTGAAATGATTTGTATTCGTGTCCTTGTTCGACGCACTTTTCAAAATCGATGGCCTCAAGCCTTGTTGTTTCAGCCACATACTGTTTGTGTTGGCTCGGGTATTTTCACAGTTATTCTTGCATGCAAAGTGCTCGCTTCGTCTCTTGAGGCTGGAAATCCTCAGCATCTTTAGAGGAAAAGGTAAAATGTTCTCATCAGTTACAACTCATCCACTCCAATCAGTTCATGATGAATTTACCTCCTTACATTTTTTGACTTTCTTCTTTTTTTACCTTCTTCAATGTCCTTTACCTCCAATGATGCGAATCATATTTTTTTTATTGAAGATTCCCACAGAAGGTAAGCAAAATAAAATATTCGGATTTGAGCAAAATATTCGGATTCGATATATCCAATTTGCACGGATATGTGTAGTGCTCCCACATCACTACTCACTTTAGCCAAATACATATGCCTCATTCGCACTACAACGTACTCAATTCCAAAGTGTGGTAGCTGCTCTGAGGTGTTCCTACTTGAGAGCAGAGCATTTGTACTTCTTCATGGGACTGTAGGAGCCATGATTATTGAACTGTATACATGCATGGGGAGTTTTGCAGGCTCGTTTCAAAGAATGGCACCTGACTTCTCGTAGTACCGGCATGTTTGCACCAACACTGCTTCTCCAATTGTGGCCCTTACTTTGCTTTCACTAAAAATTCAACTTTTGCTTTTTCCCGACTTTGCTTCACAGAAGGATGACTCGATCACTCTGGGATAGCACCTCCGCTGAAGTACGAATGGACATGTCTTAATTGATTGAACCTGAAGCAAGTTCAGCCTGCGTATTCTCTTCTGCCCGAAACATCAACAATCCCTCAGTCTCCAAAGGCCATCGACCGAGACGGGAGCTGCACTGTATTCAGCCTTTTGTCTTCTTCGGTGTTACAGTGGGCTGAGAGTATGAGGACAGAGGCTGGGAACATGTTGGCAGGACTTGACCAACACACGTTCCAACTGCTGGAATAAGATTGGAAAGCATACCACAACAACCTTTGACCAGCCAGGTTAATGGCAGGCTTTCTTTGTATAATGCAGAATTGAGTAAGAAGAGGGTAGCACTCAAGTTGTAACGGGACAGGAATGGCTAGCGGTGCAAATAAAGCATTCTAGTCTATTCTTTCTGCTTCTTTCGCAATTGCTTTTGAAACCAGAAATTTACTTCTTTAAAATTTTCATGGTCTTTAGAAAAACAGAACTTTAACCTTTTGAACTCTGAGCTCTTTGGATTTTCGGTTCCCCTACTCTGGGCTCCCTGGAGAAAAATCCAGCTGCTCAGGTATATGGAGGTTTGAATAGTGGCTGGTTAAACTGGCCACTCAAGTAAATGTAGGTTTGAATAGTAACCAGTAAGCTGGCCACTCGGGTATATGGAGGTTCGAATAGCAACCGGTAAACCGGCCACTCGGGTAAATGTAGGTTCGAATAGCGGCTGGTTAAACCGGCCACTCGAGTAAATGTAGGTTTGAATAGCAACCAGTAAGCCGGCCACTCGGGTATATGGAGGTTCGAATAGCGGCTAGTAAGCCGGCCACTCAGGTTAATGTAGGTTTGAATAGCTGCTGGTAAACCGGCCACTCGGGTAAATGTAGGTTTGAATTGCAACCGGTAAGCCGGCAACTCGGGTATATGTAGGTTCGAATAGCGGCTGGTAAACCGGCCACTCAGGTAAATGTAGGTTTGAATAGCGGCTGGTAAGCCGGCCACTCGGGTAAATGTAGGTTCGAATAGCGGCTGGTAAACCGGCCACTCAGGTAAATGTAGGTTTGAATAGCGGCCGGTAAGCCGGCCACTCGGGTAAATGTAGGTTTGAATAGCGGCCGGTAAGCCGGCCACTCGGGTAAATGTAGGTTTGAATAGCGGCCGGTAAGCCGGCCACTCGGGTATATGGAGCTTCAAATCGTGGCTGGTAAGCCGGCCACTCAGGTAAGTGTAGGTTCGAATAGTCGCCGGTAAGCCGGCCACTCAGGTAAATGTTGGTTTGAATAGCGGCCGGTAAGCTGGCCACTCGGGTATATGGAGGTTCGAAGAGCGGCTGGTAAGCTGGCCACTCAGGTAAATGTTGGTTTGAATAGCGGCCAGTAAGCTGGCCACTCGGGTATATGGAGGTTCGAAGAGCAGCTGGTAAGCCAGCCACTCAGGTAAATGTACGTTTGAATAGTGGCCGGTAAGCTGGCCTCTCAGGTAAATGTTGGTTTGAATAGCGGCCGGTAAGCCGGCCACTCGGGTATATGTAGGTTTGAATAGCGGCTGGGAAGCCGACCACTCAGGTAAATCTAGGTTTGAATAGTGGCCTGTAAGCCGGCCACTCAGGTAAATGTAGGTTTGAATAGCGGCCGGTAAGCCGGCCACTCGGGTAAATGTTGGTTTGAATAGCGGTCGGTAAGCCGGCCACTCGGGTATATGGAGGTTCGAAGAGCGGCTGGTAAGCCGACCACTGAGGTAAATCTAGGTTTGAATAGCGGCCGGTAAACCGTCCACTCGGGTAAATGTTGGTTTGAATAGCGGTCGGTAAGCCGGCCACTCGGGTAAATGTAGGTTTGAATAGCGGCCGGTAAACCGTCCACTCGGGTAAATGTTGGTTTGAATAGCGGTCGGTAAGCCGTCCACTCGGGTAAATGTAGGTTTGAATAGCGGCCGGTAAGCCGGCCACTCGGGTAAATGTTGGTTTGAATAGCGGTCGGTAAGCCGGCCACTCGGGTAAATGTAGGTTTGAATAGCGGCTGGTAAACCGTCCACTCGGGTAAATGTTGGTTTGAATAGCGGTTGGTAAGCCGTCCACTCGGGTAAATGTAGGTTTGAATTGCGGCCGGTAAACCGTCCACTCGGGTAAATGTTGGTTTGAATAGCGGCCGGTAAACCGTCCACTCGGGTAAATGTTGGTTTGAATAGCGGTCGGTAAGCCGTCCACTCGGGTAAATGTAGGTTTGAATAGCGGTCGGTAAGCCGGCCACTCGGGTAAATGTAGGTTTGAATAGCGGCCGGTAAGCCGGCCACTCAGGTATATGGATGTTTGAATAGCGGCCGGTCAACCGTCCACTCGGGTAAATGTAGGTTTGAATAGCGGCCGGTAAACCGTCCACTCGGGTAAATGTTGGTTTGAATAGCGGTCGGTAAGCCAGCCACTCGGGTATATGGAGGTTTGAAGAGCGGCTGGTAAGCCGGCCACTCAGGTAAATGTAGGTTTGAATAGTGGCCGGTAAGCCGGCCACTCAGGTAAATGTTGGTTTGAATAGCGGTCGGTAAGCCGGCCACTCGGGTATATGGAGTTTCGAAGAGCGGCTGGTAAACCGTCCACTCGGGTAAATGTAGGTTTGAATAGCGGCCGGTAAGCCGGCCACTCAGGTAAATGTTGGTTTGAATAGCGGTCGGTAAGCCAGCCACTCGGGTATATGGAGGTTTGAAGAGCGGCTGGTAAACCGTCCACTCGGGTAAATGTTGGTTTGAATAGCGGTCGGTAAGCCAGCCACTCGGGTATATGGAGTTTCGAAGAGCGGCTGGTAAACCGTCCACTCGGGTAAATGTAGGTTTGAATAGTGGCCGGTAAGCCGGCCACTCAGGTATATGGATGTTTGAATAGCTGTTGGTAAAGGCCCAGTGACACCTTGACGTTTTAGCCAGCAATGACAACGTATTAAAATGTATGGAAAACGCTGGCTTAGTTTGAACTTTTGATGTTTTTTTTTTTAAGATTCGGTCGTATTCATAACGAGTTGGTCATATGCATAACATATTCGTAACGGACACAGAACGTTTCGTTGTCTTATAGATAACTTACACCAACGAATGCTGAGCCTGTTGTCGGCCTTCCCAACCTATTCCCAACGATAGTCTAACTTATGCATAGCGCGCTGCACGTATTGCCGACGATCACGTGGCGTAACCTATTAAAAGGCTGCCGCACAACGATTCAAATCATAACCACCGGAGAAATGGAAGTGTCAACATCGCAGTCACACCTTGGCGATCTTGCCAGCGTATGCCGACCTCTGAAAAATGCGTCTAAAACGTTGGCGCACGTCGAATACGGTATGGGTATGTTAAGTATACGTGAACCGATCGCTAAAGTACGCTACCATACGTTGTAGTAAGTGAAGTACGTCTTGTAATTTTAATCGTGTTAAACATTTTACGACGTACTTTCCGTATGAAACACGTTCCGCATGCAATGGGAATAAATTGTACGCACGATATGCCAACGTTGTCACACGTCGACACACGTTACTTGTAAGGTGCTCATCAGTCGAAACAAGTCGAGGTAATGGTTAGCGTCAGTGTTCCAGACTCCATGGTTTTTTTTTTCTTCGGTATGACGGTGATGTCGACACTTCGATTTCTAGTGCAGTTATGATTTAAATCGTTAATCGGCAGCCTTTTAATTATATTATGTTATAACTGCACTACAAATCGAAGTGTCAACATCACCGTCATTCCGAAGAAAAAAAAAAACCATGGAGTCTGGAACACTGACGCTAACCATTACCTTGACGTGTTTTGACTTATGAGTACCTTACAAGTAACTTTTGTCGACGTGTGCCAACCTTCGCATATCGTGCGTACAACACGTTACTCATAGGTTAGAAATAAGTTTTGGGTACGCTAAACATTACCTCGACGTGTTTCGGCTTTTGAGTAACTTACAAGTAACGTGTGTCAACGATCGCGTAACGTGCCCACAACTTATGGCCAGCGTTATGCGGAACGTGTGAGTCATACGCTGGCATACGTCGGGAAATTTCAAGCATGGAAAATTTGAGGACAACCAAAAAGTACAACGTTTAAAGCCAGCGTACAACGACGTATGGCAGTGTTTTTCAGCGTGCTCTCAATGCTATCAAAACTTACCCATAACGTATTCGACGTGTACCAGCGTTTTACACAAATTTTTCAAAAATCGGCATAAGCTGGCTAAAACGTCAAGGTGTGACTTGGCCTTAAGCCAGCCACTCGGGTATATGGAGGTTCGAATCGCGGCTGGTAAGCCGGCCACTCAGGTAAATGTTGGTCTGAATAGCGGCTGGTAAGCCGGCCACTCAGGTAAATGTTGGTCTGAATAGCGGCTGGTAAGCCGGCCACTCAGGTAAGTGTAGGTTCGAATAGTGGCCGGTAAGCCGGCTACTCAGGTAAATGTAGGTTTGAATAGCGGCTGGTAAACCGGCCACTCGGGTGAATGTAGGGTTGAATAGCAGCTGGTAAGCCGGCCACTCGGGTATATGGAGGTTTGAGTAGTGGCCGGTAAACTGGCTGCTCAGATATATGTAATTTTGAATCGCGGCAGGTAAAATGGCCGCCAGGGTGCAAGGGGTTAAAACTGTTGGTCAAAGTTTCGTCTTTCAATGTTATGGATTTTTTCTTCAAAACTTTAAATAATGTATATGACAAAAAAACATTTTGTAGTCCTCAGGGTATCTTGGGCATGCTTCATGACTGGAAACTACATTTCTCAATCTTCCCCAATGCCGAACCCCACCCCCACACCTGCCCCCATGCCTAGCCTCATATAACCACTCCTAGCCCCACAACCCCACACCTAGCCCTATTACCATGTTTACCCCTACTTCTACACCTACTCTCATGCCTCACCCCATCTATATGTCTACACAACTGATGATGCATTGAACTTTAGATATTGTCTTACGAGTAGAAAATCATAATGGAATTGGAACAGGAAAATGACCTTCAAAAATCACTCTGTTATGTACCATAAACAAAGCTTGTGAAAATGAAGGCATTCTACCTTCTTGCTCGATTTAAATCAATCAAAGTTAACCCTTACTAATAAAGGTGTCACCACCTGAACAATTTAAATGAATAAATATTTCTGTTAAACCTTACCTTGGAAATCTTGACAGACCCCTGAGTCAAGGTATCAAGGTCGTTTCAGGTTGTAAAGTGTCCAATGCACAGTGGTTAAAGTTTATGTTTAATATCATGGAAAATCACAGTTAGAAATGGACCCACGTGACCATAATCGCTGAATGAAAAACATCGTAACACCATAAAAACACAACGAACAAGGAATCCATCCAAATATTTTGTTTATATTACGTATGCCCCACTATGCTGCACCCCCATGTATACATACATACATACATACATACATACATACATTGAAATGTCAAGTTTGTGCAGACGTCTTAAAGGTCATTAAATAGCATTTTCATGGCATTCACGATGTTGTATATCAAAACGGATCCAATATCATGACGTCATGAGATAAAAAAATATAATACATGATGTCATGAGAAAATATTTAATTGTTTTAAATCTCTTGTTAATCCTGTTTCACTTTGTTTATGATTCCACTGTGGTTGCTGCTGTTCCCAGTGCATTCAAGGAGAAAATATTGGAGATTATCTCAAAAGATCTCTAAATAATCAAAAAGAAGTTCTTTCCTTTACAGAGCGTTGCTTCAGAGTTCTTACAATTGGTTTAAAGAACCTAAGCATTCCGACGCAAACCTTATTGGGTTTTATCATGTGCCTTATTGTTATTGTTGTTGATGTTGTTGTTGTTGTTTCTCTCTCTCTCTCTCTCTCTCTCTCTCTCTCTCTCTCTCTCTCTCTCTCTCTCTCTCTCTCTCTCTCTCTCTCTCTCTCTCTCTCTCTCTCTCTGTTGCTGCTGCTGTTGCATTTGAACTTCTTCCATGAACCCACCATTATTTTTTTTTCAAACCAGAGATTCCCTCAAGCTTATACAGCAGAGGACAAGTTGTTATCAGTCGGGGCTTGACTTCCTCTTGTGTATCCATGGAAATGTTATCTACGAACGCGGCCGCATCAATTACTTCAGGGATATGCGAGACGCCGTGGCTTGAGAATCCTGAGCCAAGTTTAGCATCGCTGTTTGGTTAACCTGCGTGCTGGGAGTTGGGATCATAAGAGCCAAAACGGCAGCACATTCTCCAGGAATAACAAGGCCTTCTTGCTTTGCGGTGTTGTCCTCCTCGTACTCGCTGCCAGAAATCAGAGATGGAACTCTTCTTCTCTCTCTCATTTCTTGAATCCGCCTGTCAGATGGCAACCTTTTTGCATGGTGAGATGTTTGCGATGGTGGTGTTTCTTCGAAACCACGGGTCATCGAGGAGCATTTGCTTGGATTGTTTCTTAAGGAGCGGTTTTTTTTGAGCAGAATATTCTCTTTTTGCCTTGAGAATTGTCTCGACAAGGAGGACTTGCGTGATTTATCGATTTGTGTCTACGTCAAATGTGCAAAAGGCATTTGTTTCTTCCAATGGATGAAGAAACAACCACCACCTAAGGAATGATTGGCTCATTATGCAATCGGAAAAGGACAATTTCGAGACAGAATAATAAACCGTTGTGAATGTATTTCAAAATGTATTTCAAAAATAATTACAAACCCACAACACGAAGCCAGGAGCATTTACAATGGAATTCCATGATGAACGTCCAACACCATAGCCGAGCTTGAACTCTTTCCGCGTCATTTCAAGGGGAACTTGCTTCTTGACTGTAAGGGGTCATGGGGTTTGAAGGATACCTCTTAGACCATTTCTAATGCAGCTTATAGGTGGGCCACCTTGTTTAGATATTGATTGATATTCATACTTTTGTTAATTTCATCTTCAGGCATTATTTATGGTGTTTTAAGCATGGTGACACCGAGAGAAAGTTTTCTCTTCTTCCAACCAAGATTCTTTGTTTCAACTTCATGAACTGGAAAAGGGTGGCCATCAGGGTGTACTTTGGTTTTGAAACTCCATCACACTTTGACCTATTTCCAATTACAATCCTTCACAACCGTACCTTCGGCCAAATAAATTATTTACAGCCACGTGTTGCACCTTTAAAATGGCACACTCCTCGCGTGCCCCCGCCAAGCACGACAACAGGAAGTGTGAAAATGGAACACTTGGCATAACTGCCGCCTCAACCTCTCCCTCAGACTTGCTGTTTATTTCTTACAGCTCTCACTGCCAAAACAAATAGCCTGTTTTGCTGTTATGTAGTCATGTGTTAGCCCACAGGTGCTTTCTGTTCAAGTACCTCATCTGTCAAGGAGTATACTCACTCCCAAGGCCAAGTGATGTGTTAATGCTTCCTCCGTGGGCTTTTGCTGATTCTAGGCAGTATTTGTTCACTGGGTCAGCATTAGAAACCCACAATAGTAAAGAAGAGTTAAACTGGCTTTAAGTTGCAAGAGCAAGATGTGAAAGAAGTCTGCTTCGTCAAAAGGAAATGCTGTCGGACAACAGAATTGGCAATCTTAGAATACAGTAGGATTATAAAATATAGTTGGTATTTTTGATTGATCATCTTTTGCCAGATTGGTTGCTTGTTTCGGGTTCTGAGTGCGATTGAACTGGTTTTGCTCTTTCGGCTGCAAGCACAGGATCCAATTCAATGACATCTTCACGTATCTTTCCAGCTTTTCTCCTGGGCCCTGGTCTTCATGCAGTTCAACATGCGGCGCAGGCTGGCGTATTCGCCCTATCCTGTGCCGTGTCCTCCTGCCTTTCTCACAAACGGTGACAACCTTGCCTGACTCCAAATGTCTAAGTCCAAGACCCAAGTCTCAGCAACCTTGCCACATCAGGCCATGTCCGAGCCAGCTACCTCCTCGGCCTAACAGTGCATTGGAGAACTTGGAAAGACACACCAACCCTACCATGTTTGTTTGGAAACAACTTGGTTACAAACAGTGTTCCGTGTCATGTGGAGGAGGTGAGGAAATGCCATATCACAACATTGTCGAACATATAATATCTTTGAAAACTCAATATTAAATTTTATAATGCTGGTTGCTTTTCAGAGTATATTTCTATCACATCCAATTGTTTCAATGTACATTAAGCATCCATATGGTTAGTGGGTTGAAATGTTTATCTTGGAGGTATTTTTGGACCACAAGTGATTAATAGGGTTTCATTTCAGTCAGATGAAATGAAATACAGGATTATTATTAGTATCAAGGTGTTAATAATATCTATTCTACATTGTGTATGAATCACCTGAGGCCACATAATGGGTACCATTGGTGTGTGAATAGATAATAATTATAATAATAGCAATATTAATAATATACAAGGATATACAAAGAACCTTCTAGTTATCTGCCCAGTCATTCCTACCTGCATATCTACTTAGCGGATTGCTAAATCACAAGATTACTAAATCTGACTTGATGTATATGTCACTCACGCTTTCTCTGGTTTTATCAAACAATCTCTAAGAGATCATTCAATGAAGTTTAAAATCTCATTTCCCTCCAACAATCCGTTGTCTTCTTCTCTTTATAAATTTAAATCAAATAAACAGCAATATCATCCTTTTAATGCTCTCTCCGCAGGGACCCAGCAGGTTGTCCTGTCTTGTGTGCACAAGTTCACAGGACTTCATGTTGCCGAGGTTCTCTGCCCTTTTCACAAGCCGCCAGAACACGCTTCACGTTCGTGCAACACGCAACCATGTCCGGTCAGGTAAAACATACGTGTGCGCAATACCACTAACAAAAACAAACTGGGTTACAATATCTCCTTATTCTTTCATGTGCAGCACAAGGCTGTGGAGTAGTATCATTGGCTGATGGCGCGGCTGTGCCACTGATGCAGTGTCCTCCACATGTTCGGGCAGGAATTTTGAATTTGATTAAGGTGCCAGTTATAGCTGCCGTACTCTCCGCAAGGGTTGAACGTCCGCCAATTAATGCTGGCAGACGGGGCGCCAGTTTAACATCCATCCGAGGAACGGCGCACACATTGATGAATCACCCTGCCTGTGAAAGACCGGGATAACAGTTTATAGTTGAGTCGAGATTCAAACTCAGACTAGGCAACTCACAGGCCTGTGTGTACCTTGAGGCCATCCTGCCAGCTGCTTACAATACGTACATCATTGATGTGATTGAATGGTGGATGAAGGTCAAACTCACCTACCTGACAAAGATAATGGGTACTCGATATTAAGCTAAGGCGGTTGGAATCGTCCATTTTACAAAGAAGGAAAACACCTGATAAAATCTGTGGGTCACGAATTAAAGGTCTCCTGAGGTCTCCTGTCAGTCTCCTGCCCTTTCCTGCTTGGTACAAAATCAGTGGAGTAGGACTTGGGCACTTTATTACTCGGTTGCGCTTTGATTTTCTTCTTCTTATTCTTTGAATTGTGTTCAAAGAAGAAAAAAGAAAAGTGCAGCCAACCAGTAAGTTAGCACTACGTGTTAAGTGTATAATTATAATGAAAGTTGACGGTTTTCCAAAGTTCTAAATCATTATATTACTCAACCTGACTGCACATTCCAGTAGCACAGACCGTCCCCTTTTGACTGCTATTTCTCAAAATGTTGACTAATTGTAAAGCGTCGTGTTTCTAGGAAACGTCGTGCAAGAAATCCTTTTGATGTCATTTCTTTGGAGTCGAATGCAAGGCAGAAGGTAGCTTTTCATCGATATGGACTTTCACAAGCTGGTTTCAGCAAGTCGGCCAAACCTCCCCCTTATTAGTCGAGAAGGCAGTTGTAATCAGATCTCATGAGGTTCCATCCCAATACTCAACAGCCAGGAGATGAACATGCATCGTACTCTGTCTTTGAGATGTATTTGGTATCGTGATTCCATAATATTCAGAAAAATTCTCAATTTGAACCGAGAACTTTTCCAAGCGGCCACCCTATTAGACTTTTCAGTTTTAATATATTCTGAACAAGCGACTCTTGTAGTTTTGTTCTTTGTCTATTCGTTTTAGAAAAAGAATGACCAAATTTGATTTCCCTACTACTCTACTCTGATCCACGTCATTCAAACATAAAAGTAGATTAATTAATAACAGCTGTATGGTTGTGTAGTCGCACCTGGAAGTTTTTTGGCACTTTCACAAAGGAATAATATAAATTGTGAGGTTTTATTGCATGAGTTAGGAAGTTGAATCATTCCTCCAACTTTTTCAAGTATCCAATCAGCTGCTCCAGAGATGAGGATGGTGGACCTTTGTTGGTACATGGAACCCCAAAGTATATTACTATCTTACAAGTAATATTGGTGACCCTTGTATTGTATTGCTGCTTATGTTGTAGGGTTGTGTTCTAAAAATATTCACTAATATTAAATTCACCGTTGCAAGGATACACTCTTGTGAATAATGAATAAGAACAGATACTAATGATATTGGAATACACATCGATGTGTGTGTGTGTGTGTGTGTGTGTGTGTGTGTGTGTGTGTGTGTGTGTGTGTGTGTGTGTGTGTGTGTGTGTGTGTGTGTGTGTGTGTGTGTGTGCGTGTGTGTGTTCTTGATTTATTCGACATGGGGGTAGAAAGAAAAATGGAATGGTGTAGGCATAGCTGCAATCCGATTTGAGTGATGCAACTAAGTAAAAGAAGTCTTAAAATCTTAAATGGACTCTCAAGAAAGTTATGCCATGGTCTGAAGAAGTTGATGGAGCCTGAAGTAGTCAGAAGCATTTGGCATGCTGTTGATGACAGCACTTTCACTTGCATTTCTCGACACAAAAATAATGTTTCTAAACATGGTGTACTGGGTATGACATCACTTTTTCTGGATGTTTTGGTTGTGAGCAAGTCAGCCCGGTGGGATTGCAGTCACGCTCGCCTCGATAAAGTGGTCACAACTGGCTCGGGGACAACATGGCAAAGTGCCCTGTGCCTTCCTGTCCCTGGAATATTTTTGACTTCCACGTCCTGACGTGATGTCTCGTCTTTATGCCCTGCCAAATGACCCCGGTCTTCTGGGCATTGAATTGCCAGTGGCCCATTGCCATCAAAAAAAAAACACCAGACAATTTTAGGAAAAAAAGAGAGATCGGGATATATATCTATATATATATATATATATATATATATATATATATATATATATATATATATATATATATATATATATATATATATATATATATATAGTGTCCAACTTTGGTTGTTAATATATTTAGTACCACAAATTATACAATGATGCACTTTGTTTTTTCAATGATACAGAAACTCATACAGTTTTCTTTATTTTTAGGTCTGTTAGTATTAATCTGTAATAAAATTACCCGTACCCGAAACTTATTTCTAACCTATGATTAACGTGTTGTTGGTACGTTACGCGATCGTTGCCACACATCGACAGACGTTACTTTTAAGTTACTCATAGGCTGAAAGACGTCGGTATAATGGATCGTCCTTGCGTCAGCGTCCACGGCCACGGCCAGGACACTTATTTGCAGCATTCTTCAAACTTTTCTTCGGCATGACGAGGATGTTCACACTTCGATGTCTAGCTTGGCTATGATTCCAATTGTCCATCGGCAGCGTCTATTTAAAATAGTCGAGTTTGAGCGTTTTAACACGTTCAGAAGAAACGCTTCAAATTTCCAAACCCCAGCGTCAAAAAACAAAGGCGAGTGACAGCAATTTAAATCGTTCATTGTAAACAATGAAAATAGCTGAGTGGTACCGTTTAAAAGTCGTTGAGTGTAAAAAAAATCCAATTGTTGAGCGCAAGCGTCTACTTTCAATAATGGAGATGCAGCCATTTAAATCGTTGAGTGGCAGCCTATGAATAGCAAACCCTACGTCACTGGCAAAGATAAACTGCCACAATGGATAAGTTAGGCTATCGTTGGGCATAGTTTGTGAACGCCGGCTTCACAATAATTATTCGTTGGTATATCGTATCTATAAGTAATCAAAGCGCTCTATGCACATTATTAGTTCATTGTTCATTTGTCCAACCCGTTATGAATAGACCTAAATCGTAAAAACAAGCTATAGCTCATTGTTGAAAAAGCCCCATAAAAAATGAGCCGCGAAGAACTTCGAACAATGGTGAAAAGATGTCTCCTACCCTTGGACACGCGGACGCAAGGACGATCCATCATAACCCACACCCTCCCCCTCACACTCACCTACTACTGCCAACATGAACAAACTACTACTAATACTAATACTAATACTAATACTGATACTGTTACTGCTGACATGGACATCGACTCAAAAAGGACTCGAAAACACTGTTGGGTTCCCCTTTTATGAAAACCATTTTTATATACCAATTCCCAAAACCGCTGGGAACACGTCTTTATATGGCAGTTCTAAGCTAGAAACACGTTAATTTATTTTTTTTGTCGACCGGAAGACGTCATTGGAATACATCTACATACGTCGATGTGTGTTGGGACTACGTAAAGAATTGGTTAAAAGCACGTCAAACATAAGTTAGAAATAAGTTTCGCGTAAAAAAGACATTACCGCGACGTGTTTCGACTTATGAGTAGCTTATAAGTAGCCTTTGTGGACGTGTGTAAGCGTCCACATATTGTGTGTAAAACTTATCCCCATCGCATGCGGAACGTGTGTCATACGCCGAGTACGTCGTAAAATTTTGAACATGTTTAAAATTTCTTGACGTACTCTACTTACTACGACGTATGATAGCGTACTTTAGCGTTCTACTCACGTATACCAAACTTACTCATACCGTATTTGACGTGCCCCAACGTTTTAGACACATTTTTCTTAGGTCGGCATACGCTGGCAAGATCGCCAAGGTGTGACCGCGATGTTGACACTTCCATTTCTACGGCAGTTATGATTCGAATCGTTGTGCGTCAGCCTTTTAATAGGCTACGTCACGACATCGTCGGCGATGCGTGCAACGCGTTATGCCTAAGTTAGACTATCGTTGGGCATCGGTTGTGTAGGCCGACAACAGGTTCAGCATTCGTTGGTATAAGTTATCTATAACACAACGAAACGTTCTGTGTCCGTTACCAATGCGTTATACATAAGACCAAGTCGCTACGAATACGTCCGAATCTTTAAAAAAGAAAAAACATCAAAAGTTCAACGTAAGCCAGCATTTTACATACATTTTAATACGTTGCCATCGCTGGCTAAAACGTCAAGGTGTGAACGGGCCTTTAGCAACCATTCATTGGACACAAAGTCAGACCAGCGAGAGCCAAGGATTCTCCGAAGAGACCTGGCACCAAAGGAATGAAGTCTCCATCTCAGATCCATGGTCAGAGTCTAAGGCTTACATCCGTAGAGCAAGACTGGAAGCACCAAGGACCTTAAGACTCAGATTTCATCGTCCTGCACAGGTATTGACAGCGCCACACCCCATGATTCAGTGAATCCATGACTCCCCAGGCCCGGCACAGACATCAATTGACCTCTGGCTCACAGACAGCAGGGACATGAATACCACTGCCAAGGTAAGTTGATCTCTCCGTGACCTCAACATCCTCACCACAAATCGGTACAGACAAGATAGCAGCATCCAAGATGTCGTTGAACGCCTGGATCTTCGTTTTGACCCAGGAAACCCGAAATCCCAGCAGCTCTGACTCCTCATTCAGCACCTCGAGGGCCCCCAAAATAATGTCCAGAGTCTCCGCAAAGATGACTGCATCATCTGCGAAATCAAGGTCAGAGATCTTGACATTCCCAAACGATGCACTGCAGCTTGATCTCTCTGCCATCCTCCCCAGAATCCAGTCCACTCAAGCGCTGAAGCATTTATTTTTCAGTAACATTTATTTCTCCCTTGCATGAAAAGTGTGGGGGACAATACACACCTCTGTCAAACTCCAGAAACAACTGGAGATAAGTCAGAGATGGTATCACCACATCTCACATCTCTCTCAGTGCCAGAGTATAGTTCAGACATCAGATTGATCAATTTTGGTGGCACCCCACGAAGACCAAGAATTCTCCAGAGGGCATCCCGATTCAATGAATAAAACGCTTTGCTTCGTTCAACATAGGCTGCAAGCAGCCCGTGCCAAAACTCTCATCTGCGTTCGGTGAGGATCCAAAGGGTAAGGATACGGTCAATTGTTGACCTCTTTGGTGTAAAGCCTGACTGCTGTGGGCACTGGTGCTCAAGCAGATGGTGGCGAACCCTATCATTAATTATCCAAGCAAAGACCTTGCCCAGCATGAAGAGCACTGTCACCCCTTGGTAGTTGTAGTCATGTTGATGGCCCTTCCCTTTCCAGAGAGGGACAAGGCTCCACTTCCAGTCAGTTGGGATGACGCCTGTGTTCCAAGCTGAGCACAGAACTGCATACAATGACACGAGTTCAGCAATTCTACCAGCCTTGAGAAGTACAGCATGGATGCCACAGATCCCAAGAGCTTTACCACTTTTCAACCGGTTCACCGCAGCCTGTGTTTCCACAAATGAAGGTGGATCACAATTGATTGGAGGGTCAGCAAGAGGGATAGTAACACCCCTGACATCCAACTCAACAGCTGGTGGATCAGCCTGGTACAGCCACTCAAAGTAACCGGCCCAACAGGCCTTCACTTCGGACTCCTCTGTCAAGAGCCCACCCCTCTCCACTCTCACTGCAGTCCACCAAAGGACAGGCTTGGAGGAACGCAATGCACGAATTCCCCTGCATGTTTCATGAGAATCACTTGACAACAGGTGATGCTCTACCCATTCTCAGATTCCTCACACATAGTCCTCCTTGTCAACCCTCAGCGCGCGTACAGTTTTATGCCTCAACTCCCTGAACAGCTCAGCTCTGCCCTGTCATTAAGCCTGGCCGAATGGTATGCAGAGTACCTTGAAGGACAAAATTCTTCTTCACCCTTCGGTGAGTTCCAAGACATACACCTGCAACATCAATGATGGCAGTCTTGAAGGCACTCCACAACTCTTCAGAACTCCCCAAAGCACCCAGATCCCCACTCAGCTTGTTTGCAAACTCCTCAGCTACCCTCTCATCATTGAGTTTGCCAACATCCAGCCTCGGCTGGGATGGTACCATTCTCCCAGATTTAAGCTGCAACTTCAGAGTTGCTACCACAAGCCTGTGGTCGGTATTGGGGAACTGAGCAATTTGGTGGACCATGCAGTTCTGCATCATCTTGCAGTGACCATTAACGAGCACATGGTCGATCTCCTCTGCCACACCATCAGCACTGGAATACCAAGTCCAGCGATGAGCCTGTGGGTGATGAAACCATTAACCAGCCACCCTAAGTCCATGACCTCTTGCAAAGTCAAGGAACTTAGTGCTATTCTGGTTCACTGTTCCAGACTCATGTGGACGAACACATGTCTCATAACCATCCCGATAAGTTCCAGTCGATGCATTGAATTCCCCCAAGTCTGGAAGAGTTTCTCGACTGGGGCACTGATCAACCACAGACTCGAGCGTGGAATAGAATGCATCCTTCATGGTGAGATCACTCGACTCAGTCGGAGCATATTCAGAGACCATGCAAATGAAACCCAAGGAGTGACGAATCCTTCATCTCATAATAAGCTCGTTGACCGGTGTTACCTGGTGAGCAGGATCAGTGTCAGGTGTTACAAAATAAGCTCGTTAACCAGAGTCAGCTTCTTAGACACAGGTACAACAACTCCTTGGGCATGGTAACCATCAGAGTGACCAGACCAATAGTCGGTGTGAGCTCCCACCATGATCTCGCCACTATTCTGTCTCCGAACCTCAGAGAGAGCTGCAATACCGATGTTTAAACGCTTCAGCTCAGATGATAACAGAGACAGGTTATCATCCTCTCAGGGATAGGACATTCCAGGCACCCACCCGAAGGGAATGCCTCAGATTAACCCAAGGAGACTACCGTCTGGTGGACGACACCTCAGCACCACCCTGACACACACTACCGCAATCTGACCTGGGAAGTTTACCCCATGGTTTTCCTCCTGTCATCAAAGAGCTGGGGTCCCGAAGGCTTTGCCCCAACCCCGTCATCCAGTAAGCTGCCCTTTGAAGGGCAGCTGCACAGGAGGTACTCCCACGGAGTGGGTTTTCAGATTTCTTTGCGTTTTTACATTCACGTTTATACGTGCGGAATGGGACATCGACAGTGCAGAGCTGGTGGTACACCTTTCCTTCCCACCATCTCCTTTGTCCATGAACAATACATCTTGCACGATCATTTGAACCAACTGCTGTAAAATATGCTTACTGTTACCAATAGACATTAAATAATCCATTGTTCGTTGATGGACGTTAAGCTGGGTGTGCCAGCTGCTCGCAGCGGTTGGGGTTGCTGGTGAGTTATCGCCGACACCTTGAACAAATTCCAAATTCTTGCCCGTCACAATCAGTCGAATGGCAGGCCTGGCCAGCCAGTTCGTGAAAGGCTTGGGACAAAATTCTTCAGCAGACCCCACGAGAAGGAGGAAATAATTGGGGCCGTTAAGGCCCATTATGGTAGCAAGTCGTAGTAGTTATGTCGTAGTTTTTGGAGCATTTCTGCAACTGTACATTCCTGCATCTGTTTTGATATTGGACTCGTGCTTCCTTTGGGACCTGTTTGATGGATTGCATCAGGCAGTCTGAATGATGACATCT
>NC_140972.1:31187544-31237544 GCF_056783735.1 Eptatretus burgeri | reverse complement strand
AGAAATAAGGGTTTCGTCGACTCCCCTGATTTGCGACAGTGACCTTGACCTTTGACCTTGACCTTCAAAATTTTGTGCACTGAAAGGGACCTCTATAGGCCTCTGATATGCTAAGTTACAAAAATTTCCAATGATAACTGTGCTCTGCAGAATTTTTTATACGTGATTACAGACAAAAAAAAAAAAAAACATACAAGCTGACTTACATATCTTGCAAAAACTTCGTTTTGGAAAGATAAAAAAAACATACAAGCTGACTAACATATCTTGCAAAAACTTCGTTTTGGCAAGATAACTAGAATATCTTGGCTGGATAAGTGTTCACCCCCCCTGAGTTAATACTTGGTGGAAGCGCCTTTGACAGCAACTACAACTGTGAGTCTGTTTGGATAGCTCTCCACCAACCTTGCACACCTTGATTGGGCAATATTTTCCCATTCTTCTGTACAAAACTGTTCAAGCTCAGTTAAGTTGCAAGGGGCGTGTTGATGGACAGCAATCTTCAAGTCATGCCACAGATTTTCAATTGCATCTTGGTCTGGACTTTGACTGGGCCATTCAAGGTGACTGGGCTACTCAAGGACAATTATCTTTTTGTTCCTTAGGCACTCTAGTGTAGCTTTGGCTGTGTGCTTTGGGTTGTTGTCATGCTGAAAGGTGAACTTCTGTCCCAATTTCAGCTTTCTTGCAGAGGACAGTAGGTTTTCTTCGAGGATTTTTCTGTATTTTTCTCCATCCATTTTCCCGTCTATCTTGATAAGTGCCCCAATCCCTGCTGGTGAGAAACATCCCCAAAATATGATGAAGCCACCACCATGCTTCACATTAGGGATGGTGTTCTTTGGGTAATGTGCTCTGTTGAGTTTGCACCAAACGTAACATTTTGCATTTTGGCCAAAGATTCCATTTTGGTTTGGTCAGACCACTCAACTTTTTACCACATGGCTTTAGAATCTCTGGAGTGTTTTTTTGCAGACCTCAAATGGGACTCAAGGTGGGCTTTTTTGAGCAGTGGCTTCCTTTTTGCCCCCCTCCCCCTGCAGTTCAGGCCAGACTTGTGGAATGCTTGGGATATTGGTGTCACATGCACACAGTAACCAGTCTTTGCCATAGAGGCATGCAGTTCTTTCAAAGTTGCCATTGGCTTCTTGGTGGCCTCTCTGGTCTGTTTCCTCCTTTCTTGGTCATTCAGTTTGGGGGAACGGCCTGATCTAGGCAAGGTCTTCGTAGCCTTGGTCTTGGTAGTGGTGACCATATGCCTTAAACTTACTTCTTAATGATTGTCCTGACTATGCTCCAAGAGATATTCAAGGTGTTTAAAATATTTCTATACCCATCCCCTGATCTGTGCCTTGCCACAACTTTATTTTGGATGTCTTTTGAAAGCTCCTTGGTGTTCATGGTTGAGTCTTTTCTGTGAAATGCACTACCCATCAGAGGAAACCTTCAGGAACAGTTGATTTTATTCTGAAATAATTAGAATCACTACAATTTAGCACAGGTGGAGGCCAATTAACTTGGTGTGTGATTTTGAAGGTGATTGGTTACACCTGAGCTAATTTACAATTGCTCTTACAAGGGGGTGGACACTTATCCAAGCAAGATATTCTCGTTTTGTGTTTTTAATGAATTTTCCGAAATTTGTAGAATTTGTTTTTCCCTTGGAAGTTGTGGGTTATGATGTGTAAATAAAGATGAAAAAAGTCTGATTTGATGCAATTTTATTCCAGGCTATAAGGCAACAAAAGCTGATCATTTTAAAAGAGCGAGTAGACTTTCTATCGGCACACTGTATAGGTGTATGTTTGTATATATATATATATATATATATATATATATATATATATATATATATATATATATATATATATATATATATATATATATATATATGAAATTAGGTGAGAGCTAATTGGTTATTGGTTATTTCCTCCATTCACAGGTAAGAGATGCAAGTGCGTCTTTTTTTTTCATATCCATTTATATATGTTTTTTTTTATTTTGATGTGCCATACTCTTAACAGAGCGTTGGTGCCACTTAAGCAGTTTCTTGGCAGGGGTTATACTGAGTGGTTTACCATTGCCTTCCCAGTGTTGTTTCTCCATGATCTATCCTTTTATTTGCTGAGTGTCAAGCGAGGAAGTAGCACGTACCAGTTTTTGCCCATGCTCGTGAAGCAAAAAGCGGGATTAAGCAATTGGTCGCATACGTGTGTACGTAAAACAGACGTATGTGTCTGCATTTTGTTATTCCCTTTCTCTGCAACTGCTTGTTGGAGACACAAATTTTTCACCATAGTTGCGACTGTTCATGTGGAATGTTTTAATGATAATTACAATGGCATTGGTCACGTGGTGTGGCAGCCACATTGGAAAAAAGGAGAAGCGTTGGACCTCTGTGTCTCCAAAACCTCTCCTTGGAAAAAAATTGAAACTTGGCACCTGTCAAGTAATCCCCATGGGGAATAAGTGTGATTTATTTTATGATGTCATAGGTTCCTTTGTTTTGTATATGTAAAACGCCACATCCGATCAGTATGAAAATTTTTGTTGGTCATCAAGGGATAAATTGGTCAACAGATCGATGGTATCATTGGTCATTTGGTTTGGCAGCTAATACATATATATATATATATATATATATATATATATATATATATATATATATATATACATATATACATATATATATATATATATATATATATATATATATATGTTAAACTTTGAAAAGTCTTCCCCGAAATGGCTGAACAGATCGAGGCGAAAATTTACAGGTTTGACCACCTTTCCATGAGGAATAGAAAGTTCCATACCTATGATGTCGTAGATCACATGGTTTGGCAGCCATACTGAATTTATCCAAAAACCCTTAAAAAAATTTATTCTGCAGAACTGCTAGGCAGATCGAGGGGAAACTTCTCACACGTGTTTCCCAAACCGAGGGGATACCTGGGTGTTCAGGAATAATTGATAGGTCACATGGCTTGTCAGTCATATTGGATTGAAGGAAAATATTTGAAAATTTCTCTCTTTAACCATTGCATCAATCGACAGGAAGCTTCAAAATTACGATCTCATGGTGTTGGGGAATACATGTTTTAAATTTCAGTGTGATCAGACGCATGGTCTGGCAGCCAGAATTATTTATTTTTTCGAATCTAGGTTATTATTATTATTATTATTTTTTTTTGAATAAGGCTCACTTGGCTGCACTTGGATAGGTTTGAGGGTGCAGAAGTAGCAGTTGAAACCTGAGTCCTATCCAGGTTCCTCCCGATGACTTCATCTTTGCTTTTTGCTTGTTAGGATTACTTCTGATGACTCCAATGCAGTAGGGTACCTATAGTATTTGGTCTCCCATTTGATTTGATTTTAATTTAATATTTTTAATCCCATTCTGAATTTAATTGAATAAAGAGGACGTAATGGGCCAGGTGTCCGATCAAAGCGGGACGTCTTGGTACCCGGTCATCACTGCCAGCAGTTTTAAAGTGGCAGTTCTGGTGTTAAGAGCGTACATTGAAAACCGTTCAATGGAGGGAAATGAAACTTTACCATATGCGACATGACCATTTGATATAGCACATCTTATATATTATTTCCGAGTTTGTGGTTTCGTGTCGCGCTATCTTCGACTTTGTTCTGCGCTCGAGTAACGTGATATTCGGCTTACATTATCTCAAAGATCATATGAGGTGCATGGTCCAAAAAAAAGTAAATAAAATGGTTCTGAAACAGTGAAATCGTATTCCACTTACTGCATTAGAGTTAAATTACTACTGATACTCTGCATCAGTTCCTTTCTCAAACACACCCACCCCAACATGTCGCGCAGAGCGCGGGTTATGCTAGGAGGCTATTACTTGGATGACACACGCCCCCTCATAACTTACATGGTGAATTAGCCAAAGCCTAATGGCCAGAGATAATTTCAATTCTTCGCATTAGAAATTAGAATTACTGTAAACGCTTCAGCCTTTTATGTGCTCGGCTGGTGAAAATGACGAATAATAATAATAATAATAATAATAATAACAATGATAATAATTTGGCGTTTTAACAATCTTTCCGATTTACACTTTATCAATCAATTCTGGCATCTTTATCAGCCTTGGTAGTTATGCAAACACTGGAGAACGAGAATAAAAGCTACTTTGTAAAGGCTTATGAATGTACTCTTACAGCAGACTTTTCAAAGTATAATTTGTACACCTTTACCTGAGAAGTGGAGACAGATGCAATTAAAAATTTGCTGCCAGAAGAGTTGGCTCACACCAAGTCCTTCTCAAAACTGTGCAGGGGAAGTAGTATATTAACCATTTCGTCTTTTAAGTATATTAACCATATTAACACCATTTCGTAGTATATTAACCATATTAACACCATTTCGTCTTTTAAGTCTTTGGTATGACTCGATCAGAGTTTTAACCACCAGTCCCCAGAGTGGACGCTCTAACCATTATGCCACAGAGTGTATTTTATATTCAGTTTACATTTATATGTGTGTGTGTATGTATGTTTGTATGTTTTAACTATATATGTTTTTGGGGGCAAAATCCAGTTTTTTTGTAGTTGTTTCTCA
The DNA here is from genome assembly GCF_056783735.1 of Eptatretus burgeri. Lineage (NCBI taxonomy): Eukaryota > Metazoa > Chordata > Myxini > Myxiniformes > Myxinidae > Eptatretus > Eptatretus burgeri. The sequence goes on along the minus strand of NC_140972.1, from coordinate 31,232,959 downwards.
TACACAATGAATCCGATTTAGCTCCTTCAGGTTCAGAACCATGATTCACATCAAAATTTTTTTTTTTAATTTATCTCTGTTCCCCTTTGGAAGCAATAAATTAAACAGAGCAGTCAATTCCTTACTCATGAGATGATGTAACCGCAGACATCGCCTGCACAAGTGTAACTGCTTGGACAAGCCTCGTACTTATCACACGTAAACACTGCACAATGCTCGCCCTTATAGCATTAAATAAAGAAACATGGAGAGAGAACAAGTGTTTTGGGATGGACTGGCTAGCATGAAATAAGGAGCCATTTTAATGAGAGTCGTTAACTTTATGAAGGAGTTGACACAGATGGTCACACCCTGGTGATCTCATGCTGGTTTACAATGTCACGTTTGTGTAGTGGGCCCCCGGAGTCGGTGCCAAAGTGTCGGCGAATCACAAAAGTTGTGAGATGACTTGCAGCTCTGTGGGGAGAGCTTGCTCAAAAATATTATTGTAATTCTTCATTTGGGAGAAACCCTGGAAGCGATAAACTGAAAATGTTGTTTTCCTTCCACAATGGCATGCACAGCGCTCGCCTGCAGCGGATGAACGTGTCAATGATGTAAAAAAAATAATCTGGCAATGTGGGATAGCCCGTGTCTGCTCCTGGATTTGAACCCTTGTGGAAATAATCCAATGGAAACTGCCATGGTGTTGTGTTGTCAGGAGGGAGTGATGCATTATCGAGAACATTGGAGGGGGGTGGCGTGAGATGTCTGCTGGCAGATGGGGGACACCAACAGTGTAGCTGAAGCACAAGACAGAGGGAGACTTGGACAAACAATGGTTGTGGTGAGGAATGGGGGCAGGAAATGATGCATGGGATGGACAAGATGGACACGGAAGAAAAAAGAACTGGAAATTTTGAAGAGGGAAGGCTTGGGGTGGTTAATGAGGGTAGAAAATCTCAGGGTTTTGGTTTGGGGATGATCTGAGATGGTGGGAAATAGATGTCTTTAATAGCTGGAGGTAAGATCTTGAAGATCTGGAGGGAATGAGATTGAAGAGAATGTGAAAGATGGTTCCACTTGCAGGAAAAAGAGGAATTGTAAAAAGAAAAAAAAGAGGAAAAGGAGTGGTGAGTAGTGATCCTTGATTTAGGTAGTTTCACCAGAAGAGAGTTGATGGTGGACCGTGTACGCCCTGTAGAAACCTGTAGGGGGAGGCGGGGGTATGGGAGGAGGACATGGCACGGAAAGAGCAGAGGGTGCAAGATCAGAAAGGAGGCAGTAGAAGACAGAGGGATTGCTAACCTTTCTGCGATGGGAAAGTGATGGGCCCATAGAATCGGCTTCAACATGGAAGAATCCAATGACCTTGAAGGTCTTGCTTTACATAGCGTCAAGCTGGACAAGGTGTGAGACAGGGGAGCCAGCCCTTCTGGGAGAACAGTAGGCCCCTCCATCAAGCTGTGGATGAAGGCCTTTTTTTCTTTTTTTTTTTTTCTTCTAAAGAACAACATCAAAGATTGTGGAAGAGTGAGAACACTGAATGGATCAGGATGCAACAGAACAAAAGGAACAAGAAGGGGGAACCATCAACAGCAGGGTTGAAGAATAAAATATAGTTAGACTTGGACAAATCATGGTGTGGGGATGATTGAGGAGTAGGGTAGGATGCATGGAGTGCACACTCTGGATGCAGAAGTAGAAGAATATGGATACAAAGTAAAAGAAGGATAAAGAAGCCTTGTAGGTGAGTAGGAGTTCAGGTATGCCAAGGGAAGATTTTGTGCGACAGAAGATACCCAGTAGGTAATTGGCTTTGGAGGCCAACTTTTAAATGTGTTTTCACCATGAAAGATTGTGGCTGAAAGTGAACCCCAGGAGTTTGAGTGACCTAACTTCTTCGAGAGGATTGTAAAGAAAGTAAATGGGGGAGGGGAGTGGGTTTGCCAGATGGAGGAAGTCAGCAAACCATGTATGCAGTTGGCCTTGGATGCCATAGGCAGAGAGTTTGGAGAGCAAGGTAAGATGCCAGGTCAGGACAGGTACGGGAGCATGTGCCAAAGCAGCGCATCACTGCATCCACTTTCCACCGGGACTCCAGGGGCCTCCGTTTGGCCATCCGTCAGGCAGATGCCTGGCTCATCACCATCTCATTGAGATGCTGATCAACCTGTTGCAACCACAAGGAATGTGGTTGGCCCATTGGCCACCTCCACTCACGAGGCTCCCTCACTGAGAAAATCTGGTGAGCAGGACCGGTGTCAGGTAAACGAGCTACTTGTCCATACAGCCACAGCTGATGCTCAGGGACAATGCAGGTAACAAATCTCATTTGAGTCTCTCAGCAACTGCTCAATTGACACAAAGTCTGACCAGTGATAGCCAAGGATTCTCAAAAGAGACCTGGTAACAAAGGAAGTAAGTCTCTGTCTCAGATCCCTGGTCAAAGTCCAAGTCTCACATCTATAGAGCAAGACTGAAAGCACAAAGGGCCTGAAGACTCAGACTTTCGTCCTCCCGCACAGGTACCGGCAGCTCCACACCCCATGATTCAGTGAATCCACGACTCCCCAGGCCCAACCCAGATGTCTACTGACCTCTGTCTCACAGCCAGCAGAGACATGAATATCACTGCCATGGGAAGTGAATCTCTCCGTAACCTCAACATCCTCACAAGAAACAGATACAGACAAGATAATATAATAGCATCCAACATGTCATTGAAAGCCTGGATCTTAGTTTTTACCCAGGAAACCCACAATCACAGCAGCGTTGACTCCTCTTTCAGCACCTCGATGGCCCCCACAAGGATATCCAGAGTCTCCACAATGATGACTGCATCATCTGCAAAATCAAGGTCAGAGATTTTGATACTTCCAAGCAATGCACCGCAGCTTGATCTCTCTGACATCCTTCCCAGAAACCGGTGCATACAATCGCTGAAAGGTGTGGGGGCCAGTACACACCCCTGATTAACACCAGCAATAACTGGAAATAAGTCGGACATGGTATCACCACATCTCACAGCACTCTTAGTACCAGAGTATAGTTCAGACATCAGATTGATCAATTCTGGTTGCACCCCATGAAGACCAAGAATCCTGCAGAGGGCATCCCGATTCACTGAATCAAACATTTTACCAAGATTCCAAAGGCTGCAAGCAGCCCTTGCCAAAACTCTTGGCTGCGTTCAGTGAGGACCTGAAGGGCAAGGATACAGTCAATCGTTGACTTATTTGGTGTAATGCCTAACTGCTCTGGGTGCTGGTGCTCAAGCAGATGGTGGTGAACCCTTGCAAGAATTATCCGAGCAAAGACTTTGCCCGAAACAGGGGAGCGTCACCCCTCGGTGGTTGTTGCAGTCCTGGCAATCACCCTTCCCTTTCCAGACAGGGACAACAATGCCCCTCTTCCAGTCAGTTGGGATTATGCCTGTGTTCCAGGCAGAGCACAGAACTACATGCAGTGACATGAGTCACTGCATTTCCCCATCCTTGAGAAGTACAACATGGATGCCACAGATCCCAGGAGCTTTACCCCCTTTTCATCCACTTCACCGCAGCCCGTGTTTTCACAAACGAAGATGGATCACAGTTGATTGTAGGTTCAGCAATCAGGATAATAACACCTCTGACATCAAGCTCAACAGCTGGTGGATCAGCCTGGTGCAGCTGCTCAAAGCAACTGGCCCAGTGGGCCTTCACTTCGGACTCCTCTGTCAAGAGCCTACCACCCTCTGCTCTCGCTGCAGTACACCAAGGGGTGGGATTGGAAGAACGCAATGCGCAAATTCCCCTGGAAGCAGGACGAGAATCACTTGACTGCAAATGATGCTCTACCCCCTCACAGATTCCTTGCACATAGGCCTCCTTGTACACCCTCAGTGCACATGCAGTTTTACGCCTCAACTCACTGAATAGCTCAACTCTGCAACTCTGGTCAATGGTATCCAGTGTCCCTTGAGAGACAAAATTCTTCTTCACCCTATGGTGAGTTCCAAGATATCCATCGGCAACATCAAGGATGATGGTCTTGAAGGCACTCCGCAATTCTTCAGGATTCCCCAAAGCACCCAGACCCCCCAAATCCCCACTCAGCCTGTTCGCAAACTCCTTAGCTACCCTCTCATCCATGAGCTTGCCATCATCTAGCCTAGGCTGGGATGGCACCATTCCCCAGATTTAAGCTGCAACTTCAGAGTTGTTACCACAAGCCTGTGGTCGGTATTGAGGAGCTGAGCACTCTGGTAGACCCTGTAGTTCTGGATCATCCTCCAGTGACCATCAACGAGCACATGGTCAATCTCCTTTGCCGTACCACCAGCGTTGGAAAACCAAGTCCAGCGATGAGCCTGTGGGCACTGAAACCATGAACCAGTCACCATCAGTCCAAGGTTTCTTGCAAAGTCAAGGAGCTTAGTGCTGTTCTAGTTCACAGTTCCAGACCCATTGGGACCAACACATGTCTCATAACCATCCCTTTCAGTTCCAGTCGATGCATTGAAATCCCTCAAGACTCGAAGTGTCTTGCCAGAGAGATGTTGATTCTCACGAGCACATGATCAGATCAACCAATTAGAGCAGAGGAAGAACAGGACACATTTGTGGGAAAGTTAGTCATCACGAAGTCCATAAGGGAGGATTTGCCATTGGGAGAAATCCAGGTGGGAAAGTTCATGGATTAAGTCGGTCCCATGAGTCAGAGCAGTCCTTTGTTGAAGTGCCATGGCTGGTGAGAGAGGTTCCAGTGCCCTGCCAATTTGCATGGTGACAATTTAAATCATCACATCTGAGGAAGAGAGAGTTGGGAAAAGTGGTTAAAAGTTGGTTCATGTCATCTGAAAGAGATGTAAATTGAGTCGTCACTGTTTAGAGGATGGTACAATACACATACAAACAACAGGTGGGAGCGGAGGGGAAGTCGTAGCCAAAGGTACTCCGGGGAGTTGGGAGGTGTAAAATCAATACGAGGACAGTGAGAAATTGGGTTATTGATGTAAAGAGCAACTCCGCTGCCAGTGTGGTGATCAAGCCGATCAAATCAGAGGAGACAATAGCCAGGGAGAGACACTCAAAAGTCAGGGATGCTTGAAGAGAGCGGTGTGAGGGGCAAACTTGGAGAGGGCGGTGTGAGGCGGAAGCTAGGAGAGGGCGGTGTAAGGGGGAAGCTAGGAAAGGGCAGTGTAAGGGGGAAGCTAGGAAAGGGCAGTGTAAGGCGGAAGCTCAGAGAGGGCGGTGTAAGGCGGAAGCTTGGAGAAGGCGGTGTGAGGGGAAGGTAGGAGAGGGTGGTGTGAGGGGAAGGTAGGAGAGGGTGGTGTGAGGGGAAGCTAGGAGAGGGCGGTGTGAGGGGGAAGCTAGGAGAGGGTGGTGTGAGGGGAAGCTAGGAAAGGGCGGTGTGAGGGGAAGCTAGGAGAGGGCGGTGTAAGGGGGAAGCTAGGAAAGGGCGGTGTAAGGCGGAAGCTCAGAGAAGGCGGTGTAAGGCGGAAGCTCGGAGAAGGCGGTGTGAGGGGAAGCTCGGAGAGGGCGGTGTGAGGGGAAGCTAGGAGAGGCGGTGTGAGGGGGAAGCTAGGAAAGGGTGGTGTGAGGTTGAAGCTTGGAGACGGCGGTGTGAGGGGAAGGTAGGAGAGGGTGGTGTGAGGGGGAAGCTGGGAGAGGCGGTGTGAGGGGGAAGCTAGGAGAGGGCGGTGTGAGGGAAAATTAGGAAAGGGCGAGGTATGGGGGGATGCAGAAAGGGGGAACATGTAGGAGGGGTGGCTTTGGAAGTATGCTGGCTTGTAGGATTTGTGGGGGGGGGGGGGTACTGACATGGAGGGATTTGAAACTGTAAAATAAGATGAAGGGGAATTGATTGTTGTCTGCAGGAAACCTCTGTAAATTAAACTTCTTAAAATACCCATATTTAACATTCTGAGATAAAATCATGGGATTGGTCAACTGATTTGTTGTTGAAGGCAGAGAGAAAAATCATGCTGTCAGAACGAGAAGAAGGATGTCAGATAAAGCACTTCGGTGAGAGACAGGTTTGCAAAATCTGCCTTATGAAGAAGAAGAGGATGATAGATCGTGATGAAGATAACATGTGGCATACTGATGCCAGAGAGATTATTTATTCCTATGCAGTCTGTGGCTGCTTGGCTGCATCATCCTCTGGGGGCACGACTGTGCCGCTGATGCAATGCCCCTGTTACCAGCTTGCTGTTACTCGTTTTACCGACCTCAGAAGGATGACAGACTGAGTATGTGTCCATGTCTATATATCTTTGCTTTAAAAATGGTTTTCTCTGCAAGCCACTTGTCCAATACATGCAAACCTTTAAAAATAGGAGGTACTCCTCATGGAGAATATTTTATTGCAAACTCTGACATCATTGGTCACATGGTATAGCAACCAGATTGGATTATGCCAAAAAAAATTGGATAATTTTCTTTGAAACCGCTCAATGGAAAAAAATTTGAAACTTGGCATATGTCATCAACTCTCCATGGGGTATATAGGTTGATAACGATCACATCATCGGTGAAGTGGTATTCCAGCCAAAATTGGTTGAATTATTATCCTTACCTCAAAAATCTGAAACTTCCTATATCTGATCTATGATCGGATGTGAGTGAAGAATTAAATTTATGATGTTCATAATCCATGCCAAGAAACTATGTGACATAATAGGGTGCATGGATGATACGGGTATGTGGGCGATAATAGTGTTCAGTTAACGATGGTATTTTTGTTGAATGCACGAGGTGAGACTATTCTGCTCTACAAGTGCTGTTCTAGTTTTGGGTTTGCTTGTTTTTATGGAGCGATTGGGAATAAGATAGCATTGAAAAGGCAGAAAGGACAAAAATTTTGGAAAAAAGAAGAAGGGAGAAACAGAACGACAAAACAACCTCAAAACCAAGACAAATTAAGCTCCGGCTATCCAAGAGGGCCAATGCTGCATGAAAAACCTAATTAAACAATATCAACAACAAGATACGATTTGTCACAAATTTCAATGACAATGCAAACAGCAGACAAGGACAAAAATTTAACAGAACTAGAGAGTTCATAGAATACAATACCCCATGCAGTGATTAAGTATCCACCTCAATTTAAATAAAATCGTGATTTTAAAGATCGTTTTTAAAATCTGGAAGTTTAGCACAACTAAAGCAGTCTTATACATCACCCTTATACAATAAGATGACGTGGAGTCGTAGTTTAGGAAAGGGAGGCTTTGGCTTTATTGATCACCATAGAATGCAGCATCAATCAGAATCGTACAGAGCAATATCGGCGGTCTCTTCTTTACCCGATACGCACCCTATTTCACGCCACGCCCTCTCATGCCACAGTTGCATGGGTTTTGGAACGATTACGAAGGTGATTTATGTTCTACAGTATTAAAGTTTATAATTCAATTTAAATAAAGGCTTAAAGAGGTTTACAGGCTTATAAATAAATTAATTCCATGGTTTATCACCGTTTTACAAAGGGTCTATTACATCGCCCTATCAATCACGTTATATTAGTTATTCATGCCTGTTGTTTGTGTCCTTTATAACATTCTTAAAAACAGCGGTTTCTGTTTGGAATGATTTTCAATTTTGTTTGACTGCGAGGTAGACAGATAGAGTAAAAATTTTTTTTTAAAATCTTATTAACTTCCGCCATCGAAGATCGGAGGTTACTGTTTTCACCCCTTTCTGTTTGTTTGTTTGTTTGTTTGTGAACAGTATTACGGAAAAACTCCTTGACGGATTTCGACGAAACTTGGTGGGGGGATTAGGTATGGTCCAAGGATAATGCCATTAGATTTTGGACTTGGTCCAAAGTCCAATATGGCCACTATGGCGGCCATTTTGAAAAAAATATTTGAATTTTTGTTTTTGCATTTCTACATGTTTTAAGTGATTTCCAACCCCGCCCCCCCCCCACAAAAAAAGAAGTTAGAGGAAAAAAAAATTTTGCAATTTTTTTTTTCAACAAAATTTCGTTCTTTTTTTGCATTTCTACATGTTATAAGTGATTTCCAACAACAAAAAAACATGCCAAAATTATAATTGCGGCTGATTTTGGAACTTCAGGTGGATATACCCACGTAAAATCAATTTCTGTCTCAAGGAATCTAGTTATGACGAATTAATTGAGTATGTAAAAGTTAAAAGGGAAAGTTGCAAACTATAACTCTGTGAGCACTGTTGACGTCAAATTGAATGAATAGGATATCAGGTTCACTTGAGTGACCTCGCAGTATTGGCGGCGGAGGTTTTGCACTCTACCGAATGCTCCCCCTCTAGTTCCTCTCTGCGCATGTGCAAACTCGGGATGAATGCAGAGCCAAAGTACAGTTAAATGACAGACTTGTCTGTCTGACAGATTCATATTCATAATATAAAATTCAATTTAAATAAGATGTTCCGCAATAATATACTGCTGATCAGATCCTGATCAGATGGACAGATGGATAGATGGTCATGAACCAATTGCTTAAGAAACCATATTTTTCACTTCGCATGCGTGGGGTAAAAACATGAATCTGGTTCGGTAAACTTAATTTTAATTAAAGTGGAAGGCACGGCGACACTTGGACAAAACTTTATCCACACCACACCACACCACACCACGTTAATTTGATCCCTCATTTAGTTTGCTTAATTTCACTGGTTGATGGGGGTGATGGTGGTAGGGAGGGGGGGTAGTGTTAAGGTGGTTAGGCTTTTGCTTGGGCTTATGCACACAAATCAAAACTTAAAGTTTTATGAAATGTAAAAATATTTGTGTAACGACCTGTACTCATCGTCATGGTTTGTTGTTGTGACTATCCTCGCTAAGTTATTCTCCCTATTCTTTAACAGCTACAATTTTCCACGTTCTTGCGGGGTTGGCCAGGGGAAGCTTGTTCCAAGTCTTTCACGAATCGACTAGCCAGGCTTGAAGTTTGACTTTTGGCCATGGTGCTGGCGATAGCTCGCCTACTCTTAGAGAAGGACACCATGGGATCTTTTACATCTACCAACTAATGCCAGCAGACAGGACATTCACTTAATGTCCATCAGATGGACAACACACGTATTGATGAATCACCCTGGTTCTTGCAAAGTTATTCTGAGACTGAAATGCAGTGAAGAAGAAGAAGAAGAAGAAGAAGAGGAAGAGGAGGAAGCAGAACAGCTATTCTTGACTATTTATAATCAGGAATTTCCCAAAGAGCAAAACTGGAATTCTGCCCTGTCTCATGCAGTATTTTCAACTCTTTTTCACTTGAACTATCTTACAGGATTGAGATACTCTCATGTCGTATGTGAGAAAAAACGTTTACCAATCCGCAAGTTGGTTCTTGGGCGGATGAAGCAGGTAAAAAGTGGAAAATTCCTCTTATTTTCATTTACCTTTTTTCTTCACCTTGTTGAGAAAGCAGACACAAACGATTAATATTCAAGGAATTTTTCACATTTGTAAAGCTTGTTCTAACTTCAAAAATGCCAAAAGGCTTTTTTATGCAACTGGACAAATAGGCGCTGTGATAAATGATGTGTAACAGTTTTGAATTCGATTAAATAATTATTGTATACATGATGTTTTATGAATATTTCTCCCTAATATGGTTGGGATTGAGTTTATGCCAAGAAATTTAAAGGGTTTCATAAAACTTGTTCTGTAGTATGGTTTAATTGAATGTTTAAAGTTATTTTCCTGATTCCTCCAGAAGAATGGTATATGTTGGACCCTTATGAGTTTTCCCTTGAGATGAAACATATCCACTTGCTTTATTCAAAATATACATATAAAAACATTGAAATAAAACTCAACAGTTCAACGTGTGATTAAACTTCATCCGATGCATAGAATTTAACAATCTTTGATCAAAGTGGACTTTCCATTTTAAAAAAAGACCGAGCTACTTGAAGGACAGAGCCTTGTGAGGTACATAGATTACAGTAGATCTGAGAATGACATTGCCTCGTGGGGGGTGGGAGGGCTATCTATCTGAGAATGAATGATCTATATTAAAGTCGATCTATGCACATGCTCTCTCGCTCTCTCACTCTCTCATTTTCACTGTCACGCACACGCACACGCACACGCACACACTAATTGCAATAGCCCATAAACCTGGTGTTGGCTTGGTGGTTAGGGTGATGGCTTGGGATCCTCGGGCTCTGAGTTCAAGTCCTGTTGATGAATTAACACCAGGGGGTTGACTCAGCCTGTCATCCTTCCAAGGTCGGTGAAATGAGTACCAGTGTAGCAGCCAAAAGGCTGCACACGAAGGGAAGGGGTATTGACGGATTTATTAAATCTGGTATTGGTGTGGTGCAGGCATGATGGGCTGAATGGCCTCCTCCTGTGCATAATTTCCTTGTAATTCCTTGTAATAAAAAATCCCATCCTTTTGGAGATGAGCGAGAGTACTGAGTGGAAATACACCTGTCATCTGCTGGTGCTAATGACATGAAAATTTGTAAAAAAATGAATCATTTGTGTCTGAAATAACAAGATGAAGGTGCAAAGCATATAAACAAGCTTGATTTACAAAAAACACTTTTAGCTTTTGGTTGCATCTCAAATCCAACAGATAAAGAGCGAAAAACGGGAAAATGACATTATCAACTGCAGATTCCATCGACGGTCCAACAGGATGCTGCATAGGTAGCACACATCCCTTTGAGCTGTCTAGTCCGAGTTTGATTCCTGAACCTCAACTCTTAGATTAGTGCTTCACAGTCATGGGGTTGAATCATAAAGTGTGCTGTCCCTTGAATGCATGTTAAGCTGGGTGTTTAGTCTGCTGGTATTGATCGCTGGTGGATATTAAAGTTCCCACTGTGTTTTTTGATGAAGAGCCGGTTAATTATGGCTGGCACCCCGATCAAATTCCAAATTCCAGCCTTAATCAGCTCCAGTCAAGTATCATGTATCTGTTGGACTTTACAGATTCCATTGTTTGGATTGGCGAAGCGTAGGTGAGTTATCACCGGCACACTGAACAAATTCCAAATTCCTGCCCTAACCAGCTCCACTCTAATGTTTGGCCTGGCTTGGGCCAGGACTTGGACAACAATACATGTTCTGTGATCCACTGACCCCAACCTATACGAGATGGTGCAATGAAAAAGCAAAATGTACAGTCTTCCAACTTTTTATCACTTGATGTGTGCAGTTGGCAGATGTCTGCTTGGAAAGATTGTTCTGTGAGCTGTGGACAAGGATTGCAGACCCGACATGTTACCTGCCCAGAAGAGATGTCAACAGACAGGCATGGGACAAAGCCCAATTGTCTTGGATCACCACCGAATAATGTCCGAGCTTGTAACCAGGTCGACTGCCCACCTGCTTGGTACGCTCAAGGATGGCAAGAGGTAATTTATTGATGACAGTTTCAGATAGTTGTCTTGTAATGCTGTTTCCTCAATGTGGTGCATGGTTGGGGAAGGGGAATCTGTCATTCTACTCCAATATGAGTCTTGACCAATGTACTTTATTAATTTATACAGGTTTGGTCTCTATTTAAAATAGCAAATACAACAACTCCGAAGGGTATGTGCATGCCAGTATTTTAAACATCAAATCCATATATTATTGATAAATATGAATTAACGATTAATCAATTGTGTCTAACTCTTTATTTCAGATCTGCAGGCTAATTTGGAACATAGCCAAAAATCATGATCTTACCTTTTATTGTGTACTACACGACCCGTGAACCCGTTGGGTTCCCATTGTGACAGCAGTTGATAAAAAAATTATTTCAAAAATCCTCCAGAAAAGATAGCTCCAGAAAACTATACCGCTGAGGTTGTTTGCATTGATCAAATAATCCCGAAGAGTACTTGACTGAATCGGGAATTGATTTTTTAAATAATTTTTTTCGTAGCCCGATTTTAACAAAACTTGATAATGCACACCACAGGTGAATGGGTAAGTAAGGTGGGCTGAAAATTTTTGCGCTATCGTGTACCGTTTTGGCTGTATTTCGGGAACATACATATATACATACATACATACATATTGTTGCAGGCCGGCGGGGTTGGGTGAGAAGACCACGAGGTGGCGGAAACTACGGCGATTCCCACCAGACTCCCCGGAATTGTAGGCTGTCGCTCACGGATAATTCCATGACACGATGGGTCGCTTAACCGACCGTGGACGCCAATAACTGAACCACGTGACCGAGGGTCCTCCCATCTAGAATCGGGTTACCTAATTAACCACATGGTTTAACCACCGGGGAACCACGCCCTCGGTACGCCTTGTCCGAACCGGATCACACTACCGGATCGAATCGCCTTTCCGGATCGGATGCAGCCCTGCGGCACTGCCAAGGATTTACCGGCTAAAGTAGGAATGGATCGTTGGGAATAAAGACCCGGCTAAACTTAGATTCGAACCATGCTGGACCAATGAGAGAAAAGACAAAGGCGAGCTGGGAATATTTCTAATGATGATTATTTATTTTCAGCAAGCGAGGAAAGACATGTGGCACAACAAAGGTTTATTGGATATGTAGCGCAGGGAAAGAGGAGAGGGTGTGGGGGGTGTGACAATTATACAAGCAACTTACTAAAGCAGACACAGTGCAGACTTGACGTGAGATTATTAACAGTAACAACAATAAAAGATCTTCTACAGGCTTACTTAACAGACAGGTGCCAGTGCACTCAGACACACACACACACACACACACACACAGAAAAAGAAACCTCAATGAAAAGGGACTTTTTCAGCCAGGGAGGGAGGGAGTTGAGGTTATAGCTTTCAGTTCCTGGGCGTTTCGGGGGAGGGATGCTCCGTGGTGCGGTACCCGACAATGGCCGCGTTGTTCTGGCCACAGCCGCGCATGTGGAAATCATGTTCCGAACAGGAGGAGCTTGAATGGAGAAGGGAGGAGTCCAGAGGGCGAGGGTGGAGCAGTAGGTGGGACCAGGCAGAAGGCGATTCGTCGAGATCGTGTAGGCGGGGACGAGATGCAGGAACACTAACTTCTTCAACAATTCTCAACACGTTTCACTCCTTCAATTCCTTTTTTTCCTTAATTTCTTAATTCTTCAATTACTCAATTCTTTATGTCCCAACTTCCCTCTACACGGAGGATTTCTCCGTGCTTTATAGAGCCCGATGTTCGGAGAGGAGCCATGCCGAATCCGACGTCATCGTCCGAGTCGGGCATTCCGACTGGCTCTGACCCCTTACGTGGTCCGCCTTCCTGGGCCGGGCTTCGGCCAGACGCTGGTACACTCCGGTACACTCCACCCACCTGGGTGCTAAGCGTACGTGACTCACCGCCCACGTCTGGTTTGGAGTAGACGGTGGAAGCTAGAAAAGTGCTTGTCCAGCCCAAAGTGCACGTCGGGATTTTGGCTCAGGAGTGATTGTTGAGGAGGGTACCGTGGATCGTCACGCTATGGTAAGCGAGACGAGGGGAGCAAGCGAGGCAGAAGGCACCGTGGGAAAGAAAAGGTGGGAATAAAATAATCGGGAAAAATGATTTAATAACCAAACTATAGCCCATCGCAACGCACTCCCTTGCCTTCCCATTTCACAAAAGGAAGGGGTCTATCTGCATGTACACTAATGTGATAACTGACTCGGGACAACTATCTGTTGTATGCATGTGGTTCCGAGAACCGCGACAATATATACATACATACATACATACATGCATACAAGATGAGAGTTTTAGTAATATATAGATAGATGTACTTTATTTATCGTGATCTCAGACTTGTAAAGGAACTTGTGCATTAATCACATCTATGAAGACGTCACAGTACTCACACCCGAATTATAAGTACTTTTGTCGATAATGGGCATATCAACACATTGTTTACTATTTGAACCTGAGATCCCAGCAACATGAGCAAAGTGCTCATACGGGAATGGAAATCTGATAGGTCAGCCCCGAGGTTGCTCCATTCACTTCATTGAAGTGCTACTGTGTTTTTTTTTCTTTGTATACATAGTCGAGGCTCGTAGAAGAGCTAGTACTAGTAAACTGAACAAATCAGGACACAACAGGACAAAAGGAACAGCAGAGAGAGGGGTAAAACACACAGCAGAGACAAAGGACAAGACAACAACACATACTATTTATTCTTGTTACTCGGCAATGCACTCCTCATTCATTGTTATCGGTGCTCTTTTAGTTGTTTAAAACCGATAAATATATTTCCAAATCATCCCCATAAGATTGATTTTATCCTTGATATTGATTATATTGAGTCACATGATTAATAAAATGTGTCCAATTATATATTTATAACTACTCTCCATGGTGCCAAAATTATATTCATAACTTTCCTCCAAGTTTGAAGCAACAAAAGCTTCTCTGTCGCTTTCGATGATTAGCAATAAGATATTGTGACACCGGCAGCCATTTTGAAAAAAGACGCTCTGTTAGCCATTCCCACATTTTCAAAAGAGTCACCCCAGCTCATTTTGATCAGCAGGTTTTGGTGATCTAGAAAACACTTTGAAACTTAGTTCCTCGAACATTCGTCACGAATCCTTCAAAATTGACTACTATCGGTCATTCCTAAATTGCTCATTAATTGATCTTCAAAACCACTGGAGTTTGAATGTTCACAGCCGAATAATTTTGAGTGTAGTAGGCATCTAATGTAATTGGTGAATAATGTAGTTGCTATATAATGTAGTGGGTGTGTAATACGGATGCGGACTGACTTTGCATTTTGTGATGCTTTCTATTTGGAATCATTGTTGTCTTGGTGTTGCACATACCAAAAAGAAAATACTGACATTCAAGTCTTTTAATTGCCAAGATATACATGAATCTTCTTCGAGAGAAGAGGAATCCATTTGACACACCCTGCCCGTGCTTTATCCACTTTATCAGTTTATGTGTCTTTAATGTACTGAACCTATTCTCAGCGTTAATTACGTCCAAATTGACAGAGAATTTGGCCAGTACACACAATGCTCCTATCTTTCCAAGAGATGCAGTGTGGTCTTTCATGTCCACAACTGAAATGCACAAGGGATAGTATACTTTGTTTGCATAAAAAGGATGATGTGCTTCAAGATCCGATCCAGCATTCCATGCCTTATGTTCTCACCTTTAGCTGAATGGTTTGGCACTTTGTGTGTTTAGACTTAACATTTTCCCTTACTCCATTTAACACTGACAGAAGAGTTTCACATGCTCTCGAATATGATGAAATCAAACATTCATCATGCAATTTCATAACCTCACTCAATACTGTAAGGAAGCTAATATGGTGATAATTTAATGGGTTCATATTCATTAAATTGTTGTGAAAGGCTCATTTGAAGAAAGAAATATGACAAATTTTTTATCTTATAAGACACCACCAAATTTGAGAAGAGTGAGATTGTAGTCTCATGATCATTCTGTGATTGATGTTTGGTAAAGAGATCTTGGATGACGTTACACTGAAACATGCTTCTTGCCTTATGTAATGATTGGCAATTGAAGGATGTTGGATTGGTTTTCCAAAATGGAAAAGCAAGCTGTTTAACTGCCTCACCACAAGCTTCACTATAAAGTATGGCTGGGAAGAATGACATAAAATCTGTATTTCAGAAGTAATGGAACATATCTCACTCAAAACTAAAATGAGGAAGAAAACTTTTTCTGAGCATCCACATGAGAATTGCTGGTCAAACAGACCAATGGGTAGAAGATTATTTTCTTGTCATTCCAAATGCCATTCTCTCCTTTTTAGTGAGATCACCTACACATAAGAAATAGTACTGTAAGTGTGCCAAACATCACAAAATTATCAGACATACAATTTGCAGAATGAAATGATGAAATGAATGTTGCTTGAAAGGTTTGATTATACCAAGAAGAAATCTGGGACCACATGGAGCTCAATAAGATATGGATGTGATAGCTCAATAAGATACAGACGAAGTACATCAATCGGGGAAAGATTAGGTAGCTCAATAAGGTGCAGTGTAGGTAACTCAGAGGTACAGACTCGAACAATCGGGGAAAGATTATGTTGCTCAATAAGGTGCAGTCTTGGTAGCTCAATGAGGTATATACTGGGTCATTCAAAAATCAAATAATTGACCAAATACAGCACTGGAGTGTCAGGAGGAACCTGACCAATTAGGTACACTAGGTAGATCAATCATGTAAAGAATGGGTAGTTCAATAAGATACAGACGAGGTCGATCAATGAGTGATAGACTAGGTAGCTCAATAAGGTACAGATTAGGAAGTTCAATATTCAAATAACTGACCGAATGCAGCACTGGAGTATCAGGAAGAACCCAACGAGGTAGACTAGGTAGATACATCAGGAAAGAATAGGTAGTTAATAAGGTACAGACTGTGTAGCTCAATAATGTACAGACTGAGTGGCTCAACAAGGTACAGATGAGGTTGCTCAATCGGGTACAGACAAGATAACTGAATCAGGTACAGACTGGATAGCTCAATAAAGGTACACACAGGATAGGTACATCCTGGGTGGCTCAATAAGGTACATACTGGGTGGCTCGATAAGGTAAATACTGGGTGGCTCAATAAGGTACATACTGGGTTGCTCGATAAGGTACATACTGGGTGGCTCGATAAGGTACATACTGGGTGGCTCGATAAGGTACATACTGGGTGGCTCGATAAGGTACATACTGGGTTGCTCGATAAGGTACATACTGGGTGACTCGATAAGGTACATACTGGGTGGCTCGATAAGGTAAATACTGGGTGGCTCGATAAGGTACATACTGGGTTGCTCGATAAGGTACATACTGGGTGGCTCGATAAGGTACATACTGGGTGGCTCGATAAGGTACATACTGGGTGGCTCGATAAGGTACATACTGGGTGGCTCGATAAGGTACATACTGGGTGGCTCGATAAGGTACATACTGGGTGGCTTGACAAGGTATATACTGGTTGGCTCGATAAGGTACATACTGGGTGGCTCGATAAGGTATATACTGGGTGGCTCAATAAGGTACATAGTGGGTGGCTCGATAAGGTAAATACTGGGTTGCTCGATAAGGTACATAGTGGGTGGCTCAATATGGTATATACTGGGTTGCTCGATAAGGTACATAGTGAGTGGCTTGATAAGGTATTCTGGTTGGCTCGATAAGGTAAATACTGGGTGGCTCGATATGGTATATACTGGGTTGCTCGATAAGGTACATAGTGGGTGGCTTGATAAGGTATATACTGGTTGGCTCGATAAGGTACATACTGGGTGGCTTGATAAGGTATATACTGGTTGGCTCGATAAGGTAAATACTGGGTGGCTCGATAAGGTAAATACTGGGTTGCTCGATAAGGTACATAGTGGGTGGCTCGATATGGTATATACTGGGTTGCTTGATAAGGTACATAGTGGGTGGCTTGATAAGATATTCTGGTTGGCTCGATAAGGTAAATACTGGGTGGCTCGATATGGTATATACTGGGTTGCTCGATAAGGTACATAGTGGGTGGCTTGATAAGGTATATACTGGTTGGCTCGATAAGGTACATACTGGGTGGCTCGATAAGGTACACACTGTGCCGCACGAGATTCTAAACAGGGTAGGGATGTAGGAGGTAAAAATGCAAACTGTGTCTTCTGTCATCAAGCTGGCAAGCTGGGAGCAATAGTTTCCATTTATTGCCACATCTGATGCAATTTAAATGTCTAATGGTGGTGAGGTGCTCCATTTGAAACTGTTTGTTCGATATATGTAGCTTTTTGATGCCGAATGTCCATAAAAAAAGTTGTATCTTGTCAAAGCCGGTGACTGATTCCAAATTTATAGTAGGATTTACAATAAGGAGAATATCTATTTTAGGCAATCATTCTCATCGATACAAAGATTTTGGAATAGCATCCATTTGTAAAAAAAAAAAAAAAAAGAAGAATCCCAAGTGGGACAGTCGCTTGTCTCCCAATGGACGGCAGTTGTACTTGGACTGCATTAGGTGATAAAGTGGGTCTGAAGGATCTTAGAGGGTCTTTCCATTTGAAAGGGTCTTCTGGGTTCTAGGGGTCTTGTGGATCTTAAAGGGTCTTCGGATTCTAAAGTGTGTAAAGGGTCTTAGATGTTTTCAGGATCTTTGGGTTCTAAAGGATCTTAAGTTTCTTGAGGGTCTTGAGGATCTTACGTGTTGTAAAGGCTCCTTGGGGTCTAAAAGCTCTTTTGATTCTTCGGGTTCTGAAGGGACGAAAGGGTCTTTGGGTTCAAAAGGGTCCTTGGGTTCTAAAAGGTCTAAATGATCTTTCGTGTCTTGAAAAGTCTAAAGGGGTCCAAAGGGTCCATGTTGAAATGGTCTTAAAAGGACTAAAAGAGTAAAGGGACCAAAATGGACAAATAAGGATGAAAAGGGCTGTCGCCTCTCTGCACCACCCCAACTCTGTGTTATCCTCCCCATTTCTTTCATGTTCTTCAAAGCTAGAGTGCATTAATGCCATTTAAGAAGTAAAAATTCAATTAAGGGATTGAATTGAACAATTATAAGATCAAATTCAATGAAGATTAAATTAGGAGGTTAAATTTAGAGGTTATATTAAATAATTATTAAGATCAATTTAAATTAAGAGGTGAAAATTAAATAACAAGGAAAGATCGATAATAATGGAATCTTGTGATATGTGATTGACTTACAAACATTTTTAGTGAATTATCTAATTATCTCACCACCTGGATGGAAATTGAATAAAAGGGCTGCACTAGTTTTTGCGCATTGACGTGGTGAATCATCGTGCCGAGTTTCAAAACGATCCATTGAGCCTCCTTGGAGGAATAGGGAAAAACTAAACAATGTTTTCGGAAGGTAAGGCAGGACTGACTGACTGAAGGACATCATTAAGGCTTTAACAGCTCTTCTTGACTTCGTCGTCGACGAGCAACAAACCTGAAGCACATGAACCAAAATTGTTCAGTGATGACATTTCTAAACTAGAGGGGGAGCACTCGGTAGAGTGCAAAACCTCCACCGCCAATACTGCTAGGTCACTCAAGTGAACCTGATATCCTATTCATTCAATTTGACGTCAACAGTGCTCACAGAGTTATAGTTTGCAACTTTCCCTTTTAACTTTTACATACTCAATTCATTCATCATAACAAGATTCCTTGAGACAGAAATTGATTTTACGTGGGTATATCCACCTGAAGTTCCAAAATCAGCCGCAATTATAATTTTGGCATGTTTTTTGTTGGAAATCACTTATAACATGTAGAAATGCCAAAAAAAATCGAAATTTTGTTGAAAAAAAAGTTGCAAATTTTTTTTTTTCTCTAACAATTTTTTTTTTGGGGGGGGGGGGTTGAAAATCACTTAAAACATGTAGAAATGCAAAAACAAAAATTCAAATATTTTTTTCAAAATGGCTGCCATAGCGGCCATATTGGACTTTGGACCAAGTCCAAAATCTGCTGGCATGATCCTTGGACCATACCTAATCCCCCCACCAAGTTTCGTCGAAATCTGTCAAGGAGTTTTCCATAATACTGTTCACAAACACATAAACAATCAGACAGGGGTGAAAACAGTAACCTCCGTCCATCTTCGATGGCGGAGGTTAAAAAAAAAATCTTCATGCCTTACTCAGATGAACCTCAAACACAATTGCCATTCGCAGAAGGCCGCAGTCAGTGCGGTGCTGAGCGCAATAGATCCTTGGCGCCACTGGAGCTCGGCGCCACTTGTATTTTTTGAATGCCTTATGATCTGATGCCATCCTGGCTTCGAAGAACTCTGCCTGTCCATCTGCCTTCACTTGCTCATCAGTGCTTTGGCTCCAGTGAGGCCGTATGGAATCTGGGAATGGGAAGAGAATGGTGTGGTTAAAATGCACTTGGGTGCTAGAAAAAAGCGACAGCCCTCATTGTATTACAAAGTGTGTAAGTTTCTCACTCTTTTATCCTGCTTGAAGGATATCAAGAGTTTTTTCAATTTATTATGACGGTTCCAAAATGGCTTGTGCATGAACTCAACAAGTCACTCAAACTTTGTTTACGAGCTGAGACATATTTTCCGAACGCTTGGTTGGAGTTGGTTTTATAAGACTGAACTGAAATCTCTCTTTCATTGATTGTGTACTCGGGACTATCTACTATTACAGAATTTATTTTGTGCCCCCCACCCCTCTGCCACCCTTCCCATATCCTCCTGACTTGGCACCCCCCCCTTACTCTTATCCTTCAAGTCATTCCCATCTCTCCAGACTCCTCTGACACAATCTTACCTTACTTTCCTTCTCTCTCTTTGTTTTCCCTCTCTCTTTCTATCTCTCTCCCTCTGTTCTTCTTCTCCCCTTCTTTTCTCCTTCTTCCCCCTCTTCCTCCTTTTCCTCTCCTTTATTGTCATCCTCCATTCTCTTCATATTTAAAATTTAAATTTTCTCAATTTGACCCCATCCCAGGTGGATACATTATAATTAATAGGTCCTCCTATCGTAGCCAAAGGTGTGAAACAGTCATGTGCATTTCGCAAAAAAAAAAAAAAATCTTCAATGAGCAGATTTCAACAGTTGCTTTGCACTCATTCTCCTGACCAGAGAGAAAGAGAAATGATGGCATTTTGTTGTGAATTGAAATAATTTTACGAATAAGTAAATCACTGGACAAAGATTGGGGATAATGTGGCATATCAAGGCAGCAGGCCAAATTGAGTTCACAGTTGCAAAACCATAATTCCTGGGGCACTACCAGCATCTTTGGAAGTGCTTTATCGTCTCCAAGCAACCAGGTCGGATTGTCTCATGATATCATTTTAATGATGGAGTATAATGCTGTGGATGTGCGAAGGCATAGCGATCCCTTTACACCCACCAACCCCCCTCCTCCCATCTAGCAGAACATTTCCAATGATAGAAGAAAATGCTGTTCACAAATAGTTTTCCAAAACGTGCAAAATTTGTGTTCAGGAATTATTGAAGGCTTGCAGGATGGCCTCGAGGTATGCACACTCGTCTCAAACCTGTCTCATCTGGGTTTTAACTCATCTAATAATTAACGAAATACCTGGGATGTTGCATGACTATATAGACACTTGGTTGTGGAGATAAATAAAGCAAATGTTGATTTGAAAGACCTTTTGATCAGTGCTTATGGTCCATAGGATCAGAACGTCGCTGCTGAGGCTGTATAGGACAATCTGAAACACTGCAGAGTCTCGACCATTGGTTACTCAATCTGGGTTTGCATTATTTGTGCAATGATTGTATGGTTTGCATCCTTGTTCAGAGCACCACTGTGCAGCTGATGCAGTGCCCTCTGAAGGTTTAATTTCATTTAATTAATTTTTTGCAGGTACATCAACACATACATTTCATCCTTGCAGGATTGCTAAAAAGTGAACCAAATCAAGATCGAGTATCTCTCCTGGAGGTTAGAGCAGGAATATCTAATTTGTTTCAGGATACCAGCAATAACCCACCGACTCTTTGCAAAAGGCACTGTGGGATCTTTAACATCCACGAACTAATGTCAGCAAACAAGACACCTGTTTTAACGTCCATCTGAGGGACAGTTTAGTTTGTGATGCAATGCTTTTCTGGGAAGCACCGATCCAACAGTTCATAGCCGAGTCGAGATTCGAACGCAAGCTAGACAGCTCAGATGTGAGTGCATACAGTGTTTCAGAAAATATTCACACCCCTTGACTTTTTCGCATTTTGTTGTGTCATAGCCTGAATTTAAAATTGATTAAATATAATAATTTTTGTCACTGATCTCCACAAAATACCCCATAATGACAAAGTGAAAACATCTCTTTATAAATTTTTACAAATTAATTAAAAAATAGGACTGCGAGTCCTGAAGCTCACCTTGATCAGGAGCAACAGTCACTCAAATCCCCTCCCCCCCACAAACTTCCTTCGACCCCCCGATTTTTTCTTAATGTCATGAACAAATTTTAGTGCATCACGAGCGATGAGGGTTATGGTCGTTTCATCAAAAGAGTGTATGTAGTTTCGCAGAAGAGAGCAAATACCAATTTAGTGGGGGGGGAGGTCAAACCCCTGCAGATCCCCCCATACCCTGATTTTTTTTCATGCCGTGAACAAACTTTGAGACATCATGGGTGAGGAAGACTGTGGTCAGGTTTCATCAAAATTGTGTTTGTAGTTTCGGAGAAGAGAGCAAATACCTATTTTGGTGGTCAACCCCCCCCACCCCTGTTTAGCCCCTTTATGAGCACAGATTTTAATGCGGCCAATTCACCTTTGTTAGGCATCAGATATGAAGCCTGTGGTCAAGTTTCATCAAAATTGTGCGTTTGGTTCAAGCAAGAATGACTGAAGTGTTTACAGACTCACTGACTGACTCATTGACTCACCTATGGACACAACTCAATCGCATAAGCTCACCAGACTAAAGTCCAAGTGAACCGGGCGTAGTGGTGTGCGCCTGTAATCCGGCTACTCGGAGGCTTGGGTATAAGGATCGCTTGAGGACGGGAGCTCTGCACTGGGCCGCGCTATGAGAGGGTGTAGGGTATCCCGGAATAATGGCGAAACCCAATCCTTATCCCTGTGTCGTAAGAGGCGACCAGGGATGCGTCAGGAAGGGCATCCGGCGTAAAAAAACCTATGCCAAATCAGTATGCGGATCATAACAGATGATCCGCTGTGGCGACCCCTAACGGGAGCAGCCGAAAGATGAACAACAACTAAAGTCCAAGTGAGTTAAAAATGAAAGCTGAAATGTCTTGCATCAATAAGTATTCAACCCCTTTGCTGTGCCATTCCAAATTGAGATCAGGTGCATCCAATTTCCTTTGATTTTCCTTGAGATGTCTCCACAACTTGATTGGAGTCCTCCTGTGACCAATTCATTTCATTGGACATGATTTAGAAAGAAACATACCTTTCTAGATAAGGTCTCACAGTTGACAGTGCATGGAAGAGCAGAAACTCCACCATCCAAGGAACTGTCCATAGATCTCCAAGATATAATTATGAGGAAGCATAGATCTGGGGAAGGGTATAAAACTATTTCTGGAGTGTTGAAAGTTCCCAAGAGCACAGTAAGCTCCAACATTAGGAAATGGAAAAAAAGATGGAACTTCCCAGACTCTTCCTCGAGCTGGCCGTCCAACGAAACTGAGCAACTGAGCAAGAAGAACCTTGATCAGGAAGGTGACCAAGAAACCAATGACCACTATGACCGAACATTGGCTGAGATGGGAGAACCAGCCGGAAGGACAACAATCTCTGCAGCACCTCACAAATCTATGCTTTATGGGGGAGTGGTCAGATGGAAGCCACTCCTGAGAAAAAGGCACAGGACAGCACACCTGGAGTTTGCAAAAAGGCAGGTGAAAAAAATCTGAGAGCATGAGGCAAAATATTCTGCTGTCTGATGAAATGAAAAGTGAACTCTTTAGCTTGAATGCAAAGTGCTATGTCTGGCAGAAACCGAGCACAGCTCATCACCCATCTAACACCATCCCGACCGTGAAGCATGGTGGTGGCAGCATCATACTATGGGGATGCTTTTCAGAAGCAGGGATTGGGAGACTTGTAAGGATAGAGGGAACAATGAATGGAGCGAAATACAGGCAAATCCTTGAGGAGAACCTGCTTCAGAGTGCAAAAGACCTGAGACTGCAGCAAATATTTACGTTCCATCAGGCCAATGTCCCCCCAAGCATAAAGCCAAAGCACCACTGGAATGACTTCAGAACAATAATGTGAAAGTCCTTGAGTGGCTCAGCCAAAGCCCAGACTTGGATCCCATTGAGAATCTGTGGAAAGACTTGAAGATTCCTGTTCACCGACACTCCCCATCCAACTTGACAGAGCTTTAGAAAATCTGCAAGGAAAAATGGGAGGAAATCCCCAAATCCAGATGGGCAAAGCTGATGCAGATATACCCAAGAAGACTCAAAGCTGTAATCGTTGCCAAAGGCGCTTCGACAAGGTATTGACTCAGGGGGTTGAATATTTATTGACGCGAGACATTTAAGCTTTTCATTTTTAATCAATTTGTAACAATTTCTAAAAACTATGTTTTGACTTTGTCATTATGTGGTATTTTGTGTAGATTGGTGACAATTTATTTTAATTTAATCCATTTTAAATTTAGGCTGTAACACAACAAAATGTGACAAAAGTCAAGCAGTGTGAATACTTTCTGAAGACACTATACCTTTAGGCTTTCCTCCAAGGTCAATTGTCCATTCATAATTACCATTCAGAAGAACTCTATGAAGTCAAAATGGTCAACTAGTGATGATTGACTGACTACAAGTCGATCACCACCAGTAGACAATTTTGAGCATCACAGTGAAAGGTGCAATATGATAGCTATTAACACCAGAAGCAGATTTTTACATCCCATGAGTGCTGGAATTTCATTCCAAGAGGTTGAATTGGACTTTGCGTGATCGGACATTGATTTGAAAAACAAAACGTTCTCGCATTTCACATTTGGGATTGGTCTTTGTATGTGTGAGTCAATGAAATCCTCCGCAAGTGTGACCAACCATCTGTGGTTGCTGCAGACCAACTGCGACGAATCACATGAATGTGGAAAGACGACTGGCTTTGGTGCTGAATGTTTCTCATTTAATAACGGTCTCACCCATGGAACCACAGCTGTACCAACCGCCTGTTTCACTTACAACCGTCACATGCACTCTGACTTGGCTCCCAGCCACATTTAATGCTAATTTTCCAAAATACGAGTGAAGATTCGATGGAGTTTCCTCCACTGCGCACCATCGTGAAGTCTCTGGTTTGATGAGTATACATCTGCTCTGGAATTCCTCAATCAGAGGTTGGGGGTCAATTCACATTAAAAACTTTTTGTATCCCCGAGTAATTTAAAACTCGTGAGTTCATGGATTGCATTGTGCCAACTAAATGATTGTGAGTTTGCAATCAATGAAAATTCAAACATTGACGGTTCAAATGAAATTTTATTCCCGTTTTCACATGGTACCGAGTAACACTGATTCCGGTTACGAAAGCTGCGCAGTCGTAGTTATTCCTGCCTGGCCGTCAACTATTGCAAGGAATCAATAAGCTCCTGATCCAAAGTCAGCCTGTGTAGTTATTTGTGATTTTAAAGACCTTATAAATGGTTTTCTTGATTGAGGGATATAATTATGTTAGACACCGTCCATGTCAGAATACTTATTTTGCTTTTCTTTTGAATTTTTCAAATGGTGGATTTGTTTTTCCTGAAAAATATGTCTTGGTAGTTTATTGAACTTATGTCTTAACCATGATGCTAACCAAATGTACACAAGATCAATGTCGGCCTTGGCGTGCCAAACTTGGATAGCATACTAGGATAGTCAGTGATATAAATTTTTGGAAAAAGGGATTCTAGGTATAAAAATAGTGCAATAGTTATTATGGTATTAATGCAGTGGAGAGTCTCATTAATAGTCTCATAATAAAAAATGGCTCGTTTTCTTAGACTGGAAGTTTTATCAGAAAAACATTACAATGAGACCCCCCTCCCTTCCCCTGCCCCCCCACCCCCTGCCCCCACCAAACAAAACAGTGCTGTATAAATAAATAGACGACCCCCACTGTTAAGGATGGCCCCGATATACATACATGAACATGCCACCACTTTACATGTCCTAATTTGTCCAACATTTTATCCCATTTTGCTGTTATGCCACAAGAAAGTAAAACAGTAATAAAATGTTTTGAGTTAATTCTGAATATGCAACATTCCATCAAGATTTGGTTTGTGTTATGATGATGTCACCGATTGCAAGTACATTACCAGAAATGATCATCAGCACAACATCCACAATGGAGTGTGTGTGTGTGTGTGTGTGTAAATATATATATATATATATATATATATATATATATATATATATATATATATATATATATATATATATGTAAAAATATATATATATATATATGCATATTAGGGTGTACCACTTTTGCAAAAGTAGTTGCTGGAATGAAGCACTATGTGCCTATCGATTCCACGAGTGAAGTTAGGTGATCGACCAAAGTTTGAAAATTTTCCCGCCTTTTTTGACCGCGGACCGCCATTTTGAAATATCAGGAAAAATCCATATTTTTGGAAATAATATTGATTTTTGAATATTTTAAAATATATATTTCTCTGTGTTTAGATGGCCGAATGCACTTCAGTAGGCACTAGTATGATAGTAAGTACCCATAAATATTATTCACCACTTGTCCCAACATTTTGAGAAGGGGTTGCCATTTTGGAATTTCACTGAAAATCCCATATTTTGACAATTATTGCATGGCACATTGTGAGGCATTTACAGAATATCAGTAGTAGCGTTTTCATAAAGACATTATTAATGACAAATGAGAGCATGATCAATTCATTATGAGAACAACCAAATATGTTTTAAGCGACATGGTTTTCATATATGACAACATAACAATCTAGCAAACAAGCAACCACACAGATATCTTACAGAGAACATAGCGTTTGTTTTGTATAGTCTGGGGAAAGCTTCCTGTGCTCCTCCATGCACTGTAGCAATGCTTGACGTTGTTTCTCATCATTGCACATATGAATAAAGTCAGACACTACCTTAATTCCTCTTTCAGCTAGATCATTTACGACACGCAAAGAATTAGCACTTTCGCAAAATTTCCTGAAACTAGCAAACTTGTCCCACAGCCACAGGAGCCCTGACCATTGCATTGGTCAGTCAAGGTTTATCTGCAAGTACACAAAGAATAAAATAAAAAATATTTCATTAGATATACACAAAATATACGATTTTTACTGAATTTCCAAAATGGCAACTCCTTCTCAAAATGTCAGGACAAGTTTGTGAATAATATTTACGGGAACTCACTATCATAATGGTGCCGACTGAAGTGCATTCGGCCATCTAAACACAGAGAAATATATTTTTTTAAATATTCAAAAATCAATATTATTTCCAAAAATATGGATTTTTCCTGAAATTTCAAAATGGCGGCCTGTGGTCAAAAAAGCCGGGAAAATTTTCAAACTTTGGTCGATAACCTAACTTCACTAGTGGAATCGATAGGCACATAGTGCTTCATTCCAGCAACTACTTTTGCAAAAGTGGTACACTATAATGTATGTGTATATATATATATATATATATATATATATATATATATATATATATATATATATATATATATATATATATATATATATATATATATATATATATATATATATATATATAGATATATATATATAGCCTGGTGTTGGCGCAGTGGTTAGGGCAGCGGCTTGGGATCCAAAAGGTCCTGAGTTCTAGCCCCGTTGAGCCACTGAATTAATACACCAGGGGGTTGACTCAGCCTGTCATCCATCCGAGGTCGGCGAAATGAGTACCAGTGGACTGGGCCCGGTATATGACCCGGTTAGAATAGGTCTACCATATCCCTGTGTCGTAAGAGGCGACCAGGGTTGCGTCAGAGAGGGCATCCGGCGTAAAACCTGTGCCAAATCAGTATGCGGATCATAACGGCTGATCGGCTAAGGTGACCCCAAATGGGAGCAGCCGAAAGAAGAACAACATATATACTGAATATATTATTGAGGATTCGGCGGTGGCGGGGAATTCAGATGAGTGCGTCAATCACTGTCCATAACCAGTTTGGGTTTTCGCACCGTACTCTCGTCAGCCAAATGTTACAGATTCGGCGCCACCCTAACCACCGCCTTCTCCGGGGTTATAACGCCAGCTGGTTTGGCACAGGCCTCGGGTCACGCATCTCGAATCGCGATACCAACGTACCCCTGGACCTTACCAGTTGGGGAAATAGACCCCGGTTACAGACTGGTTTTGTCAGAGACCGAGTGAATTCTGCCAGTCTGTAACCATTTTGGTTTTTATATCCAAATCGAGCGGATCATTCCTCGGCACGGCACGAATTAATTCAAAGCGGCAACTTCATACGAATTAGCCAGATTTATTGGGAGACACATCGGGGAAACACAACACAACCAAAGCATTCACGACAATGTTATAATTAATCTATAACCCGTTCTTAACTAGGGAGCTACGGATTACGGGTTTCGAAGGGGACCCTAATGAGATAAACCTTAGACAACATGCAAACAAGACATGGACACCATGCAGACAAGACACAGAGTACTTGGTCATGTTTCATGGATGAGAGGAAAGTGTCAAAAGCACGAATGTGGCTCGTGACAAGACGATGTCCACGGATTCGAGCCCCAGCTCGAGCACGCTGCATGGCAAAATGGCGCTCGTCCTCCTTTTGTCGCACAGCACAAGCACGCGGTCTCCGCGCGTTCTGACCCCGCGTAAGGTCGAAGGCACAAGACCGTCAGATCGATGGTGGGTTTCAGCTGGTTTCTCACAAGGTTCAGTATAAAAGTCCAGGCCTGGCCTGTTCACCAGACCAGGCCAATTCGAGGTGTTGGGCTCCGCAGGCTGGGTCCATGGGATTCCAAGACGTCATCGAGCCGTGAGATGAGTAGGGACAGTCAGAGGCTCCCTCACCAGACTCCGGAAGAACCTGTCTGTGCTCCTGCAAAGCCGATCGCACCCCACCTCGGCGCTGAGTTTCACCACTGCCGATCGCAGATTCGGCACGCTCAGGTTCAGTTTCTCCCCTGGCAGATCCACCACTGCCTTTCCTTCGCTCACTCGCCTCGAAGACCCTGCAGTTTTACTTCTTCAGTTTCACTTCTCCTTTTCGGCCCTCGCTCGCCTCAAAGCCGACTGCTGACTCGCACACAGCCAGCCCTATTCAGCCGATCCCGCCACACCAGCGCTCAGTTTCACCACCGTCTTCCCGGCGCTCCTGCAGTCTTTTCCTTCACTGGCTCACCTCAAAACCGACTGGCTCCTCCCTTCAGTTTCACTTCCTTCTCTAGGCCACTCCCCCTCTCAGCGCTGGGTGGGGACTACTGTCCAGAGAGAGGAAGGAAGAAGAATAACCTCTCGGTCCACCACCAATGTACCAACGATGAACATCCTCTTACACCTCCCGACACACATGTAGCCCTCATTTACCGAACAACCTGGCTAAACATGCATTTAATGGGGGATCTGGGCTCATATTATATTTAATAACACACGAAGGGCCATTTCCGCAACAATATATATATATATATATATATATATATATATATATATATATATATATATATATATATATATACATATAAAAATAAAAAACAGCATATATATATATATATATATATATATATATATATATATATATATATATATATATATATATATATATATATATATATATATATATATATATATATATATATATATATATATATATATATATGTATATGTTGTTAAATATATGCTGTTATATATATATATATATATATATATATATATATATATATATATATATATATATATATATATATATATATATATATATATATATATATATATATATATATATATATATATATATATATATATATATATATATATATATATATATATATATATATATATATATATATATATATATATATATATATATATATATATATATATATATATATATATATATATATATATATATATATATATATATATATATATATATATATATATATATATGTATATATATATATATATATATATATATATATATATATATATATATATATATATATATATATGTATATATATGTGTATATATATATATATATATATATATATATATATATATATATATATATATATATATATATATATATATATATACACACACATATACATACAGGGGGCTGCAAAAGTAGGTATACAGTAATGAAAAACCAAAACTTGCGCACAAAACGTATTTTATTGATTAATTGTACAAGCATATCAATAATAACATACGAATAATAAACATATTATTCCCTCAAACGTTCAAACTGTTTGCCCCTGGCATTCACATTCATTAAACTAGAATGTGCATTCGGTAGAGCGCATACCTTCGCCTCCGCTACTTTTTTGTTCTTGGCATGAGAGTCGGGGGAACAGAACATTGAACATTTTGGTGTTGGTTTCATGCAAATCAGTTTTGATTTGACCGTGTTATGACAAAAACCGCATATTTTGAAAGGTTGTGACCCCACTGACCTTTGACCCCCAACCACTAACAAGGGCAATGCCGTAATTGTGTCATGTCGCCCATCACAAGATTGGACAATTAATTCTGAACATTTTGGCATTGGTTGCATGCCAATTAGATCAAAATTGACCGCGCTATGGTAAAAATACGAATTTGACCTTTCCGTGACCTTGACGTTGACCTTTGACCCGATCGCTCCCAAAATCTATTCATATGTTCCTTGGATAATAACCCATCATGCCACCAAATTTCAAGCGATTTGGTTTCATACTTTCTGAGTTATGTGAAAAACAAACAAACACACACACACACACATATTCACAAATAAATAAATAAATAAATACACAGCGACCAATACATAACCTTTCGCAGAATGCGAAGGTAATGAATCCTCGCACCACTATTATAATACCAGTAATACTAGTATAATCTTTACTGTATACCTACTTTTGCAGCCCCCTGTATATTTATATATATATATATATATATATATATATGTATATGTAAATATATGTATATATATATATATATATATATATATATATATATATATATATATATATATATATATACATATATTTACAGTAAAAAAGAAAAAAGAAAAAAAAAATATATATATATATATATATATATATATATATATATATATATATATATATATATATATATATATATATATATATATATATATATATATATGAGGTCCTTCTAAAAATTAACGGGATTGAGCCTGCTGCGTGCTCCACTAACACAACTTGAATGAACGGGTTGCGTTGCAGTCTTTCACATAATTCCAGCAATATATATGATTGGTGATTGTTGACTGCGCTCATTGTGTGATTTTTTTTTTACAGGCCGTGCTTTTCACATTGTCTAGTTTGAGTCGTCGCGCTATGAGTCATGAGCAGAGAGTCAATCTGAAGTTTCTTGCCAAGCCTGGCAAAACACCTTCCGAATCCTTTGCAATGCTGCAGCAAGTCTACGGGGAAGAAACGATGTCAGGTACACGTGCATTTGAATGGCACAAGATGTTCAAAGAGGGACGGGAGGAGGTTGAAGACGATCCACGGTCTGGAAGACCTTCAACGAGCAGAACGGCGAACAACATCAAGCGTATATACATCTAGAGGATAATTATATACATTATATATATGTATATGTATACTGACATATGTATATGTGTATATATATATATATATATATATATATATATATATATATATATATATATATATATATATATATATATACACACATAAAGATATTGTCACAGGAATGGCGGACCCGTTTATCCCCTTCCCCCCCGACCCAAATTGTGGTGATGGCCGGTTAGGCCGAAGTCACAATTGCTCTACGGTGAGGATATGGGTGCCGTACGCCCTCTGAATTGACAGTAACGTGCGGCGGCCGCAGAGTTTCTGCGGTTGCCTCAGGGTGGCCCTATGCCATTTGGCTATCTTTTACAGGCCGTCGGGGTCGTAGTGGAATTATAACGCGGAGTTATAACTTTTTTCATTTCTACGTTCGCCGTAGCAATTCGACAAGCCGGAAAAAAAAAACTGGTGAAAAAAAAAGAACCCACTCGTTACCGTCTGTCTGGCCGCACGTTCGCCTTCGGTCCCCCTGCGGTCGCCTTGCGGGCACCTTGCGTCTGCCTTGAAAATTCTATGGCTAGGCCGCTGGAGGGCCCCCTTAAGGTCACCGTGCAATATCAAATCAAAGACCGTACGGCACCCCCACGTTTTCGGTCTCCACAATTTCTAAATACACCGTGCGGCTCCCCGAAAAATAAAAACATATGTGACTGCTACATTGTGTGACCGTGGAAATACTGCGGCCGCCGTATAATTGCTAGTGGCCGTAGATTTTGGAGACCCCACGGCCGCCGTGGCAAATGTGACTTAGGCCTTAACAGCACCAGGTCCTGGGAAGGCCGAGCGGTTCCTTAAGCCGCTGTCACACCTTGACGATTTAGCCAGCGTCTGCCGATTTATGAAAAATTTGTCTAAAACGCTGGCACACGTCAAATACGTTATTGGTATGTTTTGTATACGTTAAGAACATGCTGAAAAACACTGCCATACGTTGTAGTACGCTGGCTTTTAACGTTGTACTTTTGGGTTGTCCTCAAATTTTTGTGTGCTTGAAATTTTACAACGTATGCCAGCATATGACTCGCACGTTCCGCTACGCTGGCCATAATTTGTAGGCACATTATGCGATCGTTGACACACGTCGAAACACGTTACTTGTAAGTTACTCATGAGTCGAAACACCTCGAGGCACGTTATGCGATTGTTGACACACGTCGAAACACGTTACTTGTAAGTTACTCTTAAGTCGAAACACGTCGAGGTAATGTTTAGCGTACCCGAAAATTATTTCTAACCTTTGAGTAACGTGTTGTAAGCACGCCATACGAACGTTGTTCAAACTTCACAACACGTTACTTGAAAGTACTACTACTACTACTACTACTACTACTACTACTACTACTACTACTACTACTACTACTACCAACATCGACATCACTAAATTCCCTCGAACTACTGCAACTACTGCTACTACTACTGCTGACATTGACATCTACTCAACATGGAGTCTGGAACACTGACGGGTTCCTCTTGTGAAGCCCATTTTTATATACCAATTCCCCTAAACGCTGCCAAATCGCCATTATACGGTAGATGTAAGTTAGAAACACGTTCAGTAAGTTCTGTGGTCGTCCGGAAGACGTCAATCAAATTCGTCTACATACGCCAATATACGTTTGAGATACGTTACACATAGGTTCAAAGCACGCAACACATAGGTTCAAAGCACGCTACATTACCTCGACGTGTTTCGACTTATGAGTAACTTACAAGTAACGTGTGTCAGACATGTGTCAACGATTGTGGAACATGGCGAGAACTTATGCCAGCGTATGCGGAACTTGTGAGCCATACGTCGAGTACGTCGTAAAATTTTCAGCATGCTTGAAATTTCACGACGTACTAGACGTACCCCGGAATATGACAGCGTACTTCATTGTTTTTCAGCGTGCTCCTAACGTATTGTTACGGCTGTGGAAATTAGTAATACACCATAAAGGGTCCTTAGATCAGTAATGATGCTAAGTTTATGCGCAGATAGTTCCCCACCGTTGTTTAAAGGAAATTTGTGTGATTCATCGGGCTGCGACTCTTTGAGATAGCCGTTTTTCTGTTCTATCGTTATTTTGGACCGTCCGAAGACTTCTAACGAAAGCCCCGTGAAAGGCCTACAACGGCGCGTGAGTTTTCCAGCCTTTTTTTGCGGCGCCGGGGCTGATGGGAGAGGCTGCGAGAGCTCGCTGGCGATTGTTGGATACGGGGTGTGAGGTGGCCGTGAGGAGGAAACGCCCCTTTTCGAGGAAATTCTCAAAAGGGCTAGAGGAGAGGCGGAGCCAAAAAGGGGGTGGAGTGAAGGGGCGGAGCCCCGCGCTATATAGGGCAGACCGCGCATGGGCTCGGCCTCTCGCCTGCCTGGATCATCGTGTTGGATTCTTCCTCTCTCTCTGTCGGGTCGAGTGCTCCTCTCACTTGGTGGCCAGGGTCGAGCTCGCTCTCTCTCTGGTCCGAAAGCCCTCTCTGCCTCTCCTTCTTCTCAGTGCAGCGCTCTCTCTCTCTCCCTCTCTCGGTCCTGCGCTCGTGGTCCGGCGAGCAACCTGTTGGTGGAGACGCGGACGGGTGGAGCAGCAGTGCCGGCTGTCTGGTGGACCTGCGCGTCCGGACGAGGGGTGCCGGAGAGGGTTTGCCGGCCGCGTGGGAGGCCGGAACCAGGCGCGGCCACGCTGACGGTTGTGGGAGAGAGACTGGACGACTACTAAAGGTAGGTCTTTTCTTTTGTTTGTGTGTGTGTGTGTGGGTGGCGCCGTGTCCGACAAGTAAACCTGTGTAAGTGCCTGTACATTGCTAGTAGTCGGTGGTGTTGCTTTCATTGCTTTCTTGTCTGTATCCGTGTTTCATTTCGATTTGCCTTGTTTGTAAATACGTGCATGATTCCTTGCTTGTGTGTGTGTGTGAGTGTGTGTGTGTGTGTGTGTGTGTGTGTGTGTGTGTGTGTGTGTGTGTGTGTGTGTGTGTGTGTGTGTGTGTGTGTGTGTGTGTGTGTGTGTGTGTGTGTGTGTGTAATATGTGCTTGCTATAATAAATCTCCTTGTGTGAAATGTATCCCGTTCGTCGTCTTTTTCCTTTTTGAAAGTGCCATCTTGAATCACGGAATAAATTAGTAGTGGGTTTTGAACACCCCGAGTAAAGAAGAGAATCACATCCGTCGAGGTTGGCGATAACACCGCTCGGTTATCACTGGAGCACGTAACGGACCGCTTAAGTGGTTCGTGTCCTCAGCCGACCTGCGGCGAGGTAAGATCGCCCAGTCGACTACTCGCGCAGGTACTTAGGTAGGTCGAATTTGGTGAGCAACCCTATCCTGCGCGGGTGGGCAATTGGCAAGATCGTGGTGAGGTTAAACCCCACCCATGACTGGCTCCTGGCGGTAGTTCCAGGAGGGTCACGTCTGAATTGTCCGTCCAGTGGGTGACGCGGTTGCGAATGGAGTTACGCTATCGCTCGCACGCCAGGCGGGCCAGAATTCATAACAGTATACACAACTTACCCATACCGTATTCGACGTGTGCTAGCATTTTAGACATTTTTCATAGGTTGGCATACGCTGGCTAAATCGTCAAGGTGTGACTGCGATGTTTACACTTCCAATTTTCAGGCGGTTATGATTTAAATCGGCGTGCGGCAGGTTTTTAAGAGAGAACGCCACGAGTTCATCGGCGATACGTGCAGCGCTATGCCTAAGTTAAACTATCGTTGGGCATAGGTTGTGAACGCCGACAACAGGCTAAGCATTCGTTGGTATAAGTTATCTATAAGACAACGAAACGTTCTGTGCCCGTTACTAAATGTTATGCATACAACCAACTCGTTATGCATACGACCAAAACTTTTAAAAAAAAACTCAACACTTCAGCGTACACCAACGTTTTATGTACATGTTTATACGTTGCCATTGCTGGCTGAAACGTCAAGGTGTGACAGCACCTTTATTAATTGGTGTGACAGCACCTTCAGCACCGTTGGTCCTCGGAGATTTTGACATGTGCTCGAAGGGCATGGGGCGCAATGGCGGAGGGGAGGAGGAGCACAGGGAATTAAACGGATACACAGGGGGTTTATCCTCAAACCCACTTCAACTACACGAATGCAGTTTCTTCAATATTAACACATTTAATGAAAATAAAACAAATATTTACAAGGAATGATTATTCAAACGGTAATGATAATAATATGAAAGAAATTAATCCTACAGTCGAGGCGCCCATCACACAGACTCGTATACAGACAACGGGGAAACAAAATAAAAAAGAAAACCCTTCCTTTCAACTACTCTTGTACTGAGCTTGGCCCCGAGCTGATCTTTGTGGAACTTGGAATGGAGGTCCTTCTATTTGCACATGCAGACGCGCGCAAATGTCGCCGTCACTTCTCTCATAGCAGGACAAATGTAAGCCAGGCACTCCACGAGCAGCACTCAACACCAAGGCTGAGACGTGCAGCTGCTTTGTGTGTCGATCGTCCTCACCGACCAGCTATGACATACACGAGGCTCGGGATCCGTTTCTCTCAACTCAACCAAGAGCTCAAGGCCAGCGTCTTGATTAATGCGTGTGCTCACCCTGAACTCCCCTCCTCCTCTCTCGTGTGCTCTCTCCCGCTCTCCTCTCAAAATGCACCTCGTGCCTCCACTCTGATCACGGCTCTCCAAAAATGCACTCGCCCTGAACTCCCACCTCTGATTCTCTTCCGAATCAACTCTGCCTCGTACGTTCCTCACACTGACCTAATTTGTGGGCTCTGCCGATCTCTCATCCTATACAGCAGGAAGCCTCCCATGCCCTCAATGCGCAAGCCAACCTTCCTTCTCATCACGCCTATATCCTCCACCTCCAGGGTGTGGCCTGCTCACATGAAACCCGGGAAGGCGGGGCTTCTGTCTGTTCAGCACGCCTCCTTGTTCCTCCTCATGGTTTTGGTTATAAAGACCGAGGGAAAAGTCACAGAGGGGAAATTACATACTGGGAAAGCTTATTCTTAAACCCTAGCTAATTAACATGACACCACACCCTCGTGTGGTGACACCTAACACTTAAGCTCACAGGTTCCCTACTTAATCACATTGCGGTGCCTCCTACACGTCCATGGACCAGGCACTCCACACAATGCTAAATTCCCTATTTGATTCTTCCATCTACTGCCACAAACGTAACAATATATAAACACCTCCCATGCTCCTCCAGCCAAAACTGCTGTGTCAGGCAACCAAGAAGGCCTTCACAAGGTATGCGCTATTCTGTATCAAACCCTTCCCAGAGTTCCTGCACAGCTATAAAGACATTCACAAATAGTACACACATGAGAATCCCAATTATACACACCCCCTCAGCTGCCAGACCGTTTCATCTCTTATTGGTGAATCATCAGCAATAGTGCAGACAGCAAGGCATACTAATGGAGCTCCCAAGCATGTACCACGGACAAATGTCAAAAACAGTCAATATACAAATAATAAAGAAAGATCCGCCAACATCTCTCAGGTGTGAATGGAGGGAATAGCCAAATAACTCTCACCTGTTCAATAAAACCAGGTAGCGAGGATTATAAAAAATAAATTAACACCTCCGATACTCCTTTACATGGGAAGAAGGCCGACACAAGGGAACCATAGAGTTTATCTTGCATAGGCCTTCTTTGCTACTTTACACAGCAGTTTCGGCTAAAGGAGCATGGGAGGTGTTAAATTATTGATATAATCCTAGCCACCTGGGTTTAGTTGATAAGGTGAGAGCTGATTGGTTATTTCCTCCATTCACAGGTGAGATATGTGGCTGTGTCTTTCATATATATATATATATATATATATATATATATATATATATATATATATATATATATATATATATATATATATATATATATATATATATGTCTGTATTTTCATGGGAGTGGCTGGCCCAGGTTAACCCCCCAATCAAATTTGTGGTGACGAGCGGTTAACACCGACACCCCCCAGACAGCTGAGTGGTTGTTTCCTAAGAAGAGGTGGACACGTTGATTTACGAAGATTTTAATATCTGCTCAAAGGGCATGGTGGACGGCAATGGCGGACGGGCTGAGGAGTACGGCACAGGATCACTGCGCCAGGACAGCATCAGGGGATTCATCCGCAAACCCACTACAATTACACGAATACAGTTTTTTCAAAACAAACACATTTAATGAACATAAACAAATATTTACAAAGACAATATTTCAACAGGTAATAACAGTAATAATAAATATATAAATCCTACTCTCGAGGCCTCGCACACAGCCACACATAAAGACAAAGGGTGACCAAAATAAAAAGAAAAACCCTTCTTTTCAAGTGTACTGATGCTCAACTTGGCCCAGAGCTGGTCCTTGTCAAACTGGGAATTGGGAGCTCTTCTACCAGCACGTGCACACATGCACAAATGGCGCCTCTCTCGTAGCAGGGCAGACATACGCCAGGCAATCCGCAAGCAGCTTTTCATATTATGGCTCAAAATGTGCCAGCTCGCCTCCTTCCAAGGGTGCTACCTTCCTCGTGCGTTCCTCACCCTGACCTCGTGTGTGTGCTCTGCCAATCTCCCGTTTTAGCCTGACGGAAGGCTTCCACAATCCACATGTGCGCAAGTCTGCCTTGCCCTTGACCGCGATCATACAGATCTCTATTTCTATCCGGTCAGAAGCCTCCCACCAACCGCATGTGCGACCAATCTCCTGTCCTCTGCAGTAGTCTGAATCCCCTCGCAATGTGCCCCTTCACTTTCCCACTCTATCTCCTGTTCTCTATATCCTCCACCTCTGGGGCATGGCCTCCCCACCTCAAACCCGGGAAGGCTGGACTTTAGTGAGTTGAGATGTGCCCCCTCCCCCTTTATTGTCGATCTTGAAATATAAAAAATCATAGGGAAAAATCACATACTGGGGAACTTATTCTTACCACCTGGCTAATTAACACCACACCACCCCTTGTGTGGTAACACGTTACACTTAAGCTCACAGATTCCCTACTTCCTACATCGAGATGCTTTCTTCTCATCCATGGACCAAGCAACTCCACACAATGCTAAATTCCCTATTAAATCCTTCCATGTACCCCTACAACCATAACTATATATATATATATATATATATATATATATATATATATATATATATATATATATATATATATATATATATATATATATATATATATTGTTACTGATCTGGAAACCATAAGCATTCAACATACAGGTCCCAAAAGTTAGTTTTGCCGTTAAGTTTCTGTGAGATAGAACCCCTCCTTTTGTCTAGTGGGAGAATCAAAGGTGTGCGTTGTGAGGTTCTTTTAGCTAGGTTATTACATCTAACATACCAGATATCCTCCAACGAAACATCCAACGGTACCATCGCGTTTGCAGCCCTCGGTTCGCGGGCCACAGCACACCATTGCCTGAGGCGGAATTCCGACGATGGTCGAGGCAGTTGCACCATGTCCACCTTTCTCAAACACACATGGAGGGGAGGGGCGGCTTTCTCCGGTTAAGGCCGAAACCCCGCCCAGAAAGGGTGGGGCCGTGGGAACCTTGTCTAATCAAGGCGGACAGCGACGTGTGCTTCACCGAGCCCCGCCCCGGACGGGGGCTCTGGTGTTGCCTTTCGTTGGTTCTTACGAGAGGAGCACATCTGAGGAGAGGAGAAGAGAGAAGCGCGTCTGAGGGGATTATATAAAAAAAGGAGCACGTTGGTTGGGTGCGTCGTGTTGTGTTGTTGGTGGTTTGTGGTTCGTTCGTGGAGTTGACTGGTTCTTTTGCTGGCGTTCATGGAGCCTTCATGGGTCCTGTCCACGTCCCTGATCTCCGCCCGGGGACTCCGACTGCTCCACGTGGGTTCCTCCACGGGCACGAGCCCCACGCGTGTGACTGTGGGTCGAGCCGCACCACCATTGACAGGTGCCACACTGCGGAGCACCCCCTACCTCCAGCATGCAGGTACCCCGCCGAACTGCGATCTCCCCAGCTCGTCTCTCCTTCTCTGGCTGCGGGGGTCTTCAATAAAATATCTGTGTGTGTGTGTCTGAATGTGTTGGGCCCGTCTTTTAAGTAGAACTGCATAAGTGTTATTCCACCTTTGTTAAATATTCCTTGTATATTCCGCGAGAAGTCTTGCCCTGTGTCTTTACCTTCGCATTCTGCGAAAGGTTGTGTTTTGGTCGGCGTGTATTTATTTATTTATTTATTTATTTGTAATCTTGTGATTCGTATAACTCAAAAAGTATTAAACCGAATTGCATGAAATTTGGTGGGATGATTGGTTATTAGCCAGGAAGCATTCGATTAGATTTTGGGATCGTTCGGGTCAAAGGTCAAGGTCAAGGTCACGAAAAGGTCAAATCGTCTTTTTACGATAACACGGTCAATTTTTATTCAATTTGCATGCAACTAACGCCAAAATGTTCAGAATTCAACGCCTCATCTTGTGATATGCAATATGACACAATGACGCCCATACTCTTGTTACCGGTTTGGGGTCAAAGGTCAGGGGGGTCATGACCTTGAAAACGAGATTACCTTCTCTTGTTGAAAGGTTGTATTCACCGAGCTTGCGAGTGAAGACTCGCCAAAACGACGTGAGTTGATTGTTGTTTCGTCCATAGCCCCCGAAAGTCGGGGGGGGGGTCATGACATTATAGACATGTGGTTTGTGTCATAAGACCATTCATATGAAACCAGTTCCCCACACTCATACCAAGAACAAAAAAAGTAGTGGCGGCGAAGGTATGCGTTCTATGAGTGCCCGTTCTAGTTTTTATTTGTGAATAAAACAATTGTAGAAATGTACCCAGTTTGTTTCCGTCCTTTCTTGCATTGGTCCAGCATGGTTCATATCTGAGTTTAGCCGGGTTTTTATACCCGATAATCCGTTCATTCTTGCCGGCACGGCTTTGGCAGTTCCGCTCGACTGCACCCGAACCGGGGTTGGTCGTCGGTAGTTGGAACTCTACCGCAGTCGGTGGAGTGACCCAGTTCGAGCAAGACGTGCCGAGGACGTGGTTCCCCGGTAGTCGAAATCGCGTAGTTAATTAGATAAATTGGTTCAAGACAAAAAGACCCTACGCTACGTGGTGGAGGTATTGGCGTTCCACAGTTGGTTCAGCGACCCGCCAGCTTGCGGAATTATCCGGAGCAACGGCCTACAGTTCCGGGGAGTCTGGTGGGAAACGACATAGCTTTCCACGCCTAGTGGTCATTCTCACCACCGACCCCCGGCCCACAACAATATATATATATATATATATATATATATATATATATATATATATATATATATATATATATATATATATATATATATATATATATATATATATATATATATATATATAATCGAGAATGGTAAACAATGTTCTACAAACCATCATGGTGTAATATCTGTTGGTGAAAGACTGTAAAATAAAGTGGCAGAGAATTGAATGAATGATTACGTTGAAATTTTTACTTTAAGGGGCAAGTGTGTGTGTGTGTGTGTGTGTGTGTGTGTGTGTGTGTGTGTGTGTGTGCGCGCGCACGTGCGCTATTATGTTAATTGTGTTAGTGTTTGTTTCATTACCTTCGCATTCTGCGAAAGGTTATGTTTTGGTCGGCGTGTATTTATTTATTTATTTATTTATTTGTGATCTTGTGATTCGTATAACTCAAAAAGTATAAAACCGAATTGCATGAAATTTGGTGGGATGATTGGTTATTAGCCAGGAAGCATTCGATTAGATTTTGGGATCGTTCGGGTCAAAGGTCAAGGTCAAGGTCACAAAAAGGTCAAAATCGTCTTTTTACGATAACACGGTCAATTTTTATTCAATTTGCATGCAACTAACGCCAAAATGTTCAGAATTCAACGCCTCATCGTGTGATATGCAATATGACACAATGACGCCTATACTCTTGTTACCGGTTAGGGGTCAAAGGTCAGGGGGTTCACGACCTTGAAAAATATGCGGTTTTTGTCATAACGCAGTCAATTCTTGTCCGCTTTACATGAACCCAGCACCAAAATGTTCAGAATTTAATGCCCAATCTTGTGACACAATGACGTCATCACACATGTCACTGGTTGGGGTAAAATGTCGGGGGGGGGGTCACGCCCTTGAAAAATATGCGGTTTTCGGCATAACTCAGTCAATTCTTATTCGATTTGCATGAAACCAGCATCAAACGAGATTACCTTCTCTTGTTGAAACGTTGTATTCACCGAGCTTGCGAGTGAAGACTCGCCAAAACGACGTGAGTTGATTGTTGTTTAGTCCGTAGCCCCCGAAAGTCGGGGGGGGGGTCATGACATTATAGATATGTGGTTTGTGTCATAAGACCATTCATATGAAACCAGTTCCCCACACTCATACCAAGAACAAAAAAAGTAGTGGTGGCGAAGGTATGCGCTCTATGAGTGCCCGTTCTAGTTTTTAGAAGTGACAAACTCAAAAGACCAATCGCTCTGACACTGGTGGTCATCCAACTCAGGAAAAGCAATCGCAATTCAGAAATACACCGACATGACGTCTATTAAGTACTTCCTGCTGCAACCTGAGTACGTCTATTCACGAGAATGGTAGAGTACCCGCCGTTACAAGCATGCAACATGTTCTTCTGACATGCAACACGGAGATATAGGCAAGTGACAGCTCCGTATGGGAAAAATATATAACCAGGGTTACGTGCATGAAGCAAAAACATTCAGTACCTACTGCTTATAATTCAAAACATCTCACAACACTGAAAAATGTGGGGACAGGAAAACTGCACTGAAAATAGTGAAGACTTGCAATACCCTCTCCCACCTGGAGGCGGCGCTATACGATACACATTTACATCGAGAATATGCATCCCCCTACCCCCAAGATCACCAGCAAAGATAAAAACACCCCGATACATGAATTGGGGTCGTGCTGATCCTATGTAGTAAGTCTGGATGTAATTGGCCCAGAACTGTAGGATGAGTAGCCCTACAAACCCATGAACAAACCCAAAAACACCTCGAACACTGCTCCGTGAATTAAGGTAAGGATGGTATTCATGGAATGCATACCCTGTGGAGTCTTGACTTGGTGCAAGCCATCTCTTTTGTTTGTTGAGGGATTCTTTTTTTTTCTTTGATCCAGTATGTCTCCCAGATGATGTGACTGATGACGTCATCTTTATCAAACCATATTTCCCATGGGAAGTTGATCAATTAGTTAAATTTTGCATTGATCAGTTGAGTGGTTTCTCCTACGAATGTTTTAAAAGTTTTTCCCTTCCATCCAACATGGCTGCCAGACCATATGACACATGATGGTCATTTTTATGAGAATGCTGTTCAAATTTCAAGTCAATCAGATGAAAATTGACAATTTCAGAAATTTTGGCCTATGTCGACCTTTTGGCCCATGTTGACCTCGAAAGAGTGACCGCTATATCACATGGTGAAGTTGCATGTAGTAAAGTTTAAATTTCCTCTGCTGAACGGTTTTCGATGTACGCTCTTAACAACATCCAGACACGACATTATGACATACACACGTACAACATACATACGCTAGGGATCGTTTAATCCTGCTTTTCGCTTCACGAGCGCAGGGTAATTATGCACTACAACATGGGTACATCTAAGTATGTATATGGGTACAACA
This sequence comes from Eptatretus burgeri, assembly GCF_056783735.1. Taxonomy (NCBI): domain Eukaryota; kingdom Metazoa; phylum Chordata; class Myxini; order Myxiniformes; family Myxinidae; genus Eptatretus; species Eptatretus burgeri. The sequence continues at coordinate 31,190,207 of NC_140972.1, read as the reverse complement.
TGGGTACATCTAAGTATGTAGATGGGTACAACATGGGTACATCTACGTATGTAGATGGGTACAACATAGGTACATCTAAGTATGTAGATGGGTACAACATGGGTACATCTAAGTATGTAGATGGGTACAACATGGGTACATCTAACTATGTAGATGGGTCCAACATGGGTACATCGAAGTATGTAGATGGGTCCAACATGGGTACATCGAAGTATGTAGATGGGTACAACATGGGTACATCTAACTATGTAGATGGGTACAACATGGGTACATCTAACTATGTAGATGGATACATCTAAGTATGTAGATGGGTACAACATGGGTACATCTAAGTATGTAGTAAAACGTGGTTATTGCTGTGAAAGGGCTCTTCCCACATACACGAAACAAATCACTTTAGACACCGAAATGATGGCGGTTTCAATTTCATCAGTTATGTATTTCACTTCATCAAAGATTGTACTCCACTTCAAATTCGGATTCTATCCCCACCTGTCAGGTGGGTAAACAACCAGTGGTTGAATAAAATGGGGTTTTGTGTATTTTCTGCAATTCATTTTTCTGTTTCATTCTCTTTCACATATGCCATGAGACTTGAGATGGTGCATAGAGTGCAAACAGACTTCAATTTGGTTGCAATAAAGGGCTTTCCATTGACCTGAATTTGACCTTAATTACCCTCACCAGAGGAAAGAGCATTTGGGTCCGTTTGTTGGTTTGTCTGTTTGTAACTTACGAAATCTTTAGATTTCGTAAGTATATTGATCACTTCTGGACTCTGTTTGTGTGTTTGTGTGTTTGTAGGCACGATAACTCGATAACGGAAGAAGCTGCCAAGGTCAAATTACACCACGTGATTCAGGAGGGTGATGGCAAGCGCTGATTAGATTTTGGTCAAAATCGGTCAAAGGTCAGTCACAGTGAGGTCAAACATCAAAAAAAATTATAACTCGAGAACGGAAGAAGCTACCAATGTCAAATTAGACCACGTGATTCAGGAGTATGATGGCTCGTGTTGGTTAGATTTTGGTCAAAATCGGTCAAAGGTCAAGGACACCGTGAGGTCAAACATCCAAAAAAAAGTTATAACTCGAGAACGGAAGAAGCTTCCAATGTCCAATTACACCACGTGATTCAGGAGGGTGATGGCTAGCGCTGATTAGATTTTGGTCAAAATCGGTCAAAGGTCAAGGACACCGTGAGGTCAAACATTCGATTTTTGATAGTTTGGTACAGAATCATCGTAGAAACTTCTGGTTTGCGTCGGTACCTTCTCGAGAGACAGCTTTTATTAGACAAGGTCAGAGGTCAAGTTGACGATTTCGTAAGTACCAGTCTATGACTGCTTGTTGGATTCGCTATATATGCTAGATATCCCTTATTGTCGGGTTTTCCGTCGTGTGTGTGTGTGTGTGTGTGTGTGTGTGTGTGTGTGTGTGTGTGTGTGTGTGTGTGTGTGTGTGTGTGTGTGTGTGTGTGTGTCTGCAACGCGAGGCTCCACAGCACGAACCAGCAAACCGATTTCGATGAAACTTTGCCAACATATGGAATATATACTGGGAATGTGCGCATTTGAATTTCGTTGCCAAGCAACCACCTGTTGCTGTGCAGCGGCCGAAAAACCGCGTACAGTATTTTCAATACTTGTCCTTCAGTTTTGAATGTCGAGAAGCGAGACTTCGGAATTAAACACTTCGAGATATTTAGAAAATTTTACTTGAGCCGATTTTTGATTGAGGTTTTATTTTTCAAATGGTAGTCCTTCAAAAATAGGGTGTCTATTTACCGTCATTTTTTATGAGGGGCTTAGGAAAGTGGGCGGAGCTTAGGGAAAGTGGACGTGATTGATGAAATTGGGAGTGGTGTATGAAAGTGAACGTGGCTTATGGAAAGTGGGCGTGGCTTATGAAAAATAATGTGTGGCTCAGGAGGTGTGGTCAAACAAGAGCATTGAGAGAAGTTTATTGGTATGTGTGTGTGTGTGTGTGTGTGTGTGTGTGTGTGTGTGTGGGTGTGTGTGTGTGTGTGTGTGTGTGTGTGTGTGTGTGTGTGTGTGTGTGTGTGTGTGTGTGTGTGTGTGTGTGTGTGTGTGTGTGTGTGTGTGTGTGTGTGTGTGTGTGAGTCTGTAACGTGAGGCTCCACAGCACAAACCAACAAACCGATTATTTTTCAAATGGTAGTCCTTCAAAAATAGGGTGTCTATTTACCGTCATTTTTTTTATGAGGAGTGCCAGTTGGCAAAATATGCAATAGGAAGAATATTTCCATGCAGAGGAACAATTGTATGTGAACCAATATGTCTTGGCAATGATTCTTTGTCTGTGGATCGGTCAGAATGAAAAGCATTGTATCCAGCGCTTCGATCCTTGCGAATCCCTCGTCGCCTACCGGCTTGTTACTTACGAAATCTAAAGATTTCGTAAGTATATTGATGACTTCCGTTTGTTTGTTTGTTTGTTTGTTTGTTTGTTTGTTTGTTTGTAGGCACGATAACTCGAGAACGGAAGAAGCTACCAATGTCAAATTACACCACGTGATTCAGGAGGGTGATGGCTAGCGCTGATTAGATTTCAGTCAAAATCGGTCAAAGGTCAAGGTCACAGTGAGGTCAAACATAATTCTGTAAATTCATATGGAGAAATGGAGTATTTTTGCTTCGCTCG
>NC_140972.1:31167544-31182544 GCF_056783735.1 Eptatretus burgeri | reverse complement strand
GAAAATCTCAGTCTTGGTATATAAATGGAAAACATAATGAATGTGAAAAATATCAAATAAGTCTTATTGAAAAAATAACCAAAACAAAAGTAAATAAAACAAATAAGCGAATCAATTTAAAAAAGTAGTAAGTTAGAGGATGTAAAGAAAAAATGAATATCCTTGAATGGATATTGAATGTATATACATATACATACATATACATATATATATATATATATATATATATATATATATATATATATATATATAAATACATACATGTGTGTATATATATATATATATATATATATATATATATATATATATATATATATATATATATATATATATATATATATATATATATATATATATATATATATATATATATATATATATATATATATATATATATAGTAGGGTGAATATACTGGTTCTGGCTCACTTTTCCCCATGTAAATGAATGGGGGATTTTCAGCGATTCATATTCTTTTTCCCTAAAAATAAACCCCCTTTTTATCCCAAGGTATATTTATTTGTCTCCCCTTTTAACCTGGGGACACTTTTTTTTTTTTTTCAAATAATCCATGCAATAAGATAAAGATTTGTTCAAGTACTAAAGTGGTAATGTGATTTGTTAAAGGTGATTCGAAAGAAATATCTGAAATGTCTAAGCCTCGGGACACTCTTTATCAAATAACCGATGCATATTGTTTAGCTCACTCATTGAACCTATAAAGATTTGTTCATTCTCAAATTCCTTCAATAGTTTAATTTTCTTTGCACAATAATCCCCATCTAAAATATTGAAAAACAAAACATTTGAATCTTTATATTTTTTAAGATACCCCTTTTGTGCCATTACGAAATGATAAACTTCTCTTAATGCTCTTGTTTGACCACCTCCTGAGCCACATATCATTTTGAGATTATAGTAAATTGTTTTTTCATTGTTCAATTGATAACCATCAAAGTTTTCAGTCCATTCAAGGATATTCATTTTTTTCTTTACATCCTCTAACTTACTACTTTTTAAATTGATTCGCTTATTTGTTTTATTTTCTTGTGTTTTTGTGATTGAAGATGTCTATTATAACTTCTCTTCAAAACATCCTTTGAACAGATATCACAATGTTTTCTTTCCAACTCAAGAGGAGATATTTTATGAAATAGATGAAATGTGTGTTTGTTGGTTCGGAGGTGTTTTCTATAATGTTTATATTTGTGATTACAAACATCGCAGTATGTTGTATTCACCATATTTAGATAATAAATCTTTGCTTAAACTAAAATTTTCTTGATGAAAATTTCGTTTATTTTACAGGTGAATCTGTGCTAAAAACCATTTTATCCTCCAACTTTTTCACTTAAGAAATACAATGTTTCAATACACAAAAGACAAGTTTCAATCAATCTCTTCATTTGTTAAAGATACTGAGAAATATGTCAAGGATGTAAAATTAAACAAAGATAAATATAACAGCTATTGGATAAAAACAATTATGGTAAATAATATGAGTTCTTCAATTTCCTTCAGTGGAAGGGCTTTTAGTATACCTGGTAGAACATCAATTAAAGTATCTCTAACAAAAGTTTCTCCTCTCCTTCTGGTAATATATTCAAAACTAGAAAAAGCAAAGAAACAAGAAAAAGTATCAAAAAACAAAAACCTTATGGATGAAGCTTCAGAAAGAAAAGATAAGACCATCTGTAATATGCAAGGAGAAATTTGTATTTTTTTCAACAACCCTAAAGATGTAAATCCTGATGAAATAAAGGATGTTAATATATCAGGTGAAATGACATTTCGTTCAATAGTAGTTATCGATCATTTTAAAATTACCTTTAATATAAAAAATGTTGTCGTTGAATCTGGTAATGAAAAAAAGTATATCGATATCGATGGTAATATTATTAAATATGAGTCAATATACAACTGAAAGTATAGATGAATTTCAGTTTAATAAAGTTTTACTTTATAAATATGCTAGACTTTCCTGATTCTCCATATGACAAATTTGAGAATTGTCCTGCGTGTGAAAGACGGGGATTAAACACAGAGTCAAAAGCCTATAAACAATGTATATTCTGTGATTATCTTCTAATTAATGATAATAAAAAATATAAAAAGGAAAATAATTATTTTAGATTTACACCAAAAATGAATTACTTGCCAAGATTGATTAGAGAAATGAATGTAAAGTACGAGGGTGATGACACACCTTTCCTTACAAGGGAAGAAACTGAACGTATAAGAGAAATGTTCAAAGGATTGTTGTTATATATTATTCATGGATGTAATTTTCAGGGAAATATCAACACAAGATATTGTATAAATAAAATAATGGATTATCTTGAAATTAAACCTGAACTTAGGATAAAATATAGAGTTTCTAAAAAAGCCAATAATAAATTAAATAACCTGTTTTCCAAATATATAAATGAATGATTTTTTACCCATTTGGGAAAATAAGATAAAATTTAACAACCATAAAAATCTCCCAAATTCATTAAGATGTCTCATAGTTGGTTCAAGTGGATGTGGAAAAACCTGCTTACTTTTAAAGATGCTCCTCACTCACAACTTTTTAGATTATGATAATTTAATAATTTTCACAAAGTCGAGTTTTCAACCAGAGTATCAACTACTCTCACAAGGTTTTAATGCTGGTCTTCAAAAAGAAGATATAATCGGTTTATTTAAACTTCAAAAAAACCTAAATGATTATAACATTGAAGATATAATTCAACTGTTTTGTGATACACAGAGATGTGAAAAGAAATCAAATCCGATAACTTGTATTCTTAGTGATAATACGGATGATATACCGTCTCCCCAAGATTTGGATAAATCAAAAAAGAACCTCGTTATCTTTGATGATTGTGTTAATGAGAGAAACCAAACGGTAATGGACAGCTACTACACAAGAGGGAGACATTCTTCTTGTTATTGTATTTATCTTAGTCAATCGTACTTTCAACTTCCTCATCGTTCCATCAGAAACAATGCTAATACTTTTATTTTATTCAAGTTAAATTCAATAGATATCAATAATTTTTGGAGAGATAATTGTTCTACATTATGTGGTAAAAATAAATTTGAGGATTACATGAAGCACACGACTGAAAAATATAAATATATTGTTGCGAAACAAGATGAGATATTAAGGGATATATTTTTTTGTTTTATAAACAATTACGTATATAAATGACAACTATTATTATAAATCTTGTGGGTAAATCTGCTTCTGGAAAAAACTTTCATAAATCAAGGTTCTTGTGTAGTACAAATGAGAATATTGTAAATTTACTTAAAAAACACCCCGTGATACGCATTGTATCAGCAACAACTAGAGCAATAAGACCTGGAGAAGTAAAACGTGAAGATTATCACTATATTTCAGTGGAGGAACATATGCGATTGAGGAATGAAGGTCAAATATTTGAGGAGGTTTCTCTTGGTACAACAAAATATTCACATTGTAAGAGTGAGTTAAGGAAACTAAAATCTGGTGGTCTTGGGATATTAGAAACTAATCCAGAAGGAACGAGACAAATTATTAAACATCTGAGCGGAGTGAAGATTTTATCATTCGGTTTTGATGTTGATGAAGAAACTCAACGCAAACGTATGAAAAGCAGAGATGCAAGTATTAGTGAAGAAGAAATTACAACTCGCATTAATGTTAATAAAGAATTTGATGAAATATTTAAAGAAAAGGATTTATTTGAACACATCTACTTGAATGATGAAGAAAAGGAAAATTTCCCTGTTGATCTTTACAATTCATTAAATGATATTTTACAATAAATAAATGGATGCAAAAGAAAGAGCATGAAGATTTAAGGAACATCAAGAGTTTGTTTCAAAAGTTGTAAAACAGCAGGAAGACATAAAGAAGAAATGCAGACAGAAACTAACGGGCGAAGAAGCATTTGAAAGAAAACAAGAGAAATTTTTTAAACCACTTTTAAAAACTTCCCAAAAAAAATGAAAGATGTTTCCACAGTTCCCACAGTAGAATATACTCCTAAAAAACTTCAAATGTTAAAAGATTTTGATCAAATGACAGAGGAAGAATTAGAGCATTTAGGAGAATTAAAGGTATATGATGATGAAGGTTTATTTCAACAACTGGAAGAGATTAATCGACCCCCTGATTATATTGTGAATGCTCTTCAAAACAATGAATATTCAGCGGATTCAAAAACCAAAGCAGGACTCATTCCAACAGAACAACCAGCAATATTTCATCTTGTTCAAGAAAAGGTATTGATATTTAATGATGAATTAAGGTTCTTGGGTTCTGCTCAACCCCCTGTTAAACTAACTCCGAGATTAATGTTTCTTCTCACAAAAGATGGAAGACAAGGTTCAACTGTGAGGGATGAATCAAAGTATATTGATAAACCATTGGATATCAATAATGATGATAGAGTATATATTGATCTGCTGAACACTCTAAATTATAGGGTTAGTATTTCTAGTAAAAGTAGGAAAAATGAGAAGGAGAAACACATTATTCAGGCTTCAAGTATCCTTGGTTCAGGTATTAGTTTTCTTCCAAATGACCCATCACAATTAGTTAATAGACTGTTATTGTTGTTAGGTAGTAAGAATGCTGGAAATAACAATTGTTTTAATGAAGCATCAGCCATTTTAGACCAGTTGATGAACATGAAAATAATTAATAAATCTCAATATAAAGACATTTTATCTCATATTAAATAAGATGAGAAGCACAATCCTGAGTTTTAATTTCACAAGCGACCACACATCTTCATTCCCATACCCACTACAACTTGACCCAACAAAAGAATATGAGGCATCTTTATTGTCCATGGAAACTTATACCTTATTTAATATAACTGATAAAAATGACAAGTTCAGTTATAATCCCGGAAGTGGATACAAAACGATAACAGTCTCACCCGGAGCATATGAGATTTCTCAAATATCTTCCGAAATTGCTCGTCTTATGAAAGAACAGGGTGATGAACCCAAAAATATTGTTATAGACATTCAAAAACATACTTCAAAATCAACGATTAAAGTTAAAAATAACTACAAGGTTGATTTCACAATTGATAATTCATTTAGAGAGTTATTGGGTTTCTCCTAAAAAAAGATTGAAACTAATGGGACGTTTTACAGTGATAATGTCATTCAAATATCCTCAGGAATAAATTCGGTGTTAATTCACTGTGATTTGATTGATGGTGCTTATAATGATGGAAAAAAAACAAATACAATTTTTCATTCAGCGCATACTCAACCCCAATTGGTTATAAATTCAATATGGAACCTAAAAATTTGGTTTATCTCCCTGTGTCAGGAAAAACCATACACAGAGTAAATTTTAGGATAACCAACCAAGATAATCGTATGATTTCTTTTAATGGAGAAGTTATATCCATCAGAATTCACCTACGTGAAGTTTTCCAATAAATAAATACGATGGTTATTGTGAGGAAACACGAGTTGGGAAAATATAAAATAATTACAGGGGATGGGATGTTCCTTTCCCCATACTACAAGGGTGAAGGTATGTATCTTGGTAGAGGATACTATAAACCTAAGAGACAAAGGGGTGTTGGACATCAATTTAGAGGAGATGGGTTATTGATACTCTCATGGGTATTGGTTCAACTATTCTAAAACATAAAGATCTAATTGGTTCAACTGCTTCTGCTGTGGGAAATGTAGCAGGTGCTGTAAAGAGCATAAAAGATGCCCAGAAGGAATCTCGTAAATTACAAGCAATAAAAGAAATTAAGAAAGGCAAAACTCAGTTGTCCCCCCAAGAACGACAGAAAATAATTTGAATACTTGGATCAGGGTTTCAAAAGTTTTAACATCTTTTTTTGCTAAATAAATACAAGTATGGAAGCAATTGATAGTATCTATGATTTGGATGATACTATTATTATCTCAAACTCCACTAAAAAAGATTACTTCAAGGTAAATGCAATAACTGGAACAGACTGGAATACGAATGGTACAAAAAGTTTTGAAATAAATAATCAACAAACCTATTTGAATCTCTCCGAAAGTTTCTTGTTGTGTAAATTTAAATTCACTAAAGCTGGGAATAACACAAACGCTACACTTGTAAATGATTTATTCTGGAAAATGTTTGATAGTGTGCGTTTGTATATTGGAACACAAGAAGTTGAAGCGGTTGATTATGTCTCTGCTGTATCTGAAATGATGAAATTTACACTCTATACATTCAGTGATAGAATGGGAAAGGGGTCTGTCGAAGGTTTTATTCCTGATATGTCAACGGCAACAAACACAGACCCTGGATATATTCAAAGGAAAGGAATGTATAATGATGATACAAAAGCAGAAAATAGTTTTACTGTGGCAGTTCCTCTTAAAGGTATATTTGGATTTTGTGATCATGATAAAGTTCTGTATGGTCTTAAAATTAGATTTCAACTACAAAGGAATGATAATGAAAATAGATTGCTTTTTGGTGTTGGTAGTGCTTTTGGTGAACAGAATAAATTTGTAATTGAGGAAATGAGTTGGTATATCAGTGAATATACTCCTAATCTTAAAACAGAAGAGATGTTGAATAGAAGACTTAACTCAAAGAAACCACTCAGTGTATCATACCTCAAAAGAAGATGTCAACACGTTAAACTCAATCAAACTACTTACACGTGGAATTTGGGTGTTCTGGAAGGAAAGCCACGATATCTGTGAATCATTTTTAAAAAGCCAGATGGTGATACTGCGACTGATAAGAATAATGCATTGAGTGATAATGCTAAGGTGAAACAACTTCGCGTTTCTCGAGATGGAACATTTTATCCATGAGATAGATTGGAAATTAATTGGGAAAAAAATGATTTTGCTGAAGCATACAAGTCTTACCAAAAGGTGTGTGAAAGTAATGGAAATATAGAACCTATTTTGGATATGACAGCATTTAAAAGTTTGTATACAATCTGTGCGTTTGACCTGAGCGCTCAAAAGGAAACTATAAAGTCTAATCGAGTGGATACTTCCCTATACATTGAAAGAGGAGAGAGTGAAGAAGTTGATACATATTGTTTGCTTTTGGAAGAAACAGAATTACAGATTAATACAGATAATGGTGTGATGATTAGTCTCACATAATTTTTTGTTAAATAAATGAGTGGCAAAGTACCAACTGGGGTTTATGTTAATCAAATCAATCTTCATAAACTATCATCTTGTGTTCAAAATCAAAAGCCTTGTACGATTAACGGTAATACAATTCAGAGAAAAGGAGCAGTAAGAATTGATGTTTTGCTCACAAGAGAACAGGTTAAAATCTTGAATGACACTGGCTCACTTAAAATTAAAATGACAAAACCAATGTTGAAAAAATATTCAATAAGAGAGACGAGTGGAGGATTTCTCCAATTTCTAATTCCTTTATTTGCTGGTTTAAGTGCGGTTGGAGCATTGACGGGTGGTATTTCAACAGCGGTGAAAACTGCCAACGAAAGGAAGGCTCAACTCCAGGCTCAAAAATAATTGGAAAGACATAACAAAGAGTTGGAGAAACAAATTAGTGGAAGTGGTGTAATTGTAGATTTTGCTGAAAAACTTGAAGGTCTGCCTGATAAAGCGAGATTGTTAGTTGGAGATATGCTTTCTTCTATAGCATAAGCAGGTGTAAAATTAACGAAAAGAGGTAATGGATTATATCTTTCTAATAAATAAATGAGCATTGATGAGTGGTTTAAAGAATTTGGAAAGAATACAACATCAAACTTACAACTTGTCAAATATTGTAAGAAATTAAAAATTCATCATGTGGTTATTTGTATGAGAGATGAATTAACAAATGTGCCGAAACATACAAAGAATATTATTATGAACTTAGAAGATAATAATGGGAACGGTTCTCATTGGGTTTGTATTTTTAATAGTCAAGACAAATATTATTTTGATAGTTTTGGTCTTCCACCACCTGTTGAAGTCATAAAATTCTTACAGAATGGTGTTTATCAAACATTTCAAGTCCAAGAATTAAATTCCAAGTGTTGGGGTCAATTATGTCTATATGTGTTATTTCAACTCAACAAAAATTAAAAATTTATGATATTATTTTTAATCTAATGTAAATGACTTATGTTGGTAAAGATGGTTCTATCTTTGGTGTATCCCAAGAACTGGATATTGATTTATCAAATTATTACACAAAGGCACAGGCTGAACGACATAAATATAATATAACCAAAAATATTAACATGAAAAATGCTTATAAATTAAAAAATTATCCAAGCCCGACTGACGCGAATGACTTGGTGAGATTAAGTGATTTATCACAATAAATATCCTTAAATAAAATGGCCGTGTATTCCAAAGATACAGAAGTGTTGATATTATCTCCAGGTCATACAGAATTCACAGTTCGAATTAAAATAAATTTTTATAAAGAAGGGCGTATCGTTTGTATGAGAATAGAACAATGGGGGTATGATATGAATGATTTAGGGTATAATTGGTCATTTAAAATTAACCTCGAAGACCTGGAACAATTAAATCAGTCTCGAAAGGAAGAATATTATCCACTTGGTGTCGAGAATGAGTTTTGTGGGGCCACGATTAGTAAACAACAAAAAAAAGAATTTAATAAGGGTAAATATAATAATGGTTTTGCCCTTGTTTATATCATGAAAACAGAAAAAACAGGATTATATATAATAAGTAAGGAAATACAAAATGATTTAACTATGGGAAGATGGGGAGGTGTTTCGTGCCATAATATTATTCTAACATATATTTCTAATACATAAATGACAGCAAGAAGGCTTCAAGAAAATTATCATTTCTGTGTCCAAGCATACCTTCAAGAAAAGGGTATTCGGTATTTTAATAAATATGTTCTACAACATAAGAATGAGGTATTTTCAATAAAAGATTGGCATTATACTGATGTTGAGAAACCGACAACTTTAGATTTATTTAGAATGTTAAATGATGAAAAAATTATAAAGTTAAGAAAAGGTAAGGCTCTTTTAGAAATTCAAAAGAAATTTTATTGGTTTCCTGTTGAAAAAAAATATTTTTGGATACAGGAATAACAAGAAATCCTGATGAATATATGTATGATATATGTATGTAAGCGATTCAAGGATAATAAGGGATGAGGAAGGAGTTGAAGAAGAGAGGGAAGAGGAGGAAAAGGAGAAGAAAGAGAAGGTATGTATATATATATGTGTATATATGTATGTATATGTATATGTATATATATATATGTGTATATATGTATGTATATGTATATGTATATATATATATATATATATATATATATATATATATATATATATATATATATATATATATATATATATATATACATATATATATGTATATATATATATATATATATATATATATATATATATATATATATAAATGTATATATATATATATAAATGTATATATATATATATATATATATATATGCATATATATATATAAATGCATATATATATATATATATATATAAATGTATATATATATATAAATGTATATATATATATATATATATATAAATGTATATATATATAAATGTATATATATATATATATATATATAAAATAATATATATATATATATATATTTTTTTTTAATACATATATTTTTTTATATATATATATATATATATATATATATATATATATATATATATATATATATATATATTTTTTTTTTAATATATATATATATTTTTTTATATATATATATATATATTTTTTATATAAATATATATACATTGCATATGTGTGGAACAAAAACTATACAGTGTGGTTCAGCGAGCCCGAATATGATTACAGTGTGTCCCAAAAATATTTTCAGGTGTGCAGTGTGTCCCAGAAAACATAATTTTGTGGAAAATTCTATTTTTGCTGCATTTTATAGCACAAAAACATACAGTGTGGTCCAGAAAGGCCAAATCTGGTTGCAGTATGTCCCTTTTTTCAAGTGTATAGTGTGTTTCAGAAGAAAGTATCATTTTGTGGAAATATCACCTCTTTGAATTAACCACTGGAGGTGGGCTGAGATGGACACTCCCACCCTCTGGGAATGTCCATATAACTCCACAACTCTGTCACTATCTTTATCCCTTTCTCCTTTTCTCTCTGTGTCGTTTTAGTGTTCACAGACATGTGGCCTTGGCAAGCAGACTCGGCAGGTAGCCTGCAAGCAGCGCCTTGAAGATGGAACCCAACAAACTTTGCCTAGAGAGTCATGTGAGACCCTTGTGCAGCCAATTAGCACTCGAGTTTGCTCTCCTCAAGCCTGTCCTGTCCAATGGGTCACCCAAGCTTGGGGCGAGGTGAGAATACATTTGCCCCCAATAGGTGGGTGTGTGCAAGAAGGTTTACAAACTGCAAAAAGTTTTACAAACAAGAAAAACCTGTAATCCCCTGTAATAACAGACTCCTTTTTAAATGGCAGTTGATGGAGCGCTCGCTCCCCAAAGGAGAGCAATCACCCTCATTGGTATTAAGAGGATTTCATGATTTACCTGCAGTTAATTAAACACATAAGCACTTTTTCTGCATTACTCAACATTCTCAGATGGAGCAGAGAGAATGTTATCACCAGGAGGCAGGAATTTAAAGTTTAAGGTACCGGCACACAATGGCTCCTTCTTTCAGATGGCATAGTCAGATCTAAAACAAACAAACAAAAAAAGCCAAGTTTGTCTTTTGATCTAAAGGACAGTATACTCAATGATTCAATTACAGGAATGACAATTTGTACTTTGGTCCTATGTTGTTGGGAATTTAATCGAGATGAGACGACTTGGATACGAGTGTGTTACTTCGTGACCTATTCATCACCCTTAAACACACATACTTTATTCAATCAGAAATGCCAGTAAACCCACGACTCTTTCAAGGCACACTTGCCTTCTTCAGGCAAGATTTAATTGGGTGTTAACAATCAGGGGTATATTGAGGACACAGGAAAATGCAACTCTCATCATCCCCCCGAATCTCTGGGTGGGCTTCAGTTAAAAGTGTGATGGAAAAGAAACCAGAGAGTTGGTGTCAAAGCCACCCAATGCTCACCTGTTTATACATTTATCGTTTTTAAAAGACGTCTAATAATATTTTTTATAAAGCATTGCAGTGAAATCTGATCCAAATAATTTAAAAGCAACATATGTATTTGTATATTGTAATCAGTAAAAAATAGTGTGGTAGATAAAAACATTATAAAGGAAATAACTTGCACCAAAAACGTTAACATTTTCACGCTCATGCTGACGCTGATGCTCACGCTGACGCTCACGCTCATGCTGACACTCACGCTCATGCTGACACTCACGCTCATGCTGTCACTCACGCTCATGCTAATGCTCACGCTGACGCTCACGCTCACGCTGACATTCACGCTCATGCTGACGCTCACGCTCATGCTGACGCTCACGCTCATGCTGACACTCACGCTCACGCTGACAATCATGCTCATGCTGATGCTCATGCTCATGCTGACACTCATGCTCATGCTGACGCTCATGCTCATTGCTGACGCTCACGCTTACGCTCACGCCAGGGGTAGCGCTATAGCTCTCTGTTCTTTGAACAGGCGAGCCAAAAATGAGAATCGTTTAAGTACTTTACGGTACACGGTGCATGTTCATTTTATCGCGAGGCTTTGTCATTCAATCGCCTCAAAATAATTCCATCCATTGAGCTTGTACGTGATTTATGAAATGAAAAAATGATAAGTTTTGATTATTGTATTGTTATCCTCACCGAAGAAGAGGGTATTGCATCTTGGTCCGTTTGTTTGTTTGTTTGTCCACACAGAACTTTTGTGTTTTTCTCCACAACCGCTTATCAGATTGAGACGAAATTTTCACCATTGGTGCGACTCCTGGTGTAGAATGTTTCAATGATGATTATGACGCCATAGGTCACGTGGTGTGGCAGCCATGTTGGAAAAATGGAAAAAAAACTTTGGACCTCTGTATCTTTGAAACCACATAAAGGAAAAAATTGAAACTTGGTACACAGCAAGTACTCCTCATGGGGAATCAGTGTGACTTTTTTATGATGTCATAGGTGCCTTCGTTATGACGTCATAATTGCGTATCTAGAATGCTACATCGGATCAGCATGAACATTTTTTGAGGGTCATAGAGGGATAAAATGGTCCACATATTTTTTTTGTATTATGTCATCGGTCACATGATTCAGCAGCCATATTTTTTTTTTTTTAAATAACCTTCAAAAATGTTATTCTATGAAATGACTGAACTGGTCATCACTGCCAGCAGTTATAAAGTGGCAGTTCTAATTATGCCTCTTATTAATTACGTAACACCTGTACACTAACACCACACAACACACCACAAAACAAGTCCTGGCGAGGGTATGCAATCTCTGATTGCTCTTTTTATTGTTATTATTGGGTTTAGTCAGATAACATTTCATCCTTGTGAACACAAACCTCTGGTGGACATTCACAAAGTTCTTGCCCTTAGCTACTGAACATGCACGTTTCGGTTGTATATTCAGCTGAGAACATTTTAAATCCTCCTTATTAGACTACAGCAATAAAAAAACATCCTCGTTTTAGAATGTCTGTTTTAAAAGCATCATTCACCTTCAACTACCTGTGAGCGCCACTCTCTCCCCAGAACACAAACCACCCAATCAAACACAAGCCCGGTTCAGAGTATCAGGATCATAAATACAGGAGATATTTTTGTTGTTTTTGTTTTTTACTAAATATGATAAATGTACACTGGTTTATAGCAACTCAGATATCACTCAGGGCAACAGACATGCACAATTAGCAAGGGAATGAATGAATAAGAAAAGAGGAGAAAGAGGAGGGAATGAAACACACAAATAATAGGGCTGGGCCAGGCAGGGTTCATGGGGTATAAAAGACTATGGACAAAAATGGAGGTCGTTATGGTTAGATGAGATGGGAGCACTGCACACTTGAAGCCGTGGAGGGAAGGGTAGGATCAAGCAGCCTCAGAAGAGAGTTGCACTAATGGGAAAACGAGGAACAACAGAGTTGAGGTGTGCAGTAGGTTTGGATTTTGGGAGTTGAACCAGGATGGTGGGTAGTTGATGAATGTGTATATCCTGGATGAACTGGGGAGGGTCGGAGGGCTGAGAGAGCAGAGGGAGCTAGGCCAGAGGAGAGATGGTATAAAACAGAGACCATGGACCTCCCTGCAATGTAAAAGCAACGGTCCTTGTGCTTTGGCCTCATTACAGGAGATTCTAATAATGTTGAGAGCTTTAGACTCCACAGAATCCAGGAGACGTTCTTTTATATATTCCTGTTTAGTCTCATAAAACAGGATCCTCTGTTTATAAGTGTTCATTCATGATAGAAACAACACTTACATTTCATTGCTCCATTTAATATAGCTCTGGGTTTCTATAATTATATTTTGGTAGAGGCAGGTCAGAAACAATGTGCTCATGTGGCAGGCAACACTTGTTGCTGGAAGGTCATGCAGCAAACGCTGTGATGGGACTCGATTGGTGCCCTGCTGTCTCGTCAAGTTAGGGGGTTCGATTTGATATATGACTCCAAAAGGCTTTAATCTCAGTCTGCAAAGGCTTGCATACCATACGGATGCCTCCTAGTTTGGAGGTGATGTGTTGGTGTAATTCATGTACATGACGTCAATGTCGTGTCACAGAGTCAGTATGCTTCTTTGGTTGAATTTAATATTCCTGACTGCAAATTTCTTGATTGGTGATCATCAGGGCAGAGGAAATGTGCTCACGTGACAGGCGGCACTTGTTGCTGGCAGGTCGTGCAGCAAGCACTGTAATGGGACTCAATTTGTACCTTGCTGCCCCGTTAAGTTAGGGGATTCCATTCAGTTATATTAATGAGCCTTACATGGTCACAAATAAACGATCAGCAGTATATTTTCCTGATGAGCCCACTACAAGGTCGCAATCTAGATCGCCATCTCTGCTTTCGTCTATTCATGACCATAGGCTTTAAATCTCAGTCTGCAAAGGCTTGAGGACCATATGGATGCCTCCCAGTTTGGAGGTGATGTGTTGGTATAATTTGTGTACATGATGTCAGCATTGTGTCACAGAGTCAGTCTGCTTAATTGGTTATATATATATATATATATTGTTACGGTTGAGGAAATTCGCAAACCACCATTCAGCTCCCGTAGGTGAGATATCTCTGTAAGAACATGTGTAGTTAGCCCCAAACCCGTTGTTTAGAGGGAATAAATGTGATTCATTCGGGCTGCGACCCTTTAAGATAGCCGTTTTTCTGTTCTATCTTTATTTTGAACCAACCACGTCTCAACCGCCATCACACAACAACCACCAACCGCAACGCTGCTTCACAACAACAACAACGCCAACAGCCACGACCTTTACCTTCACAACTCGCTCCCGCAAACATCGCATCACCACCATTCCAAGTGTCACCGTGGCCATGGACCACCACTTTAAACCCTACACCACCTTTGCCTCTCCTTCTGCGGCCATTCCCGCACCACTTGTGAACGCCGAGCGTCAGGCTGTCCTGGCCTCGTGCAGCACGCGCGCCGAGCCGTGGGTGCAAAAAGCGGCCTTTCCGAGAAGTCGGATCAGGAATGATACACGCCCACTTCTGATCCGTCCAATCAGCAAGCGCGGGGCGATTTGGCCCCGCCTCCAGGCGTGTCGGAGTAGAATCGATATATGCAAATTCGAGGATCAGGGGAGATTCACGCCCCTTTTTCTCCGTCCAATGGGCGAGCGTGGCTCCACCCCCGAGCTCGTTCTGATCCAGAAATTTGCATATGGGATCTCCTACACCACTATAAAGCGCCGAGCGCGGGGAGAATTTAGTCAGTTTTGGGCTCGGGCGAGTTGGAGAAGTGTGGCAGCGGCAGAGTGTGGCAGCAGCAGTCAAGACTGGTCTGGAGGAGAGTCAGTCTGTCGGGGTTCGGAGTCTGTCGGGGAGCTGCAGAGAGGGGAAGCCGGGAGCGCGGTCGAGGTCGCAGTGGAGTCGCTCGTCGC
>NC_140972.1:31117544-31162544 GCF_056783735.1 Eptatretus burgeri | reverse complement strand
GGGGAAAATCCCGGGCCGGGGGATTGTCGTTCTTTGGAGTAGAATCCTTCCAACCGTCATTCTTGTTTACGCTGCAAGAATCTCGGGGAGGGAGAGTGTTGTTCTTTGGTGTAGCATCCTTCTAAAACTCCTAACTATTAAAATTAATCACATCGCATTTACATTGATTCACCCACTAGACAAGGGAAGGAAGCTATCTATAAAACACATACTTACTGAAATAACTGAGCTATAGGAACCTGGATGTTGTTTGTGATAGTTTTCCAAATTCGCAACAATATCTCCTCCCACACGGGGAGGGGCCTTGGCAAGAATCATCTCGCTGTCCATCCCTCATTGGCCTACGGCCGCACCCTACCGGGGCGGGCCGTGGCCCCTGTTCGGAGACCCCATATTCTCCACGTGGCCTCCCTCGCTCGCGCAGAGCAAGAGGGTCTGCCCTGAAAGGCCCACCGTACAAAAACTATCGTTTGTGGGGCCAGAGGACCGGAAC
Organism: Eptatretus burgeri; assembly: GCF_056783735.1. Taxonomy (NCBI): domain Eukaryota; kingdom Metazoa; phylum Chordata; class Myxini; order Myxiniformes; family Myxinidae; genus Eptatretus; species Eptatretus burgeri. The sequence continues at coordinate 31,162,051 of NC_140972.1, read as the reverse complement.
CACGAGTCCCCCTTTTCAGCAAGTCAAGGTACGAGCAGCCAGCGGGTGGTGATGGAGCGTGACGGGGAGGTTTGGGATGGCTCGTTGGATGTAAAACCCAACTAAAGACGTCACAACGCACACATTTAATCCTCCCGCTAAACAAAAGGACGGGGTCCTGACTACACAAGTACTTACTGGCATAACTAACGTTGGGACCTGAATGTTGAGTGCGCATGGTTTCCCGATTCGTAACAATATATATATATATATATATATATATATATATATATATATATATATATATATATATATATATATATATATATATATATGCCTGGTGTGTTGGCGCAGTGGTTAGGGCAGCGGCTTGGGATCCAAAAGGTCCTGAGTTCAAGCCCCGTTGGGCCACTGAATTAATACACCAGGGGGTTGACTCAGCCTGTCATCCTTCCGAGGTCGGCGAAATGAGTACCAGTATACTGGGCCAGTGTATACCCCGGTTAAAATAGGTGTACCATATCCCTGTGTCGTAAGAGGCGACCAGGGTTGCGTCAGGAAGGGCATCCGGCGTAAAAAAAACCTGTGCCAAATCACTATGCGGATCACACGGATGATCCGCTGTGGCGACCCCTAACGGGAGCAGCCGAAAGAAGAAGAAGAAGATATATATATATATATATATATATATATATATATATATATATATATATATATATATATATATATATAGAGAGAGAGAGAGAGAGAGAGAGACAGAGAGAGAGAGATATACTGTAGAAAAACATATATTTTCAAATTTTACATTTTATTACATTTATAAGATACCATAATTTTCAAAATTTTGTTAAACAACCTTTTACAATTAATTTTTCTCAGTAGCGCAAATTTTTCAAATAAAAAAAAATTAATTAATTTTTAAAATAGTTTATTTTGATCAAATGTAATGGGACTTCATTATTTTACATGTGTTTTAAGCATCCCGTTAATGGCCACCACCTTTGCCATTTTGTAGTGATTATAAGATAATCTGTTCACCTGTAGATTTGGCATGAATGTGCATTGAGTGCCTTCTCATAAAATCTGATCTCTCTACCCACCTCCTTCCCTCTCCTAACACCCAGTGTTCTGTTACCTGTGGTGAGGGAACTCATCAACGCACACTTACCTGCTTAAGACCAGTCAACTCAATGGACACTATTTCTGTGGACCCATTAGCCTGTAGCGGCCTATCAAGGCCTGCTAATGTTCGGGTGTGCAAGCAACAGAATTGTGCTCGTAAGTATCTCTGTCAACATTCTTCTCACCCACCTCATCTGACCCCAAACCACCCATTCCCCCTGCTTTTTCCCCCACCTCAGAGTGACCCTGGAGTTTGTGTTTGTTTTCTCCCACCATCGACTACTACCGTCTTTGTGCCTCAAACAAATATTTGCAATAGCAACGGCACGTTGACATGAGTGCAACATGTAGAATTTCACGAAAGCTTGTCCTTTTCGGTATTTTGAAGTCACTGAGCTATGAAGGCTTTACTTTGGCCCTCTGTGGGTGTGTGTTGTTCTGAAATGGAAAACCAATAACATGGTAATTTGATAAAATAACAATAATGTGAATAATGGAATGACCTTTGTGCTCCCATAAAAGCACACAACCCATCATTCTGGGATCCCAGGTTCGATATATAAAAGGATCCCAAGATGTGTCTCTTAACATCCTTGTAATTCTCATATATACGTTCACTCATGTCTGCCGACATCCTTGTCTTACACATAATACATGTACAATCTCTACAATGTAAAAATGAATCGCTATATTTCAGGAGTAACTATGCTTTTTAAATTCTATTAATCCATTTATTAAGATGTTTTTGTCACTTTTACGCTCAAAGGGTCACCCACGAGAGCTGGGTGCAGTTAGAAACGACCCATTTAAAAATGAGATCAAAAGATTGTATGTTGGAGTTGCACATTACTCAAAAACATTACTTTTACAATGTACGGTAACGAGCATAATGAGGGATCACAGAGGGCCCAGAACCCACCCTTCCCAGACTCAAACATTTAGTGAATTGCCAAATTTTCTCGATGACCAGTTGCAGCTCACAAATTTTTGCTAAGGGAGTGGAGAAATACCTTTTCCTGCTAAAAAAAAAAAAAAAAACTTGGAGAATTAATGATGAGGGTATCTGATCTAGATGTTTAAGATAATGTGCGGTAGAAAAGGAATGAGCGCAGAAGAGTTTTTTTTTCTGTAGAATGACAATGATAGGACAGGGGGCCACAACATGAGAGTAAATAAGGTGAGAGTTAGGATGTTAGTTAAAGCATGAGTCACATTTGCTCTACGACTAGGATATGGCGGCCGTACCCTCCCCTGAATTGACAGAAACGTGCGGCGGCCGCAGAGTTTCTGAGGTGGCCTCAGGGTGGCCCTACGCCATATGGCTATCTTTTACAGGCCGTAGGGGTCTCCATGGAATTAAAGCGCGGAGTTATAACTTTTTTCATTTCTAGGTTGGCCGTAGCAATTCGACAAGCCGTAACCATGATGTAGATGTGTTCCACGTCGACCGTACGTAGGGCGTACGGTGGGCTTGCGTTATTCGTGCGTTTTCTGTAGGCTCTTATCAATGAAAAATGAATTTTGCCAACCCCCAAAAAATTACGGCGGCTGCACTATTTCCACGTTCGCCTTAGGGCCCCCCTGCGGTCACCTTGCGGGCACCTTGAGGCTACCTTGCGTCTGCCTTGAAAATTCTCTGGCCGCCGCAGGGATGCCCGAAGGTCACCGTGCGACATCAAATCAAAGACCGTACGGCACTCCCACGTTTTCGGTCTCCACAATTTCTAAATACCCCGTGCGGCGACCCAAAAAATAAAAACATATGTGACTGCTACATTGTGTGACCGTGGAAATACTGCGGCCGCCCTATAATTGCTAGTGGCTGTCGATTTTTTTTTTTAGACCCTACGGCCGCCGAGCCAAATGTGACTGAAGCAAAAGCAGCAGTCTTTCACTCAGAGGAGTAAATGCATGGAATAGTGTCCCTTGAGGGGTTGTGACAGCAGAAAGTATAAATGTTTAAATTTGAGTTACATCGGTACCTATAAACATTCAGGATAAGGGGATACATGGATATTGGCAGGACTGGTGGTTATAGCTTAGGTATGGATGTGGAGTGAGAAGGAATTCCGGGAGAGGGTCTCGTCAAAAGGTCAATGTGCTGTTGGTGTTCGTTCATTCCTCACCAGACAACCTCCTGCATTCCTGAAAATGAAAAACATCCTGGTGATGTCACTGTGCCTTTCCCACTGTTCTCCTCCTCACTCCCCTTCGCTCAGTTAAATTAAGTAAATAAACTGATAGAATAAATTAATAATGTATTGATGAAGCACATGCATGATGGACCAAATGGCCTCATCCTGTGTCTGAATTCCTTGTATTTCCTTGGAAGATTAGTATCGATGTAACTTGAGATTAAAAGTTGACAAACATCCTGTTCTTTTCCTGCTAAAGTTCCCAATACATATTATGTAAGCAGTAATTGTGGAAAAGTTTCCTGCATGACTCCTCACACCTTTCCCCCGTTTTTTTTAATTTACTCCCTCTAATCCTTTTCTCTTTTTCTCTTTCTTCTCTTCTGACTTACTCTTCTCAAATTCATTCTTCTCAATTGATATCCCCACCATTCAGACCCTGTGCACTGAGGACAAATTCGACAATGTGCTGGATACTTTGGCATTCCAACCCTTTCTTATCTTATTACGTTTTCTTTGATTTTCATTCATAAATGGGTACGGAGAGACTCCAACCAGATTGAAAGATTGATGAGCGGAACTGTAAAGATCAATCCCAGTCTGCCTCGGCTATTCCAGTTCCTGCAGAGAAATGGAATGTCTTGTTGAAGTGACAGGTCTCTAGATGCTCTCACAGGCCAGAATGAGCCACAGGGCTCCAAAACGAAATACTCAGTGAGCAAGCATGGGTTCAACTCGCCCGATAAAAAAGCATCATTACATGGTTACTGCATGTCTCATTCATTGCTAAAACATGCTGCTGGATCATGGAATTAATATATTGCTTTCCTTCTCTCCCAATATTCTCAGAGCCTAAGGCCATCAAAAGTGGAGCAGTAAAGAAGCAGCCACAGAGGCAAAAAGGACCACAGATCCTGGCTGAGCGGCGTGCACATGTCCAGTCACGCCGGGATCGTCGTGTCTTTCTCTGTGTTGGCGGTCGAGCTTACGTCTGGCCCGGCAGCACTGTGGTCATTCGCTGTCCTGTACGGCACTTCCCTAAGGCACTGATTCGCTGGGAAAAGGACGGCCGCTCGCTCGGCAAGTCGACGCGAGTCGGGCAAAGCCGCGCCGGTGCTCTCAAATTGCGACGTATGGGGCTGGGTGATGGAGGCGTGTACACATGCATCGCCGGACCTGCTCGTGAAGCGGTAGTTGTCCAGCTTTTAAGACCCGTACGGTCTCTGATGGTGAATAAGCATGAGGCAGGAAGTCAAAGTAAAGGTCGCCAAAGAAAGGGACAAATGCCCAATTCTAGATTCTCAGAAAGTGAGGGAAACCTCAAGACAAAGCATGAGCTTTATTTGGATGATGGCACCGTTGAGAAGCACCCGTTACGTGCTTCATGGTTTCCCACTCAAGAAGTCACAGATGAGCCAGTTTATCTGCGTCAGGAAATGCAATCGGAGGAACACAATCATTCTTATGAAGTCCTCATCGGTGCAAAACCTACTCGTGCTCAACTTGCTGTAATAAAAGCGGATCATCCAAAGAGCCAATCGATAAATCACACAGCGGCAAACACCTTTAAAGATCCCGAGCCTGATAGTTTACCATCAGCGAAGATCTTTTTGAGTGAATATTCACAGGGACAGCTCAGAGATGCAAGTGTAGGCAGAGATTTCTCAAAAAGAAATCATTTTCTGGGCGAGTCCTCGAAGACCACAAGCAAACAAAACTTTCAAACTTCTCCTTCACCCACAAGAAGACCAATAGATCTTCGGAACTCAAAAGCAAAGTTCTCCAGCCATCCAGAGTTTAACATTACAACTGAAAATCGAAATGTGACTACATTCCAGCATCCAACTGTTACAAGACCTTCTATACAAGCATCGTGGATGAACATGGGAGAGAACGTTTGGTTTTCCGTCGGGGAGCCGGTGCTCGTCACTCGGCATATCAAAAGCCTTACCCTTGTGTGCAGTGGCACAGGTCAGCCAACCTCTTGGGTCTTCTGGCACAAGGATGGTTCTCCCATCATGCCGGACTCAAGGTATCACATCTTTTGACAAACTTGGTTACCCTAGAGGTCAAATTGCTGGCAGTACCGTAATGTACACTAAGATGCTCCAACAGTAATCATCTCCTTTCGCAATGTAGCATGCAGGGGAACACGGGGCTGATTGCCTGAATGAAATGGAAATTGCAACAACATGTGTGGTTTTTACCTCCCAAATCTGATTGGTTTAATGTTTTCGACCAGTATGTTAACCCTCTTAACCCTCAGTGAAAACACTTTCCCCGCGATCGTGCTCAAGTCAGCCAATGGTAGACTTTTCCAAACTCGCAACTGCACATCGCTGCCAAGCTGTGTGGTGCTGACCCATGCAACCTACTCCTCCACAGCTGGTTCTGAGAACTCGCACATGCTTGGCAAGAAGAGGAGGCCATAAAGATCAGGTCTCCTGGGAAATGCACCAACATTGCTCTCACAGCATTGCTGCAAAGTAAAAATTTTTACCCTCATAATCCCAATCGGCGGAAAGTCCACGTTATAGCAATCCATAGTGGTTTGTGCATTTTGAAGGTCGACTTCCATAAATGTCTGCCAATGGAAGGAATGTGGTGGCACCCTGTCTGGACACCTTTCCTTGTCATGAGGAGGATTATAATTAAGAGTAATTGTCTCATAATTTCAAACGAAATGTTTCTTTCCCAGCTCACTTTCCATGAAAAAAAACCTCATCTCATCCGTCAATCTAAAGAGAGATTGACAGATTGTCCAAAACATCTTCCATGATGTAATTGGTCAGAGGTATTGTTGTTTGACTCCACTATATATTGAGTCACTCGTGAAAGTACAACCACTATACTATTATATTGCTTCCCAGAGTGTTGTTATAATGTATATAATGTTTGGTTTTGGTATCCCTCAGGTCTCTTGAGGGTCTTTCGGTGACCCTCAATGGTTTAAGTTGCTTCACTTTGATGGCATCTTTCTTTTTGCATCCTTCAGTCACAACTTATGAAAGGGCTTTATGAAGCTGCAATGTGTGCGTGTGTCTGCACGTCTCCATGCACATATTCGGGCAAGAACCTCTTTCCACCTTACATCATGAAGGAAAAAATGTTGAAGACATCTTTAAACTTTCTTTTTTGAAAACACAGTTGACAGTGACTTATTATGTAGCCACCAATGAATTTCCTCGGTCATCTTTAACCCAGTAGATCACACGCATTATAAGCTCAACATCACCGCACGTCTTGTCCTCTGTTTGTTGAATCATTTTGCTCACCTTCACTCCTTTGCCCCTCTCTACCCTCCCCCCTTTCCTTCCGTTTTCTCTCAACTGTAGAGTCTCCTCTCTACATCTGTCCAATCTTTCTCTTTACTCCAGTTTTTAAGTTGGAAGCCCAACGACATCTAATGTCATCTCCCATACTTATCTCTGGTCTTTTAAACTGTCTCTAGTCTGTTTGGCCGTCTGTTTCATGTCCTGCCTGTCACCCGCAACATCCCATTTGAAGTTCTCCATGCTGACAGAGGTCCAGGTAAACTAACAGGCAATCCAGGAAAGTTCATTTTATTCTCTAGGTTTATCAGACCGAAGATGGTTTGAGACCAAGCGCTACAAACAATGCAAACTTGCGATTGCAATATGGAAATTGAACCTAAATCATGAAAATAATCATCTTTTGAGTCCTACATATAGCAGATATTTCAGGAAGAAATATAAAGATAGCAGAAGTGGAGATGTTTATGCTGCACCTCTTCACCTCCAAGGAAATTGACTCCTAGAGACGCACAGGTATCACAAGGGATTCAAACAAAAACCAAGAACTAGGCTGTAAACTTCCATTCCTGTTTTAAATCCTTCACTGCGCCTGCAACAACAACCTGCACAGCTTTCCGCCGAACAAGCACGGTCATCAAAATTGCCGAATTTGCGGAAGTACAATATCCAAGGAATATAAAGATCCTTGGGTTATGCTCGGGGTATAGCGCTCGCGAGGATAAACATGAGTGCCATTGAAGGCCATTTTTGTGTTAAACATCCAGAAGTTTTGGCTTTGAGAAATTGCATGGGCATTCTTTCCCTTTGAAAAATCTCCACATACAAGGACAGCACCCGTTTGATCTCTCCCTTTAGGCTATTATTAATTATTAGATTTCAGAAGACTTGTGAGCCTTTGATAAGTTGAGTTGATAATGTGTTGTGTTAAATCTTATCAATTCTAGCTTGATGTTCAGCCGTTGTTTTTTTTTTAACAACGTCGAAAGAGACCGGCATACTTTTACGTGAATTGCAAAGACGAATAGAATCCAAGGAGACGGTGAATAAATCGACACAATCTATGGGATTTAAACCATGAACCTGGAATCCCAGCATCCTTGAGTCCATCCAACCACTGGGACCATACTCTATGCAGAGCGTTGGTGCTGCATCCGCGGTCTTCCTTGGCTATTGGGTACAATCCTGGACGGGTCACCACTCCGGCACAGGATACCAGCAAGCTGGCACTCATTTTGCCGACCTCGAAAGAATGACAGGCAGAGTCAACCCCACCTGGTATTAATTCAACAGATGAGGTGGATTTGAACTCAGGACCCTCAGATCCAAAGCCCACCACTGTAGCCAATAACCAACACCAGGCATATCCTTGAGTGACGTGCTCGGATGGGAGTGCTTTATAGACCAAATGCTCGCAGGCGGCCGGCCATCTCGTAAACACACAAACATTCCACTCGAGGCAAATCCCAGTCGTGGAGTTTGAGTACATCGTTTCTTCGGAGTTGATTAATCTACAGAGTAAATTCTTGGGAAGAAAACGAGCGTCTCAAAGAGAAAATACATGGTGAACTAATTTCGGGTACTTTACACTGATCTATGGTTTACCTTGTGTCATACGTTGAGACAACCTTGTTTTTTCTTCCTTTTAAAAAAAAAAATACCTTCATTACCTGACATTAACCTGAACCTGTGTTCGTTTTTCAGATTGTTTACTCTGCCAAACGGCTCACTGATCATCCACAGACCAACCGAGAGAGACAGTGGGATGTACACTTGTCGTTCCATAACAAGTACCGGCTCTCTCTCATCGCTTGTCACCGTGATAGGTGTGTGGCACTCAGGGTGGTGAGGGAGTGGGGGGAGGTGGTCAGTTTTGAGGATGACTTTCCCCATTGACAGAGATGTTTAACACCTTGTGATCCCAGTTGGCTACAAAATGAATGCCTTTGTTAAGGCGCTGTCACACCTTGACGATTTAGCCAGCGTATGCCGACTTATAAAAAATTTGTCTAAAACGCTGGCACACGTCGAATACGTTATGGGTAAGTTTTGATAACATTAAGAACACGCTGAAAAAGCACTGCCATACGTCGTAGTACGCTGGCTTTCATTGTTGTACTTTGCGGTTGTCCTCAAATTTTAGCATGCTTGAAATTTTACGACGTATGCCGGCGTATGACTCACATGTTCCGCTACGCTGGCCATAAGTTGTAGGCACGTTATGCGATCGTTGACACACGTCGAGGCACGTTACTTGTAAGTTACTCATAAGTCGAAACACATCGAGGTAATGCTTAACGTACCCAAAACTTATTTTTAACCTATGAGTAACGTGCTTTGAACCTATGTGTAACATACCTCCAACGTATGTAGACGTATTTGATTGACATCTTCCGGACGACCACAGAACTTAGTAAACGTGTTTTTCACTTACAGCTACCGTATAATGGCGTATTGGCAGTGTTTAAAAAATAAAATTAAATAAAATAAAAAAACAACAATAACTTCCGATATTTCGTCACGTGCCGTTACATCACGTCTGATTGCCTCTTCAGTTTGCTCATGTCTTATTCTTAGTTCCTCCTCTGTGAATATTTTCTGTTTGAGGATATTGTCACGGCGACGTCGAAACTTAAAAGCAAATGTCCGAATATATTTTAAAATTCGTGATCGACTAATAAAAAAGTAATAAAAAATAAAGCAACAATAACAACAACTTCAGATATTTCGTCACGTACCTTCACGGAGCCAAGGAGAAAAAAAGAAAATGTGCCTTGACGGAGAAAATAAGTTTGGGTATGCTAAACATTACCTCGACGTGTTTCGACTTATGAGTAACTTACAAGGAACTTATGTCGACGTGCGCCAACGATCGCATATCGTGCCTACAACTTATTCCCAGCGTAGCGGAACGTGAGCCATACGGCGAGTACGTCGTAAAATTTTCAGCATGCTTGAAATTTTACGACGTACGAGACGTACTACGACGTTTGACAGCGTACTTCATCGTTTTTCAGCGTGCTCTTCACGTAAACCAAACTTACCTATAACGTATTCGACGTGTGCCAGCGTTTTAGACACATTTTTCAGAGGTCAGCATACGCTGGCTAAATTGTCAAGGTGTGACTGCGTGGTTGACACTTCCAATTCTCAGGCGGTTATGATTTGAATCGGGATCGGCAGCTTTTTAATAGGCTAGGCCACGTGATCGTCGGCGATATGTGCAGCGCGCTATGCCTAAGTTAGACTATCGTTGGGCATAGTTTGTGAACGCCGACAACACGCTAATCATTCGTTGGTATAAGTTATGTCTATAAGACATATCTTTGGTATAAGTTGTGTCTATAAGACAACGAAACGTTCTGTGTACGTTACTAATATGTTATGCATACGACCAACTCGTTATGAATACGCCAAAAACTTTTTAAAAAACCATCAAAATTTCAGCGTACGCCAACGTTTTCCATACATTTTTATACGTTGCCATTGCTGGCTAAATCGTCAAGGTGTGACAGCGCCTTAAGAAAGGAAGAACATTAGAATTAATATTGTACGTTAATGAATTATCGCAAAATTTCCATGGATGATCTCAAGTTTCTTGCTTTGAGACCTTTTTGACCATCTTGATTTCTTCTTTGTCAGTCTTGCAAACATCGATTCAATGATCTCAAACTTCTATCTTCTTTTATATAAGCACGTTGTTTGGTTGTTTATTTTTTTTGTCAGATGAGTCCCTGATGGAGACCACACGTGAAGATGTCACGCACATGACCTTCGATAATGCGGAGTTCAACATTGGTGGAACCATCAAAGTGCGAAGGGGAGCAAACTTTACTCTCAGGTGTACTGTGAAAGGTATTTGAGTTTTGCTGTACTATCATTGTGATTGCATCGGTCACGTTGTCCAAGACAGACACTTGACCTCACAAGTGATCGCAAAGCAATTGAAGAAGGAGAACTGCAAGCAAAATTTATTGGTACTTAACACCATAAAATTATGGGAATCTCATTCTTTACATGTCATTCTGACAACAAGGTAAAAACATATTCTCTAAAATGGACTATGATCTCCTCCCCCCCCCCCACCTCCCATTTCCTTTACACCCTCCACCAAACTACCATGCCAGGTCTCCCCAACGTCCATCGATTGTGGCTGAAGGATTCTCAGAAGCTTGAGTACCATAGAAACCTTTCTAATGGAGCATTACTCTTTACAAACATCACTCCCGCCTCCTGTGGCCTGTACACATGTGTGGTGAAAACGCCTTTCGGACAGATTGCCGAGAGCACCTCACTTGTCCTGCTGGGTAGGCATTCCATGGTTGATTTTTCAACTCGGCTGTGTTACTCGCAGCGAGTTTGCTGTTTACATTGCAAGGTTTGCATTGTGATCCATGTTAGTGTAACTGTAGAGAGCTTTGAACGTATGTGGAGATATACGTTTATGGAAGAAAACGTTCTTGCTTAATGATGACCTATCTGAACTACAAAGAAGCTTTTGCAAACTCGAGGCGTTTCATCGCCTCGACTCACCACTACTTCCTCGTGCACAACAAGGGTAGCTCACCACTCCAGAGAGCGAGCTGGCCAGCTGGTTATAAATTCAGACAATCCGCGTCGCTTACCCATAAGGCACCGCCTCCATGTGAAATTATTTGTATCTCTAATGGCTTAACACAAACCTGTCCGCCGGTGCACCCAGATCCTCCCAGGTGGACAAAGGACCTCCCTGGAGTGAACAGGGTGTTGGCAGAACATGTAATCAGCACAAAAGTTGCGTTACTGGTGCCCTGGGGAGGAAAGCTCATGGCTTGCAGTCATCATGATCTACTGCTTGGTACTCCACCGCTGGCATCATATCCCTAACCATAGCTGTGTGATAAAGTATTCCTCAATTGTGCATGATGCATTCATTGCTGATACAAAGTTCCATCTCACTCTTCCATGAGCCTAGATTTTGTATAGATTCTAATTTATAAAAGAAGGCAATGTCTGTATGTCTGTTCCTTATGGAATCAAAAATGGCTTCGCTGACCTCCCCCCAATTTTTCATTCGTTCTTGGGGTACACAGGGTCAGATCATTGGCATTCATCAATATATCTCCCCCCATGATTTAAGGGAGATGACTTGTGATTTTCACCTGTACACATGGAATATATGCTTGGTGTTGGCTTAATGGTTAGGGTGGTGTGTTTGGGCTTGGGATCCTCGGATCCTGAGTTCAAATCCCACTTGGATGTTGAATTAATACCAGGTGGGGTTGACTTTGCTTGTTGTCCTTCTGAGGTTGGTAAAATGAGTGCCAGCTTGCTGGTATCCTGTGTCAGAGTGGTGACCTGTCCAGGAATGTGTCCAATAGCCAAGGAGACTGCTTAGGTAGCACCAACGCTCTGCACAGAGTATGGTCCCAATGGATGGATGGATGGATGGATGGACATGGAATATTGCATGTGGTTTCACCACTGACTCCTGTTGGAGAGAGGGCGCATTGAAGGTGGGGAAATTATGCCAATTCTGAAAACAAATCCTCTTGCTCCTTGAGGGAGCAGGTATTTAATAGTTTCATAAAAAAGGAACTTATGGTACTCAAATTCACTGATTGTTATATATTTTGTCTTTTGAATTTTTTTTGAAATCAGTGGAAGCACTAAGCTGTCAAGGTGTAGAGGAAAAGGATCCGAGTTCACCTTACCTGAAGGCCCATATCAAGTTGTAACATATGTATCACCTGTCTGTCTGTTGCAGGATGTCCGATCGAGGGAAAGCCGAAGGCAAACATTAGTTGGTCCATCGGGCAGCCGTCACTCAGTTTTGGCCAACTCTCGCCCTATCGGTTGTTAGCTGAGGGTCTTGTGCTTCAATTAACAGCTCTCAAGCAGGCCTGGAAAGGCAACATAAGCTGCGTGGGAACAAATGAAGCTGGATCGCTCACTGTCTCACTGAATCTCAATGTGATGGGTAAGAGTAATCTTTTATTTCAAAAACTACACATTTCTTGCTGACTTCATGTCTCGCCTATTTTTGTTTGTATTGATAAATACTTCTGAATGACCATCCCTCATGTTTGACTCTGTATTTATTTTGTCGTTTTTCCGTCCAACTTCATTTCTCTCATCCGAAGTACAGACATGGTAAATGCCGAAGATGTTTGGAGAAGGAGAGCATACTTTTTCACCAGATGACCTTTCGTTATTGATTAGGGTGCTTTAATCATTCAGTCATTGCAATATCTAGAGATGGTTAATTTCCATCAGAGAAACAGGATGAAAGATTGACCTGATAAGGTATGAATTAGTGCTCATTCGATAAGATGTTAATCGTCCATCACGGGGCACTTTCTCCACAACCATCTCCTCACGATGTGCAGAATGTGTATGGGATCAACAAGGCCTGTCAGCATGCTCTTCAAGCTGCGGAAACATCGGTGTCCATGTCCCTCTCTTCTATTGTACGGATGGGACCGGCCACAAGTTGAATGCATCTTTCTGCCGTGACCTGCCCAAACCAGCAGAGAGGCTGCGGAGGTGTAAAGCTCGGGACTGTCCACCCAGGCACGTCCTTTGATGAGTATGGCTTTCAAAATAGGTCCACAGCTGGTGTGACACTTTTAGCAAATGATGCCCTGACACTCAGGACAATTGAGTATGGATATTAATGCTTTTCCTGTGTGTGTAATTTGGATCTTTTACCCTGCATACAAAAAAGAACATGTGATCGAGAATAGCCATAATCACTCCCCTGGGGTTGATCACTCACATGCCCTACTAAGTTTGTCTGCTACTTCAAATAGGCCTGTTTAGCCTTGCTTTTCTTGAAAATTTTCCGTGTGCTCGAGGGAGGCTTATGCGCGCCGCACTCTGATCCGGCATAACCAGAAGCACTCGCTTGATTAAAACAGTTTGAGCCAAGAAGTACACCGAACGGCGGGCATCCTGTAATGCATCCAGTGGCTCATTTGGAACCCTTGTATAACAGAGTGCTCATTCACGGGTGCGATCAATATGCGAACTGGTGTTAGTTTTCCTGCCAAACAACGATCCCTGTTATCTGACGCAAGTCTCGTTGAATGATGCCGTTGTGCCAGCTACGTTGTGAATACTCTAACATAAGCTTTCAAATCATTGCTCATTTCCTTGCTGTGTGCCTTCGCGTCCTCAGACGAATTGACGCCTTATGTGAAAAATTGCACTAGTACTTGTAGGTTCACCACGAGCACCTGGTTTTTTGGCTCGGCATGTTATTTTGAACTTTTCCTTTGGAGATCCATCATGGATTTTGTGCATTTGTCAGCTCAGGGAGCTTTTGGATTTTTCCTTTAGGTGGTAATGGTGTGTGACGTTTTTTCTTTATCTTCCTGTTGCAATCAAATGTGGCTTGGCCTTGTGGCTTGAGCTTTTCTTTTCTCTTTTTTTTTTTTTTAGCTGGAAAGTAGAGGAGAATGGGTACGACCCATAATCATTTAAGACGACCTCCTTTAACAAGGGAAAGAAATGTGAAGAGAGGAAAAGAAGAAGGAAACATCCAAGACACAGATCTAGAATTACCAAAATACATTCACAACAGGTGGTTGCAATGCCAAGTCTCACCAGGCTGAGCAACCACCTCAAAATACAAGACAAAACAAATAAAGACAGTTCAACTGCAAAAGTCTGGCGAAATAGGATGAAACTTCAAAGATGGAAGGAAGGCGGAATTGACATTCCTCTTAAAGCTGCATGGATCATCGGATAATGGGAAGCACGTTACAGGTAGTGAATTCCAAAGCAAGGCGGTACGAGGGGAAAAAAAAACCATTTGCATCGCATTTCGCTACACATTTTGGACTCGCTACAGTGTAAAGATGAACAGAAATGGCAAGCCAAGTCTTGCGTCCCAACACTCGCACAGGAAGAACCAAGGTGGAAACACCAGCAGAACATTTGCCATGAAAATATCTGTCGAACAAACTAAGAGTGGCAACTGTGACCGATGGTGAGAGAGTGGTTCAAGACTTGAATCCTTCTCTGCACCAACCAGGTCACCTATGCGTTTCTGGGGCCTATCAAGTGATGATAAGTGTTGGGTTGGTGCTCCAGCCCAAATGTGGCAACAGTACTCCATGAGGGGATGTAGAGTTGTCCTATACAATTATAAGACAGCATCAGGAGGTAAATACCTCTGTGCTCGATAAAGACAACCAACTTGCTTGGAAGCACTCTTCGCAATACCAGAAATGTACTTATCCCAATTAAGGTTAGGGAAGATGTCAAGGCTAAGACGACGGAGTTTGGATGATTCTGTGAAGTTTGAAGACCATATGTACAGAAGAGAAAGACTTGTTTTTGGAGCGAGACATGGACAGATGCCATGTCCCTCCAAAGGGCAGAGGAGCTCCTTGTGAGCCAACGGCCATCCATATCTAGTGCCCAACTGTGTCTGCGGACGTCCTCCTGCAGTTGGGTCACTTCTTATTAGGAGGTTGGTGGCAGGATTTGCACTCCGGCCACTGTAAAACCCTTCATTCCGCAAAACGCAAAAACGCAAAAAAAATCTGAAAACCCACTCTGTGGGAGTACCTCCTGTGCAGCTTCCCTTCGCAGGGCAGCTCTCCGGATGACAGGATTGGGGCAAAGCCTTCGGGACCCCCAATCTTTGATAGGAGGGAAACCACAGGGTAACATCCCTGGGTCAGATTGCGGGAGAGTGTGTCGGAGTGGTGCTGAGGTGTCGTCCACCAGACGCCAGTCTCCTTGGGTTAACCTGAGGCGGTCCCTTCGGGTGGGTGCCTGGAATGTCCTATCCCTAAGAGAGGATGATCACCTGTCTCTGTTATCATCTGAGCTCAAGCGTTTGGACATCGGGATTGCAACTCTCTCTGAGGTTCGGAGACCAGATTGCGGCGAGATAATGGTGGGTGGTTACACCTACTATTGGTCTGGTCGCTCTGATGGTTACCATACCCAAGGAGTTGCTGTAGCTGTGTCCAATAAGCTGACCCCAATGATAATTGAGGTAACACCGATCAACGAGCGTATTATGAGATTAAGGATTCGCCACTCTTTAGGTGTCATTTCCCTGGTCTCTATTTATGCTCCGACTGAGGCGAGTGATCTCACCGTGAAGGACACATTCTACGCCACACTCGAGTCTGTGGTTGATCAGTGCCCCAGACGAGATACACTTCTAGTCTTGGGGGATTTCAATGCATCGACTGGAACTGATAGGGACGGTTATGAGGTGTGTGTTGGTCCCCATGGGTCAGGAACTATGAACCAGAATAGCACTAAGTTCCTTGACTTTGCAAGAAGTCATGGACTTAGGGTGGCTGGTTCATGGTTTCAGCGCCCACAAGCTCATCGCTGGACTTGGTATTCCAACTCTGGCGGTGTGGCAAAGGAGATTGACCATGTCCTCATTGACGGTCATTGGAGGATGATCCAGAACTGCAGGGTCTACCGGAGTGCTCAGTTCCTCAATACTGACCACAGGCTTGTTGTAGCAACTCTAAAGCTGCACCTTAAATCCTGGAGAATGGTACCATCCCAGCCTAGGCTGGATGTTGCCAAGCTCAGGGATGAGAGAGTAGCTGAGGAGTTTGCAAACAGGCTGAGTGGACACTTGGGGGGTCTGGGTGCTTTGGGGGGTCCTGAAGAGTTGTGGAGCACCTTCAAGACCACCGTTCTTGATGTTGCCGGTGGATGCCATGGAGTTCACCGCAGGGCAAAGAAGAATTTTGTCTCTCAAGGGACACCTCTTCTTGGTTTGGGTACAGTGGATGCTCTTTGAACTGGGATCTGAGAGGTTCTTGACAGAGAAGTCTGAAGTGAAGGCCCGCTGGGCCGGTTACTTTGAGCGGTTGTACCAGGCTGATCCGCCAGCTGTCGAGTTGGACGTCAAGGGTGTTGCAATCCCTGTTGCTGACCCTCGAATCAACTGTGGTCCACCTACGCTTGTGGAAACATGGGCTGCGGTGAACCAGTTGAAATGGGGCAAAGCTCCAGGGATCTGTGGCATCCATGCCGAACTTCTCAAGGCTGGTGGAAATGCTGCACTCGTGTCGTTGCATGCAGTTTTGTGCTCTGCCTGGAACACAGGCATCATCCCAACTGACTGGAAGAGGGGCCTTGTTGTCCCTCTCTGGAAAGGGAAGGGTGATCGCCAAGACTGCAACAACTACCGAGGGGTGACGCTGCTCTCAGTGCCGGGCAAGGTCTTTGCTCGGATAATTATTGATAGGGTTCACCACCATCTGCTTGAGCACCAGCGTCCAGAGCAGTCAGGCTTTACACCAAAGAGGTCAACGATTGACCGTATCCTTTCCCTTCATGTCCTCACCGAACGCAGATGAGAGTTTCGGCAGGGGCTGCTTGCAGCCTATGTTGATCTCTGTAAAGCGTTCGATTCAGTGAATCGGGATGTCCTCTGGAGGATTCTTGGTCTTCGTGGGGTGCCACCGAAACTGATCGATCTGATGTCTGAACTCTACTCTGGTACTGAGAGTGCTGTGAAGTGTGGTGGTACCACCTCTGACTTATTTCCAGTTGTTACTGGAGTTCGTCAGGGATGTGTACTTGCCCCCACACTTTTCAGCACTTGTATGGACTGGATTTTTGGGAGGATGTCGGAGAGATCAAGTTGCGGTGCATCGTTTGGCAATGTCAAGATCTCGGACCTTGATTTTGCAGATGATGCAGTCATCTTTGCGGAGACCTTAGATATCCTTTTGGGGGCCCTCGACGTGCTGAATGAGGAGTCGGAGCTGTTGGGATTACGGATTTCTTGGGTCAAAACTAAGATTCAGGCTTTCGGTGACATCTTGGATGCAGCTGTCCTGTCTGTGTCTGTTTGTGGTGAGGATGTTGAGGTCGTGGATAGATTCACTTACCTTGGCAGTGATATTCATGTCTCCGCAGGTTGTGAGCCGGAGGTCAATAGACGTCTGGGTCGGGCCTGGGGAGTCATGGATTCACTGGATCATGGGGTGTGGCGCTGCCGGTACCTGTGCGGGAGGACGAAAGTCCGAGTCTTCAGGTCCTTGGTACTTCCACTCTTGCTCTATGGGTGCGAGACTTGGACTTTGACCAAGGATCTGAGACGGAGACTTAATTCCTTTGATACCAGGTCTCTTCAGAGAATCCTTGGCTATCGCTGGTCGGATTTTGTGTCCAACGAGCGGTTGCTGAGAGAGACTCGGATGAGATTTGTTACCTGCATAGTCCGTGAGCGCCAGCTGCGGCTGTATGAACATGTGGCTCGTTTTCCTGACGCTGATCCTGCTCACCAGATTCTCTCAGCGAGGGAGTCTCATGAGTGGAGGAGGCCAGTGGGCCGACCACGTGCCTCATGGTTGCAGCAGGTTGACCATCATCTCAAGGAGATGGGGATGGGCCTGGCATCTGCCTGGCGGATGGCCAGACGGAGGCCCCTGGAGTACCGGCGGAAAGTGGACGCAGCGACGCGCTGTTCTGGCGCATGCTCCCATACCTGACCTGACCTGAATGGGAAGGCAGTGTGAGCAGAGGGAATGGAAAGGCAATGTGAGGAGAGGAAATGGGAAGGCAGTGTGAGGGAAGGGAATGGGAAGGCAGTGTGAGGGATGGGAATTGGACGGCAGTGTGAGGGAAGGGAATGGGAAGGCAGTGTGAGCAGATGGAATGGGCAGTGTGAGGGGAGGGAATGGGAAGGCAGCATGAGGGGAGGGAATGGGAAGGCAGCGTGAGGGAAGGGAATGGGAAGGCAATGTGAAAGAAAGGGAAGGGGGCATGAGGGAATGGCATGGGAAAGCAGTTTGAGGGGAGGGAATGGGAAGGCAGCATACCAGGGCATTACCGAGGCGATAAAACATGCCCAAACTGCAGTGTTTTCTTTCTAACCACTGTATTCTATATAAAACCGGGCGGTCACATTTGAAAATAAAAACTAATGCTGTTTGGTAATGGCCTAACTGCATGCAGTCCCCCCGCCCCCCCACCCAAGCCCACACACGCATTCCTCCAACCTCCTCACTGTCCATGCTAAATGTGCACACGCGCCAGTAATATACTCAACCTTTCACTCGCACACATGCACAAATTTCCTCACACCCGCACTGCACGGTGGCACGTCCCGCGTGGCTTTGATGCCGCAGCAAGTCCGCTCCTGAGGCTTCGGCACTGCAGAAGTACATGGTTCGCGAGACGGCCGCATAACCTCCTCCACAGCGCTACACACCATGGTTCCGAGTTCGAGTTCAGATCGTGTGCCAGTGAAACCCACGCACCGCACACATGTAACCAAGAACAGTTACGCACACACCCCACAGAGAGTCACTTATTCCCATTTCTACCACGTCCATGTGTGCTGTGTCCGTACCTCTTCGCTTGCAGAAACAACCGACTATTACTATATTACAGTAACTTTTAGTATATTTCTATGAATATTTTGTAATGAAAGCACGCACAAAACGGTGTAAAACAACCAAACAAAAAAGCGTCTTCGCTTGCAGCAATGAATATATTGGTGCAACTGTAATCATATATTTATGAAGATTTTGTAATGTTAGCAAATCGCCCAAAACGGAAATAGCATACTGCAGATGTAATTACCGAAAATAAAGGACCTCACTGGACTGTGCCATCATGGATCGCACAAGGAGGTTTTGAAGCACGGCGTTTCACTAAATGAATTTACACTTTCTGCACATTCCATCATCTTTTCTTCTCTCAATATAATTGTCCGAACAGTGGAAAAAGTGAAGATCAATGCTTTGCTTAAATAAATACGCTAAGTTATAAAAATCGCTAATTTATTTAAAAATTTGGGATTTCACTCCAGATTTTGACACTTATTTTGCCCACCAGACCCGATTCTCAAATCCGACATAATATTTCGATGATGTACTTCAATTAGTCCTTGAGAGTAGATTGTGATTCCAAATTGAGGCGTGCTTGAATCGGTCGAACAAAATGGCGAATTAAGAACCCCATCGAGTGTTTAGCGAGGTGTCCGAGGATGCGCCTGATAAAGGATATAATTAAATAAGGCTGTTAATTATCTTCAAAAGGGATGTTTTAATCCACCCAAACATCCAATTTTCAGTCCTGCACTACCATGTAGTTTTCTTAGTGTGCATGCAAAGTTTCAGGCTGCTTGGTTTCATGGTTTTGGAGTTATGGAGGAGACACACTGACACACATACATACACTGATATTTATTATTCAAGATAGAATAGCAAATACCACCTGTCACCTCGCTGATGGGAATACTGAGAGGGGGATAAGAAGAGGGGGGAGAGGGAGAGGAGTGGGGGAGAGAAGAAAGGAGAGGAGGGAGGGGAGCGAAGAGGGGGGGAGCGAAGAGAGCACGAACCACTCGCTCAGGATGAGAATGACGGAGCACGAACCACTGCTCAGGATGAGGATGACGGAGCATGAACCACTGCTCACGATGAGGATGACGGAGCATGAACCACTGCTCAGGATGAGGATGACGGAGCACAAACCACTATTCAGGATGAAGATGATGGAGCACAAACCACTCGCTCAGGATGAGGATGACGGAGCACGAACCACTACTCAGGAAGAGGATGACGGAGCACGAACCACTCGCTCAGGATGAGGTTGACGGAGCATGAACCACTTGCTCAGGATGAGGATGACTGAGCAGAGCATGAACCACTCGTTCAGGATGAGGATGACGGAGCACGAACCATTTGCTCAGGATGATGATGACGGAGCACGAACCATTCGCTCAGAATGAGGATGACAGAGCATGAACCACTCACTCAGGATGATGATGATGATGGCAACCTTTATCCACAAGAGTTGCTCTTTAACATAGAACAACCCTGCAGACATCGTAACATTTAATCACCCGTGATATAAACATTGTAGATAATCCGCAAGGTTGCCTGCCCGTCTGTGCAAGCGTCACATGCTTCATTGGTTTGTGGTCCACGCCAGCGTTATAACTTTATGTTAAAATAAAAAATGTTATGTTTATGTACAAAAATGGTACTTCTACATTTATCTAGGCATTCTCTATCTTTGGACACTTTTGGTCAACAAAATGAGATCCCGAAGTCGCTTGAGATCGAGGTGGCAGGTCTTGCAGCGTGTTATTCATTTTGTTCACTTTATTGTCCATCTCTAAATGATTTTCACCACTCAGGTAGGGATGGCCTTGACAGGAAAACATCACCACACTGGACAACCAATTGTCTGTAAATGTTAACTGGCTTGATGTTTTGGTTGCCAATTTATTTCATAATCATTTGCTGGTCCACCCTCCTTGTTCCCTCATTTTTCTACCATCATGATTTTCAGCACATACTAAAACCAAGAAACATGCGATTGTGAGAACTGGTTGCCAACAATGTAAAAATTAATTCTGACTATTTTATCATCAACATCCTGTAAATTTCTCTGATTTTTTCTTGACAAAGGTCCAGGTCAAGTATGGAACATCCTCATGTTGGTTAAACAAACAAACAGATGCATGCAAATGTAAATTAAATTTCAGAGCATTCAGTTGTGATGTAATTGTTGTCTGCAGCTGGCAAGAGGCCCCATGGGGTGTCTGCAATTGTCACACCGGAATGCAACGGCGAGATGTAAGTTGCGGACAAAGAAGAGCGACTGGCTTGTGGACCTCTCTGCCTCCATCACGCTGTGTGTCCATTGAGAAAGCTCCAATCCATGAGGTGGCATGCAACAATGACAGCTGTACTCGGTGGGAGGTGTCAGCGTGGGGTCAGGTTCGTGTGTGGCAGTCTCGGATCCTCTACTAATTGATTGAAGTACCAAAATCACTCGGGTCGATTTTATTTTGGGTTCGTGTTTTGGAAAAGCCTGCAAAATTTAGGCGAGAAAAGAAAAATTACCGACTCCAATGGCATCTTGAAGTTTGTCCTTGATAGGGGTCTGAAATCTTCCTGAGGCTCATTTGGATGGCAAGATCTTTCTTCTTCAGCCTTTCGATGGTATCAAGAAAAATATACCCTCAAATTTTGAGTTTACAAAATGGGGAAACCATATCTTTCTTCCCTAACTGCTTCTCAAGTCTCCCCATGACCTTTTCTACCTCCATTAACCCAACTAACCCAACCCTCTGGCCTGCAGGTTCCTGTGTTTCTCCATCATATCTCTACTTTTTTTTTTCTTAAGTTCACTTTTTCATGTAAATATATCTTGAAATTACACTTTTCTACTCTTCCTGTTCGTTCATTCCTCAGCTTGTGTCCACCTGTAGCTCCACAGCCCTCACTATCAGTTTGTCTCCATTTTACCATCTGCCAAGAAGATCTTCCATGAGTGTCGATCTTTTCAACAAAATACACTTTTCTATTATTTTGTGTCGATTCATCATTAATTATCACGTTCAAAATATTTCACCGAATCGATTGAAATTTGTTCTTTGTTTTCAAATAATTTTGAAATTGTAAACTCAGGGAAGAAGCTTTATGCGATGGTGTTGGGTTAGCATTTGCGTGATGCCAAAGTTTTCCTCCAATTTTTCTTCTCTATTTTCGAAGACACTTGTCAAAAGCCTCAGCATTTGCTCATATGACACCAAATCCTACCAACTACTGTGTGTTCAATGGCAATGGCATAGTGAGTTGATCATCTTTATAGATTAACTTCACCGTTCAGTTGTAGTTGGTGTCACTTGAACTACTTGTTACGGAGTCACCTGACCGTGCATGAGTGCAAATTGTCATTGCTGCGCTTGTTGTTGCATTGGAATGTATGGTAATGTCGTGCCACTCGTCTTAACAATCCTACAAATCCAGTGCATCTTGATGGTAGAGTACCACTCGTGCTCACAGTGTGTCTCATGAGAGCGCAACGTTTTGTTCCAGTGTCAGGGGAGGTGCATCGGATGGAGAACGGGAGTGCAACGCCGGCAGGTCATCTGTCGATCCCACAATGGAAGTCATCTGGGAAGAAGTAGTTGCAGCTCATTAAGCAGGTGCCTGAGAAGTTTGTTAGAATGAGATGGTGAAAGCTCAGAATATGTTATTGTGCTTTCGTCCTCCAAGTTTGGCCTCAAGTAGTCGACGAGCCTTACGCACTGCAAACCAGCAATGCAACGCCGAAGCACAAACATCGTTTTATGATGCTCTCCAATGTAAGAACTCACTTTCGTATTATTGTGATCGGGGTCCCCATTTGAAAAGATCATTTCCACCCAAAAAGCCCGTTCTATATATGCCGATGATACAACCCCCGTTATTTATGACCACTTGCAGCAGGCGCCTCCGTGCTGCCGAAAGCCATCTGGGAATAATGCGGGCCAGATTTCCCTGGTGGAGAGAACGTTCCGCACTCTCCATGTGCCGCCACAATGGGAAAATTCAGAAAGGGACTTGATTACAAATGGGATGGAAATGAACCGTTTGTTTTCCACATATTAGACCACAACCAGTCACCCATCTCCTCATTTGTCACATGGAATTCTCATGGAGTGCTCAGGAAAAGCACTCTCCCGTGCTCGCCGCGGCCCGCACGAGGGTGTGCATTTGTTTCGCCCTTTTGTCCATCCCGTTGGCGACATGAGCGTCTCGTTTTGGTTTTGAATCGGATGTCGTTTATGGAATCCTTGCATTGTTGCTATTGCCCAGAAGCATTAGCGGGTCTTTTTGGTTTGTTGTTGTTGTTGTTGTTGTTGTTGTTGTTGTTGTTGTTGTTGTTGTTCACAAGTGGAATGTTCGTTTCATTTTGAGGAGGATTATACATTATTGTTTGATCACCGACAAACGCGGTCCCATGGACGATTCCTTGATTGCTCGGTTGTTTTCCTTTCATTTTCTGCTTGTATAATATTTTATGATGATGCTTATTTTTAGCATCGCACTGATACGATTGGAGCGGGTTTTGTTGTGTGTGTGTGTGTGTGTGTGTGTGTGTGTGTGTGTGTGTGTGTGTGTGTGTGTGTGTGTGTGTGTCGTTGGTTGTTATCTCCATATGCGGGTTTCAGAAAGTGGAACAGAGCCCTCCCAGGTCTCAAAATATCCTCATTCCTGTGTGTGTGCGTGCGTGTGTGTGTGTGTGTGTGTGTGCGTGCGTGTGTGCGCGTGTGTGTGTGCACGTGTGTGCGTGTGTGTGTGTGTGTGTGTGTGTGTGTGGTTATCTGCATATGCGGGTTTCAGAAAGTGGAACAGAGCCCTCCCAGGTCTCAAAGTATCCGCATTCGTGTGTGTGTGTGTGTGTGTGTGCGTGCGTGCGTGCGTGCGCGCGTGCAAGTTACTGTTTTTGGCTGCCATATCCACTCGTGAGTGGGTTTCATGGGATGTATACCCCACTTTAATATTGCACCTCAAGTGGCTGGTAAAGCACAGTTTGACAAGGTTGTCTGATATAGCGAAAGCGTTTTTGTCTTTTTTTTTACATCTAATTACCTCTGCCACCGAAGGTGGATGGAGGTTATGTTTTCACCCCTGTCTGTCTGTTGGGTGGTCGCCAGACTACCGTTATTCTCAGGTCTTCCGTCTGTCTGTCTGTCTGTTTGTAATGGACAGCTGTGGAGGCCAGAGGAGTCAACCAGTTTTGATGAAACTTGACAGGTAGGTCCATACCAGGATCTAGTTGTATGCTTTTGAGCACCGTTGCTATGGATGCCATCGTTGCCTAGTAACGGGACTTTGAAATTTTTATTAAAAATCCGAAAAAATTTTTTTTTCTAAAATCAGCTTGCACACTTTTATGCGTACTATAATCAACCTCTTTGTCAAAAATTTTCTGCCCGATCCATCAAAAACTGTATGACTAGTATGCAATTATATAGCGACCACCCATGTCGCCTACCGGCTTGTTTGTCTGTCTGTCTGACTGTGAGCAGAATATCTCAAAAGGTTATCGATGGATTTAGACGAAACCTAGTGGAGATGTTTGCTGTGTGACAAGGACTAATTGATTCGATTTTGGTGAAGATCCGGATTCAGATACCAGAATTTTTTCAGTGATTCTTCATCATTGACAAAAAGAGATAAAAACAATACACAGCAGGATATCGAAAAAAAATTACAGACGGATTCAGAGGAAACTTAGTGTACACGTTGAGTGTGTGACGAGGACGAACTTATTCGATTTCGGTGAAGATCCGAATCCGGATCTGGATAAGAGAATTACTAGTTAATTATCTCTGTCACCGAAGGTGAAGGAGGTTATGTTTTCACCCCTTTCGTTCTGTTTCTTTGTTTGTCTGCTTGTTTGTTTGTGTGCAGGATATCTCGAAAAGTTGTGGACGGATTCAGATGAAACTTAGACAGGTTGGGTGTGTGGCAAGGACGAATCGATTCGATGTTGGTGAAGATCCGAATCTGGATCTGGATACGAGAGTTATTTAACTTTTAAAGTGAATCTTCACCATTGAGGGATAGGGGCAAAAACGACATATAGCATGATATTTCAAAAATGTATTGGGCCCGATATGTTCTCGTGGATCAGGCATTACGTGGCGGAGGAATGCACTCAACCAACTGCCCTTCTAGTTTTATGATGAGTTTGGGGACCGTGAACGGATTCAAAACGCCACAGAAAACTTCGAACTACTCTTAATCGAAGATATGGTTTTGACTCAGGGTGTCTCAACTGGAGCCTATTATGACAAGGGGCATTATGGACCTTGGGATGGTTTGTACCCCAGGGGGAGTTTTGGACTGTCGTGAAATTTTAGATCCCTGGGGTGTTTTGTAGGCAGTGGATCTATTGTACCCTGTGGGTGTTCGAGATCTCACCCAACGTTTTTAGACACAACAGGGGCGTTTTGGACCCTGGATTAGGTGTGTGTGTGTGTGTGTGTGTGTGTGTGTGGTGTTTTGGACCCCAGGGCCATTTTGGACCCCAGGGCCATTTTGGACCTGGAAGGCTTATATCACTTATTTTGTACAGAAACATATAAGGCTCATGATAAAATGCATGATATGCAAATGTTTTCTTCATCTCAAAATCCTGACTTGACATTTTGACATGTTGAAGCTTTAATATCTCAGAACATATTGCCATCCTTCAAACTGGCCGGCTCCCACCTTCCCAGCATGTGTGTGCCCTTGAATATGTCAGTAATTCCTCAGAAATGCTGTAACTTCCATTTTTCTTATTCTGGGAGAGGACCCCTGGATCCCTGCATTAAGGGAGGGGGACACCCCCTCCTTGATACTCCCACAGGGATCAACCCCCCTCCACCTGCTGGAAAACCCTCCTGCTATGCTTGTTACATGTGGACTTGGGAATTTATTGAGGGACTTATTCGTGGAAAGCTATTGTAATGGTGTTGCGTCAGTCAGTCAGTCAGTTGGTGAGTGAGTGATGAGTCTGCACTCGTTCTCAGATCTACTCTAATCGTAAGGCTTTGTTTTCTCTGTTCACACTCGATGGGATCGTCAGGTCGTACATGAGCATGACATCCTTATTTTGAATCATTACCCTTGGTTTGTGTTTCCATGAGTTTTCTGTAACTGAGATGTTGACAATTTTACAGATATGCCAATGAATCACTTTGCATACTTTGTTGTGCCGTTGTGTGTAACGTTGTTCTGATAATAGTTTTTTGCATCCCAAAAGCAGGTGACTAGTAGTTCCTTTTTCTGTCTTGCTGAATCTACACTTGTCTGTCAGGCTCAGTGCAGCCATCTTTTTAAATCCATTGGTTTAGTGTCCTTCATCTTGGACATTTATTATAATTCGTTCTCCACCCCAATTCAGCTGACCTCTTCTTAGCCATTCCAATGAGCCTTCTTTGTCTGTCCCCAATCTGTCCAATTCTTTTTTTGTATTTCCAATTCATTTGTCATTCTCCCAGTTGTTGGTGTACATTTGTTGATATTTCTTTTTATATATTTATTTTGTCTTTTTTGCAATTGTTGGAGGTGTGTGCGTGTGTGTGTGTGCGCACGTTTTATTGTACACATCTTCGTCAGTATAGACGTGCATGCATCCATGTCATTGCAAGTTGTTTTGTGCATCGAAGTTTGTCTACTTGTGTTTGCATCACTATTTGCGGGCTGAGTCAACCCCCTAGTGTATTAATTCAGCGGCCGACGGGGCTTGAACTCAGGACCCTAGGATCCCAAGCCGCCACCCTAAACACTGAGCCAACACCAGGCTACTGCTTAGACTAATAACTACCAAGTTCATTAATTAGATTAATCTACTTGTTAGTTAGACTTATTACTGCTGTGTTGATGAAATGAGAAGGTATAAAACACAATTGTTGGTGGCAGCTTTATTCATGGATGAAACACGGTGATTTTGTGTGCACTGGGCCTCTTACAGGCCGGAGCCTCAGCAGAACTGCAGCTCGGGAGTGTGCACGGCACACTGGCACACCGGCCCGTGGACACAATGCACGGCGACCTGCGGCAGTCACGGCTTCCAGGCAAGGCGTGTGAGCTGCATACATGGCGCGAGGTTACGATCGGTGCCGGAGACTCACTGTGCCTGGTTACCACGGCCTATGACTTGGCGACGCTGCAACATTATTCCCTGTGAGAAGGGTGAGGAGTTTCTTCCTCCCATTCCTCATTTTATTCCTATTTTATCTTCTTCCTTCTTCCTCATTCTCCTCATTGTTAATGTTGTTACTCTTTTGTTCTGGATTTGGCCCCTCGTGAGACTAAAATACACTCACGGTAAAGTGGCTGCAAATAATCTGTTGAAGTCCTTTTTAAAAAAAAAAAAAAAGACCTAACTTGTAGGAAGGAAGGATGGAAGTAAAAAGCAGGCAAATAGTTCCAAAATAAATCAGTTTTTGGGGAAGAAACTGGAACAGTCAGACTTCTTTCTCATCTTTGGTTGATAAAGCGGTGAGAGACTCGTACTTAAACACAAATACCGGAAGAACCAAGACAGAAACCCACAAGGAAGTTAGAAATAAAGTTTAACAACAAGGCACGCCGGGAATATTGAAACTCACTGCTGAGGTGCGATCCACGTTTCTGACCTTTCAGGTTGTATGGCAACTGTGTGAAAGGCTTGCAAAGGACACCAAAGTATTCCATACAATCAATTCCAAGTATGACTGAAGGATCCTGCAAAGGTGATGTCATCACCTGATATGACTTGTCAGAGTTGGTAAATCAAGTTTTATGTTGTCAAATGGCAAAGTTCTTGGCAATAGGTAAAATCAGTCTCAGGTAAGAGTATCCCTTTGTCTACCAGAGGCATTTTGTGTTCCAAAGTAAAATTTCATCAGGAGAGTGTACACAGAATGGCACATGGTATGCGACGGAGCCTCTGCAAATAGAAGAAAAGGATTTACGGGTGACCTTCGACCAGTCCTTAAACTTTTCTGTTCACACAGGCATTGTTTGTAAGGAGGCCAAAGAGTCATGGGATTATTCAAGAAGTCATTTTTATGTTGTGACAAATAATTTATTGTGGCCTTGTACAATGTGCGCCCACACTTGGAATATTGTTTTGTAATCTGGAATTCATGTCTGGTGCATGACGTAGAGATGCTTGAGAAGGTACAACATAATTGGTGAACAAAGTAATTACAAGCTTGTCTGAGTTGGCATACGAAGACCCCCCTGAGATTTCTCAAGTTGCCATCTTTGTGTTATCGGAGGCTCGAGTGGAGTGGCTTCAGGTCGATAAGATCTTAAATGGTATAGACAGGACTGATCCTAATGATCTGTTTCATTTTATTGTGTCAAACTAGGATGTCCTGCAAAAGAAAATGATCAAGCCACAAGCAAGACTGAGAGTGAGATAAAATGTCTTTTACAGAGTTGTAAATTTTTGGAATGGTCTTCCAGACAAGGCTTGCACAGCATGTGTGTAAACACATTTAAGAGAGTGTTTGGAAGGTATATGCAACCAATTCGGTACCAGTAGGACTATGGCTTTCCTACATACAATGGCCACCTGAAAATGTTGCAATAAGGTGGTGGTTATATGCGTTAACCTTCTCGTTACCCACAAGCAAGTGAGAGGACATCTTCCCTGTAAATATCTCCAAAAGAGGTGAAGGGAAGCAACAGACTTACAATGTGGAAATAGTTTGAGAGGGGAATCTAACTCCTAACTCATGAGCTTGAGAGTCAGGTCAGGTCAGGTATGGGAGCATGTGCCAGAACAGCGCGTCGCTGCGTCCACTTTCCGCCGGTACTCCAGGGACCTCCGTCTGGCCATCCCCCAGGCAGATGCCAGGCCCATCCCCATCTCCTTGAGATGATGGTCAACCTGCTGCAACCACGAGGCACGTGGTCAGCCCACTGGCCTCCTCCACTCATGAGACTCCCTCGCTGAGAGAATCTGGTGAGCAGGATCAGCGAGAGTGGCTTGAGAGTCATTTGCTGAATCTTACGCATCAGAGTGAAGTATGAATCAGGAGAACATGTCTAGGTATGGGAGCATACGTGACCGTATGCTAGACTTGTACCGATAGAGAATGGCATCACATGGAAGATACCTCTGTGTGCAGTGTCCATTATGTTTTACCTCCACCACCGAAGGTGAAGGAGATTATGTTTTCACCCCTCTATGTCTGTGTGTCTGTCTCTGTGTATTGTATCTCAAAAAGTTGTTGACAGATCCGGATGAAACTTGGTGGACATGTTCGGTATGTGACAAGAACGAAGTCATTCGATTTTGATGAAGATCCGAATCGGATCTGGATTCGAGAATTATTTAATTGTTGAAGTGAATCTCCACCATTGAGAGATGTGGCCAAAAACGATATAGTACCGTAGAGCATGGTATTTCAAAAATGTATTGGGTCTGATATGTTCTTGTGGATCAGCCATTGCGTGGCGGAGGTATGCGCTCTACCGAGTGCCCTTCTAGTTATTATTATTATGATCACTAGCACAAAAGCTCGTCAAGAATGACGGATTGGAATTATTTTACTCAAAATATTCACAGACTGGAAGATATGATGTTTTGTATCAAGAAAAAAACGTGAATTTAAAACACTACAAACACAAATGTTACCCTATTTTCTTTATCTTCTGAGACCTTTCATTTTGAGGGGCCGTACAACCTCGTGAGCATTCCAAAGCCTGAAGTTTCGGCCTAGTGTCAGGTGTGCCTACATCTTCTTTATTTATTAGACATCACACGCATGTCAATGAATACTCGTTTTACTCTGCGTGCGTTATCCATCACGTGCAGTGAATTTCACCTCCCTGTGCCTCACATTTATTTATTTATTTTTTTCAACACTTCTGCGCACCGCCATTGAGGATCGGTTGCAAGTCACCGTCTACATTTCCAAAAGAAGCGACGTAATTACTCTTTTATGGAAAATGTTTTTCGAGATTTTTGTTTTTATCCAGAAAAAAAAGTAGAGCGAAGTGAACACACAGTTGTGTGAAAAGATTGGCCTTTAAAACCCTTCTTCAAATCATCCTTTTGAAGGGGAACAGACATCATACAAACAAATACACAAACACACATTGTTTTATATATGGTAGATATGTTAATTATTGTTGCTATTTCTTTATTATTGTGCCTTTCTATCCTACTTGCCCTTTTTGTGTTTAATCAGCTCATTTGCATGCCATTATCAAATTCTGTTTCAGTTGCATCACATGATAGCTCATAGTTATAGGATTCGACTAACAGCCAAGAACCCCCAAAGGCAATGCTGTTGAAGCAAATTCAAGTCACTTGCTTGACGAAAACATTCTTTGCCAAACAAAATGTGTTTAGTATCAAATTCTTGGCGACCCCAAAGCTTCTGCAACAAGTTTCATGAACACTTGGCCAAATGGAGCCGTCGCCCCAGGCGGCATCAACATGTTCTGTGCTTTCTCAGGGAATTAATAAGCTTAAGCTTTTCTTATGACTAATCACCTCCCGTGGTAATGTGGACTAGTAAGGGGACAGACAGTCTTATCTGAGGAGTGATCGAATGAAAACAGTAAGTCATCAATGTTTGACAGTTTTCCTTTAAAGCAGGGTATCTGCTTGGGCCGAAAATTCACATGTGCCACTTACTGAGCTTTCACCAGGGGCCTTGGCAGCCTTAAACCAAGCCATAACAGACCGAATTATCTTAAGAAAATCCGTGTGGTCCAAAGTATGTGGGCAACTCTGCTTTGGGTTTTTTTTTTTTTTTTCCATAACATGGTGTTGTATCCCAAAGTTCCCTGCCAATCCTCTACGATATACACGTTTCACTTTACTTTCTCCTTAATTTTGGTTGAAACAAACAAAGACAACAATCACCTCATTGTGCACCAAGGCAGCTGCTTGCCTAAAATATCTTTCTTCAAGAGCCTTTGAGACAAAGTTGACGTTATTCACAGGCCAGTGGGATGGTTCATCGCCCGAGGCCTCCCGAAACAGCACAAAACTGACTAAAATGGTCGCACAAACAAAAATAGCAAACTGGCCAAAATGATAAGGGGCTGATGAAAATGTGGACGACAAACTAAAATGACAAGAGGATGACCAAAATGGTGGGGAAAACTGATGAAAATGTCAAAAAGGCTTTTGAAATGCCGAGAAATTGACAAAAACGGCAGAGGTCTGACCGAGCTGTTCGCAAACTGAACAAAACCATGCGAGGCTGATGAAAATGCTGATGCAATAACCTAGAAGGACAAGAGCGTGACCAAAATGGTGGAGTACTGACCAAATTGGCAAAATGCTTTCAAAATGGTGATACATTGACCAAAATGTTGAAAGGGTGTCGAGACTGCTGAGAAAATGACGAGAGGCTAAGCAAATAACACGAATCCATCGGTGATGCAGATATACACCCATAAATGCGCTGTCCAACATAGATTATGCAGACGGTTGTCTTACGGGAAATGGAGGATGAAGAACTCCTCAATGAAGGAAGCTCGAAGCGCTTCCTGACGGTTTACTGGTGAGAACAGCAGGATAATATGTGGTTAAGATGGCGACCGTAGATTTTTTTCATCGATAAAAGGCAGTAGATATCAGATCTGCATCGTCTGCATACTTTAAGCTGGACATTTTAGCCACACGTTGGCATTTTCTAACCCCAGCTGTTCTTGCTCAAATCCACGGTTAACCTTTGAGCTGGAGCAGTTTCTCTTGGTGCTTTAAAGTCGCTCTTTCCATGACATTGGAGTTGAACATTTGTCTCCTTGGAAAGACACTTGTCTAAACGTGTACTCACGATGGATTCTTGCAATAGCAGATACCAGGGGTCTTTGCTTTATTTAGTCTAGTCTACCTTTTTGTAAAAGTATTGCGGAATGTTACACGTTGCAGTTATGCGAGGTAACCTATATACCTGTCTGTCTTTGTGTCCTTTGCGTGCACAGCTGTCAGAGTAATGTCCTTTCTTTGTTTCGTTTCCTTCCACTATGTTTAAGGATCATTGAGTCTTTACATTAAGGAGTATGAAATGATAAGCTAATTAACATGGGACATGGAATCGCATATTGGTGTGGCAGCATCATCAGGGAAGTATGGCTGCGATGCTGAGCATTAATCATCCATGAAAGGTGATTGCATCGGAATGCCATTTGCTTCTTTCATTGCCTGTCTCGCCCTTACCTGGGTGACTCGCAAGAGTACACCACTCACAATATGAATGGTTGAAATTCATTCTGTCATAACCCTTGTGGAACCAGCTTCCATTTGACCAGCTGTTCCCACATGGTAAAAATGTTCAGATGTTTTGGTTTGAATCCCAACATTTTGCCATCATTCTGAATCGCTGTAGAAACTCTAATAATGTAGAAACTGATAAACTCGGTAAAAGAGAAGAGAAAACTCGTATCTGTGGTCATGTGATCTCAGGAACCGCTTGTAACATGACCACGTGTTTGAGCAGCCTATTCCCTTTGGGGTCATGCAAGGTATTCTCAATGAATTTATGGCCGTGGAAGTGGTTAAAATGCCAGAAAGAGCCATTTTATGGTGAATGACTGTTGTAGACCTCTTTGGGGGTTTCTGTGAAATATGAACTAGATTTACCACCAAATCAATAGGCCTCAATGAGTGAGTGGAACTCCTGAAATGTGTAACCTGGGTAGCATGTCACATTTCTCTCGTTTACTTTCACTTACCTTGGAGCTTTCCAGTCTGGGTTTGATTCCTATGACCAGACTATAAATTGTGGGATGGGTGTTTATCGGGCAGAGAATTGCATTAATGAGTGCACCGTCTCTTGGATGGACGATAAGCCATGTTTCCTGCCTGATAGCATGAGTTCTTTCAAGATTCCACAGTGTCTTTTGCGAAGTGCAGGCCATTGTCACCGGCACTCTAAACAAATTGCAAGTTCTTGCCCTGTACAAAGCTCTGGCACCCCATCACCAACCGTTGGGTGAGCAAGGTAGCCTAGAGGTATCCATGCTTGCCTCTGCCCAGACAAAAACACTACATTTAGAACTATAGTAGAGGAGAGTTGTACTCTCACATACTATAGTTGGTAACAGGTCCTATGACAGTAGTCTTCAAAGAATTACAACAGGAAAGGAATGCTATTTTTGCCTGGGGGTGGGGGCTGTCCAGCCGAGATTCGGATCTCGGCCCAGTAAACTCTCACCCTGGTGTTTCACAGGCAGGGCAAGACATCAATTTGTGTGTCTTCCCTTAGAAGGATGTAAAACTGGGCATCTCATCTGCCAGCATTATTAGACATTGAAGATCCCAAGGTGTCCTTTGCGAATAGACGAGCTTTTGCCGGCACCCTGAATAAATAACAAATTCCTGCTCTATCTTGCAGTGGGTGGCACAGCTGTTCCCCAGCAAATGATGCAACCAGCAGTCATATGCTGCATATGAAATTAAAGGACTGACTGTTGACCAAATGTGCATGTGTGCTGCATCAGCAGAACAGCCACGCCTTAATAATGAGGCAACCCATGGACCAAATTCATTACTGTATCTCAGTCCAACATGCATTCCCTCGTGAGGACGAGTTTACGTTCAAGTAATGTCACCACCCAATTGTGTTCCTGGTTGTTCACACCCACGTTCTCCCCATAATCCAGTAACTTTCCTGATGTTCTGACAACCTGCTCTTCATGTGAATCAATGCATGATACCATCAATTTTTGTTGTGCATGCATGGCCATCACCTGTCAGTGGTGTTTTTTTAAATAATCAAAGGAATTGCTACTCATGTAGTTCACACCAGGACACCAAATTTGAAGCTACTGAGAACAATTGATAATTGTGACATGTTGCAGGCTCTTTTGTTTCTGATCTGTAAAATGTAAAAGCAGTGTGGCAGCAAGTCATTGCCCATGGGTGCAAAGGTCACAGCCTGCTACGTGACCCAGTCTGACCCTGCCAACATTGAGGCATGAACATCATAGCTTGCGTGGAAAATTTACTGTCTTAATTCCTACCAGACAAGGAAAGTGTCAAAGCCACTTGAATGATGACATCAATTAATGACAACATTAGTGAATGCCAGTCTGCAGTCTGAAGGGAATGACAGCTACCTTTGCAGCTTGTGATTCCAGCTGGATAATGATGGAATTAAATGGCAACTGTTGTCTCTGCTTAATGTCTGTGCATCCCTTGGCACTGTGTGCAGGGGGCTGTCGAGACACGACACGTTATTGTGAGTTGGTTCGCCGGCTCAACCTCTGCCAGCTCCTCATGTACAAGCTGCGTTGCTGTCACTCCTGCCGTACCCGAGGGGTCCGGCTTCAAAATTAACCTCCAAAAGAGTTGGTGACTTCACATTCTGACTTATGAGACATGTGCATGGCATGGAACCGCCAACATTGGTGGAACCAACTGAAATAGGCCGTGCCCAAGGTTGTGTCACAGAAAACAGTTTCTCATAATGAGGTAAATGGTCTCAGATCTGTTGATGTTCATAAAGGTATCTTTCGGGTTATTCAAAATCAATGTGAGCAGTTGTCTCTCCCTCTCCCCATACCTTTTATCACAACTACCTTAGCTTATTCAACTCGTAACATCTCATTTCTACGCAGAGCACAAAGATGCACCATTTGGGTGAACTTTTGCATTTTTCAATGTTGATCATGGAGGCAACTCCCCTTAGCATTGACCATGGACCACCACCCACTCTGAGAACCTGTGAGTTACCTTGGCACACCAGAAATTTGTATAACGGGTCTACAGCACTTCATTGTTTGAATAACACTGAAGGGGGTAGGAAGAAGCACAACATCGGCATTATGGTGTGTCGGGACTATGATGTTGATTGGGATTGAAAGAAATGATTAATTCTAGTTGTTCAAAGGATTATTACAAGAACAAATATGGTCCATTTTATATGATGCTGATACTGAGCAGAGATGGAAAAAATGTTTCTTTGTACAACATATAGCTACAGATTAGATATGTTGAAAGTGGATATTTGTGTTATTGTGTAAGAGGAGATTGAAGCCAGAGGTGCTGAAACGCCTAATGAAAAGCATTTTCTCAATGGATTTCCATTTAAAGGTTCCTCACCACTTTGTGCAATCACAGCAACACATGCGTGGCGGCGTTCTCCTCAAGTAATGTAAGATATGTTGGTGGCAAAGCTTGAAGAGAGTCTGGACGTTCAAGCACCTTTTCATTCTAAAAGCATTCTTCAGCATGTGTGGTCCATCGAAATGGAAAATAAAAAAAACGAATCTTTCCTGAGATGCGTCACGGCCGACGTTGAGGAAAGTGCAACTTCCTGCCGCTTGTGAGCTCCTGATAAACCGAGGGGTCTCCTGAAAGCGCACTGCGTGAAGGATCTCCCCAGGTTTCTCATGGCCAGGAGCAGAGCGAGGAAGTGCTCATTCTGTTTCGCAGCATCGACAACTATTTCAAGGTTAATTCAACACCTTCTTGGTCGAACACCTTGACAGTTGCTTTTCTTCGATATAATAACATTTTTCACCTTAAGAATTAACAGCCTGCGATTTCTTTACTCCCTATTGAATCACTGAGTAGCCAACGCTTTCAGGGGAATATCACCCATTAGAAGGTAAAAATAAGGAAAACGTGTCGGCTTTATGAGGTTGTTATAAGATAATAATTAACAAAACATTGAGATGCGGCTTTGTGCACCGTACCTTTATCGTGGCTTAGTGCACTCAACAGGGCTCGCTGGATGGCTCGTGCGTCTCCTGCCGGGAGTTTTGCGGTGGTCTTTACAGTGAATTGTAAGCCAAAAACTAGGAATTGAGACCTATTTGGGTAGATTCTTCACCATCTGCCCTTTTCAATGTACCAGATGCCGTGGAAATTGGACTCTAATGGTTACAAGGAGCAGGACCTTTTTCTACAGCCCTTCCGTGAGCTCGGCATGCTTCCCAACATTTCTGCGTCGGAGCGTTTTTTTTTTGTGTATCCAAGTTTGTTTACCTGGAGATGAGTATTTTGGTGTGTTGTTCACCAGAAGGTTTTGGCACCAATCATTGGCTCGCATTATTCTTAAAAAAAAAACTTTGTCTCCT
This sequence comes from Eptatretus burgeri, assembly GCF_056783735.1. NCBI lineage: Eukaryota > Metazoa > Chordata > Myxini > Myxiniformes > Myxinidae > Eptatretus > Eptatretus burgeri. Next base: position 31,126,240 of record NC_140972.1, on the reverse strand, counting down.
GCTTTTTGGTTGTCAAAGGGTTCTCTTCCTATAGGCAGTGGAAACTGCTTTGAGCCTTTATTTCCTGGTGAGCAGAAAAAAACAATTCGGCAAATCAAAAATAATTTTGGACATGATGCTGCACTTCAACACCGCAACACTTCAATGTGGGAAGTATCATATTTATAGGGTTAGAAAACCACTGCAGATGGCTATGTCTCAGCTGGGAGTCCTTAGACGTCATGGCAAGTAGGAGATGGTGTTCTTACGTAGACCCTTATCAAGTGCATGGGAAGCATCGAAGCTTCACTTTTGAAAAATAAATTCGGTGCTCACTTCACATTCTTCCTTTCCACGGCAAGTCATGGAAATAATATATATATATATATATATATATATATATATATATATATATATATATATATATGTATATATATATATATATATTTTATCAAGCATGCCGGGTGTAACAATAAGCTTCTTAGAATTAAGTAGTACATATATGATGGTTTATCAGAGAGGACAAAGAAGTATAATTGTTTAATAATGGGTAGTACACAATTTGAGGACTCTGTTATTACGATAGTGATGTTAACATAGTGAAAGAAGCCGTACACGATCCCTTTGTTTATTCTTCATACACAAAGCTTCTGATTTGGTGACGCCGTTGATATCGACGGGAAGAGACTTCATACATGCAGCAGGCAGCCGCTCTTCCCTGCAGCTGCAAGCATGCCCGGACCTAGCCGCAGGCCCGTGTGCCGCGGCGAAGCCTGTGATTAATGTAGGCCCTCTTCCGCAGCCGTAGTCACACTAGGGGCCCTATTGTCCACAGGCCAGATGGGAGCGTGCGTGTATGTATGGAATGTGTGGCCATTTGAAGTGGTGACTTATGAGGTTCTGAAATGAAATGCAAGCGGATTTGTTATTCGACGTTGTGGGACATTTCGAGCATGACCGTGGCTTTTTGGCTTTCTCCGCCTATAACAGGCCTAAGCCTTCCCTAAAACGACTGTAATACATGTACAGATGTAAATATGAGAGTAAATACATGTCGAGCTTCATCAGCTCACGTTATTAATTGGGAATATATTCAGAATCTAATTGTCCACAATTACGACTTGCATTTATTAGTCTGGTACTTAAATTGGTGTAAATAGTGTTTTAAATCCTTTATAAAGTGCAATATACGTGTATCGTGTTGGTAAGTTGTACTCTAAGAGAAGTTTATTGTTCTTCCTGCTTCTGAAGTCCCCCTAAAAGCACCAATGATGTCCTCACATAATTATACCGATTCACACTGTGTGGGCTTTGTTTTACTCACTTGCTAAATAGAAATACTAAATCTAGAAAAATATACTGAGAGATTATTACAAAAATGTACAGTGGACTCGCGTTAAGCTGAATGGAAATTCTGCGGGGAAATTTGTCTTAAGAGTGATTCCTTGATATTAAATTAACTTTAAGATCATGTCATTATAGGGCAATACATACTGGGCCTTTGCGCACCAAGTAATGACACAACTATGAACAAGTTGCAGAAAATGCAGATAAGCATTTAAGACAACATTTTCCTGAAATTCATGTCGTAGGCCCTCATATAGCGACTGAGCTTTGTTAACAATCAAAACGAATGAACAGTCATGTTACAAGGACTACAAAACCATGAACAAATGTACAGCAGTGCAGGTCCCTGTATTAGTCTGCCCTAGAAAGCCGTAATCACACCTTCTTCATCATGGTCGACCATGGAGAAACGCACTGCAGATGCTCGTGAGTGCTGCCGACCAGACGAGGAAGAAGACAAATGAGGTCATTTGTTGTGGCGGATTTATTTAATCAGGTGTTTGTGCACTGCAGGCATGATGAGCCTGCTTCAAATTTCTTTGTGATCCCTTGCAAAGAGAAGCATATTTGAGTACAAAATAAACATATGGCCTGCATTCGTGTCTAAAAGTACTGTTCACCTTATCGCAAATCACCTTGGCAGGTATTTGTCTTAACGAGAGTCTATAATCTATTTACTCATTGAAACTTTAATATAAAGATATATATATATATATATATATATATATATATATATATATATATATATATATATATATATATATATATAAAATGTTATTTCGTATTTTTCAATTACCGACTGGCAATTACGTATTCCAATTACGCCTTTTTAATTGTGGTGGACCTTTTTGACATATAAATCTGCACTTGTAAAAGATCAATTATTATCAATGTATGATTGTTTGTGGAGTTATTCCTGTGCGACTGCATTGACCAGATGTAGTTTTGCCAATAAAAGTGTGTTATCGATTGAGTTCAAGGCTCCCAGTGTTTTATTCCTTTCCAAAATGTCACCCTGTGTGGAGTAGCAACGCGTTTACGTACACTGGGGAAAAAAAAATCGAATCCTCATCTCTTGCATTATTTTGGAGCATTTTAACATAAATCTTTCAGTTTGATCTCAGTATAGCTTGACTCGTGTAAATACCCCTTCATGCACCCGAGCGGCCTTCCATTGAATTTGGCCATCCCCAAAGCGCTTCGTCATGATGATCAGTTTATTAGTATGATTTGAATAATGTCGGTGATTGGTGGCAGGCAACAATGTGCATGACACTTCTATTCAATCAATCATAGAATAAAGATATTTTCTTCCTTATTTAAATACCCGCAAAGGGTCCATTCCAAGTAATCCAATATGCAGGTAAAGCATCTCGTGTCGACCAACCTGCATTGTCTCACCCATTCCTCCGCCTTTAGTGCCTCATTCTTTCCCTCGACTGCTCACTTCAAAATGGAGTGTTGAATCTGTACCCCTCATTATGTATCTATGTATAATGTACAGTATGTATGCAGTTTTGAGGGTTTCCTTCTGTATAAGTGGTGGGTGAGGGGGAGGGGATTTAAACTTTGCATCATATTTTGCTCTGATGAAGGGTTAATGCCCGAAACGTTAGCCTCTTCTTGCTTTCCATGGTGATGAACACACGATGAAAATCATGTTTATTTCATCCATCGTTGCACCTGTCCTCCGACGGAGATCGATACTATAACCTCGATGATTAAGATTACTTTTCCATCCACATCTGAAGAATGTTCGATCACCACAAGTCTTCATCCTTTCGAGAGTAAGACGAACTACCAAGACATCCCTGTTGTTGGACCGTAGTGTTCAGGGAGGGTGTGACCGTGTAAAGTATGATTTGGCAAGAAAGGTCGTAAAGGTTTATATTTGGCTCTGAAGGTCATCAGCGATATTTTAGAAATCTATACATTGCCGCAATGGGAGCCAGTGAAGTGTTTTGAAGATTGGAGTGAAGTGATCGAATTTCCGAGCCTAAATCACGAGCCGAGCAGCCATATCTTTTGGATGAGTTGTAAGGGCTTGAGGGATAAACCTGCTAATGGTGCATTACAGTAATCTGAGTCAGATGTTGAGAGAACATGAACCAAAGGTTCAGTTGACCACAGATTGATTGATCTTGCTTGGGCAACATTATATAAATGATAGCTATAATGGGCAGACTATGATAAATGAATAAAAGTTGGGTCCATCGTGACACAGAGATTTGAGACCGTTGAAGCAAACAGAGACCAGATGGTGATTCCCAGGTTTCACAATCTGATGTTTGTAAGGACTAATCAAGGCTCAAGGACGAGCGTGTCAATCTGAACTGCCAATGGACATCTATATTTTAATTTTAGAGACAGCAATTGGGAGATATGTGAAAGAGAGTCATGCCATCAGGTACATCTGCATATCATAAGCCTTGTAATGAAAGGTGATGTCGAAATTCAAAAAATTGTACCAAGTGGGTTGGTAGAATCCATGCAGATAGAGAGAATCCAACAATTGATCCCTGGGGAAAACCCACAGCAATGAAGTAAGTCTGATGAATATCCAGAATTGTTTAGGGATGTATAGTCTGAGAGATGAAATGAGGAAGTTAAGCTGGCTGTCCCTTTTGCTCGCCCGTGCTGGTCGACCTCAAAGATCTTGATGTGCTTTTCACGAAGTATCGGTGAATTATCACCAACATCCTGAACGTCAGGCCTGGTCAGTCGGTTCGTGAAAGACTTTGGCCAAATAAAACCTTCACACACCACCTCGTCTTTCAGGTCTCCTAAGTTCAGGTCGCTCAGGTTACCTATAAACTCACCAATTCGATATTTCACTTCCTAACGTTGTTTTCTTTGTCTCGAGGTGTTTCACTGCTTCCGTAGGCTGCGTGTCGTGGGAAATGTGTATCAGGTAAAGATTTAGCAAACTCCAAAACAGCTTGCACTCCCATTTCAGAGCGATCAGTGAGGAATTTCCTCACCACTCAATAATTCCATGAGCCCAAGAAAGCATCAATTTTAAAGCAAAAGGTCAATAGGACGTAATTACAGGGAGCCAGAAGACCCCAGCTTCAAGCAAGAACATGGCGGAAGCAGTCACGTGTGTGTGTGTGTGTGTGTGTGTGTACATATATATATATATACATACATACATACATATATATATATATATATATATACATACATACATACACCAGGTGAATGCCCCCGGCGTTGCCCGGGTTCTTTATGAATGAATTTAATCTTCTGTACATGAGTCTGACGCGAGCCCAGTATCAGTTCCCTGTTGGGCCATGGCAGTGAAAGCCGAAGGAGGTTGGTGAGGGGGAAACACCACCCCACCCCTGGCCGAGGGGCCTCGCCAACTAGCTCATAACCTTCCCGGGGCCCGTCCCGACATTTTTTGTTTCAGAGGTTTCCTCCTATCTTTCACCCTTCAGGAGATTAGCGCGTGCAGACAAACAAATAAACAAACAAAAAATTCAAATTATATATTAGATATAAATATATTATATCCTTTGCACATGTTCGAGTATGCACAGCATGGGGCCGTAATTCATTTAAGAAGCATTTCAAAAATCTATCTGGAAAAGGAATGAAGGAAACACGTCCTCGAGTGTTCCGAGAGGTCTCCAACAAAAGTCCTGGGGGACCTGTGGAATATACACAAGGAACTTGGACCGAGAAAGAGGCCATTTTGGCCAATCAAGCCTGTATTACATTTACACCTTGTCCATTCAATCTAACGGTTGAACAACTTAAATTCATTGTGGGAAGTACTGATTGGTGGAGGAGTCCATATCTGAACCATGATCTGATTTATGATATTTGTAGCCCATGCAAAGAAATTATGTGACATAACAGGGTGCATGGTGGTGACACCGGTAAATGAGAAAAATAGCAGTGGGCCATAATAGTGGCATGTTCGGTTAACGATTGTATTTTTGTTCAGAATGAACGTGCGATGTGAGACTATGTGCTCAATGAGTGTCGTTACATCTGCCACCAAAGATGGATGGAGGTTATGTATTTTCTTTCTCTCTCTCTCTCACTCTCTCACTCTTCCCCCCCCCCCCCTTCTCTCTTTGTGAACAGAATTTCTCAAAAAGTTAGAGAGGGATTCGGATGAAACTTCGTGGATGAGTTGGATAGAAGATGTAAAATTGTTTATTTTAAAAAGATTTAACATTTAAGAAGATTTAAAAAACAAGCCGATTTAAAATTTAGTTCAGGTCCAAATCCAGATCCGGCATATCAGTGGGATACAAAACGTAAACTAATCAGCTTGGCGGAAGTATCCACCCTATCGAGTGTCTTTCTAGTTCTAGTTGCTTTTGTACTTGGAGATTGAAACGTCACCCTGGGCATGGATTTTTGTGGGTAGTGCTCAAAGGAATGCAGACTTAATTAAAGTATCAGGAGGTAGGTTTGGTCCTCAAAAGGCGAAAAAGGAATTCCAAAAACTTACATTTCACCTGTTTATTTGCTGAGATCGTTCGGGGGAGACAAGTATAAAATAATAAGTGTGTGTGTGTGTGTGTGTGTGTGTGTGTGTGTGTGTGTGTGTGTGTGTGTGTGTGTGTGTGTGTGGGTGTGTGTGTGTGTGTGTGTGTGTGTGTGTGTGTGTGTGTGTGTGTGTGTGTGTGTGTGTGTGTGTGTGTGTTGCTCATAAAGCATTATCTCTGCTGACTCCCCTACCCCCACCTCTCTCTTTCTCTCTTTGTTCCATTCTTGCCATAACCTCTCCCAATAAAGTGCAGCTACCTCCTCCCACACCTACCTCTCTCTCTCTCTCTCTCTCTCTCTCTCTCTCTCTCTCTCTGTCTGTCTGTCTGTCTGTCTGTCTGTCTGTCTGTCTCTCTATCTCTCTCTCTCTCTCTCTCTCTCTCTCTCTCTCTCTCTCTCTCTCTCTCTCTCTCTCTCTCTCTCTCTCTCTCTCTCTCTCTCTCTCTCTCTCTCTGTCTGTCTGTCTGTCTGTCTGTCTGTCTGTCTGTCTGTCTGTCTGTCTGTCTGTCTGTCTGTCTCTCTATCTCTCTCTCTCTGTATCTGCACATATTCGGACGGTGGGTTTGTCTCCGGACACGTCGGGATGGTGTCTGTCTGCTGACACGTCAGGGTGGTGTTTGTCTCCGGACACGTCAGGGTGGTGTTTGTCTCCGGACGCATCGGGGCGGTGTTTGTCTCCGGACATATCGGGGCGGTGTTTGTCGATGGATGCATCGGATCAGTTTTTGTCTCCGGGAGGGAGTTTATCTCCAGACATGTCCAGACGGGAGTTTGTCTTTGGACATGTCCAATCAGTGTTTGTCTCTGGACAGTTTGCCTCTGGACGCATCAGGGTGGTGTTTGTCTCTGAACGTGTCCAGGCGGTATCAATGTCCGGACGGGAGTTTCTCTCCAGATGTGTCCAGATGGGAGTTTGTCCCAGACATGTCCGGACTGGAGTTTGTCTCCGGATGTGTCCAGACGGAAGTTTGTCCTCAGACAGGAGTTTGTCTTTGGATTTGTCCGAGCAGTGTTTGTCTCCAGATGTGTCCAAGCAGTGTTTGTCTCCAGATGGCTTGGCTCCGGATGTGTCTGGCAGGTTTGGGCTCCAGACGTGTCCGGGCGGTGTTTGTCTCCAGGCCATATTTATGGTATGAGGGTACAAAATGGATTTCAGACATTATTTTGTTTCCATCATCACTGTTATTCTTTGCGGAATCATTTTGATGAAACAGCATGAATCGTAATTAACTTCACTCTGTGGAAAACAAGACTTTTAGGATAATTTGTATCTCCCACAATGAAGCTGAGTATTTGGGTCTTTCACTCTCTCACCAGAGGCAGGTCGGTGGTCTTTCTGTCTTCTCCCATCTACTCTCCGTCCTTGCCCCCCACCCTCCGCTCTGTTTGTTATTTGTCCCCCCCCCTATATTTCTTCAGGACACTTAAGGTCTCTAAACAGCTCGGTCAAAAAAAACCTGCCAAAATTAAGAATCACCACTCACTTTCACTCTTTCATTCCTCTTTTTTCCCGCCTTTGAAACAAACTCTCACACTCTCTTCAATCCCACTTTTCCCTCCAGGTCTTTAAAACAGCTGTTCACCACCATCTCTTATCCTTTCCCCATCCAAAATATTGATCTTTATTACCCCCGTTAATTCACCCCAAACCCACCTCCTTCAAATTCCCTGTTTTCCTTCCTGAAAGTCCCTGTAGTACCATCTTGTTTACCCCGTGTATCCCGCCCCATTCCTCTCCATTACACAAAGCTGCCATTGTCTGCTACCACATTATTTTGCGCTTCCCTCTCCCCCTCCTCTTGCCCCCTGCCTTGTTATATGTTTCTGTGTGTTATCTCTTGCACGAGCCTGTAATGCAAAAACATGGAATATGGGAAATGGAATACAAAAACATTAAGTTCACGTATTCCATTCTCCTTTGTGTATTTTTGACTCAAATGGTTTGTTCCGTTGTGAAAGCATCTTGTCGACCTTCTTCCTTGTGCTTTTCATGATAAGATAAATCCTTTAAAAGGTAAATGCGTGTTTCAGCCATTTGCTTTCCTTGTGGGTTTGCCATCGTTTCGGCTCATATTGACGACCTTGTGGGGAATGTCAAAGTGAAGTAAAATTGAACGCAGTGCTTCAAAAGACAGCCTGGACCATCTCTCAGGCCGTAAGGTGCAGGCTCTGAGTATTCCCTTGTTTACAGGACGTGACATACATCCATACACACACAAATTATATATATATATATATATATACATATATACATATATACATATATACATATATACATATATACATATATACATATATACATATATACATATATACATATATATATATATATATACACATATATATATTGTTGTGGTTACCAAATTCGCAAACCACCATTCAGGTCCCTTAGGTGAGGTATCTCGGTAAGTATATGTGTAGTTAGGCCCAAACCCGTTGTCTAGTGGGAATACATGTCATTTATGCGTGCTGCGACTCTTCAGGATAGCCGTTTTTCTTTTACTATCTTTATTTTGGACCAACCGCCATTGTTACCACCACCAACCACAACATCAACCACCCACCGCGGCTCCGCTTCACGTCACACCTCGCAACCGTCGCATCGCCACCGTTCTTGCGCCGCTTGTGGGTACCGGTGTTGGACTCGTGCAGGGCGCGCGCCGAACAGCGTGTACAAAACCACGGATTTTCCACTTCAAAAATGGATCAAAAACGACACACGCCCACTTTTGTTCCGTCCAATCGGTGAGCGAGGGGCGATTTGGCCCCGCCTCCAGGGCGTTGGAGGGCGATCGCTATATGCAAATTTATGGATCAAAAAGCATTCACGCCCACTTTTTCTCGGGCCAATGGGGAGCGAGGTG
>NC_140972.1:31065044-31110044 GCF_056783735.1 Eptatretus burgeri | reverse complement strand
ATATATATATATATATATATATATATATATATATATATATATATATATATATATATATATATATATATTGTTGCGGATTCGCGCCCGCCAACGTGCGAGCAGCCACGTAACTCGAATCGCGGCACGTCGCCCACCGGACGGACAATTCCGTCGTGACCCTCTCAGACTAACGCCGGGAACTAGTCACGGGTGGGCCTTTCGGCCTCACCACGATCGTGCCAATCGGCCCCCCGCGTGGGATAGGGTTGTTCGCCAAATTCGACCTACCTAAGTACCCACACGGAGGGTAGACCGGGCGATCGCACCTTGCCGCAGGTCGACTTCGGACACGGGCCACTTTAAGCGACCCGTTCCGTACTATCGGGATAACCGAGCGGTGTTATCGTCAACCTCGACGGTTCCGATTAATTATTGGATGTATTTAGCCCACGACCAACCCTTTACGTGAAGTAAGATAGAGATTCAATTAAAGAAAAGACGAAGCGAAACAGGAAAAACAGTCCAACATAATTCACATTTATTCCGCGGCAAACGGAAAGCACACATATACAATTACAACAATTATGCACCAAAAGCAAATGTAAAAGAAACACAACAATTACGCACCAAAAGCAAATGCAACAAAAGAAACACAATGCAGATCTACTACCGACTACGCGAGCACACGGCAACACTTACACAGTTTTACTTTACAGACGGCGCTGACAACACATATACTCCAAAGCAAAAGAAAAAGGGGCCACCCCCAACGACAAGGGGGCAGACGGGCCTGGGTCGAGACCGCGTGGAGCCTACCCGTCTTGTGATGAGCCGCAAAATGGCGGCGGCGCCCCGACTCCGCGCTCCTCCGCGGGCCTCGCTGGCACTGCCTGGAATGGGGTGGGAACGGGGCCCCCCTTTTCGCACTATCTCAGCGCGGGGGGGGGGGGAACAGGGGTGTTGTTGATGCTCTGGGGAAAGAGGATAGCTGGCTTGCTTGGGTCCCGCGACGAGCGACTCCACTGCGCCCTCGACCGCGTTCCCGGCTTCTCCTCTCTGCAGCTCCCCGACAGACTCCGAACCCCGACAGACCGACTCTCCTCCAGACCCGTCTTGACTGCTGCTGCCACGCTTCGCCACCACCACAACTCGCCCGAGCCCGAAAACAGAAACTCTTTTCCAACTCGAGCCCGAAACAGAAACTCTTCCTCTGCCGCTGCCGCTGCCACACCTCTCCAACTCGCCCGAGCCCAAAACAGAAAACTCTTCTCTCACTCGAGCCCGAAACAGAAACTCTTCTCTCCTGCCGCTGCCGCTGCTCGGACGGAACAGAAGTGGGCGGGAATCATTCCTGATCCGACTTCCCCGGAAAGGCCGCTTTTTGCACCCGCTGCTCGGCGCGCGCCCTGTACGAGTCCAGGATCGGTGCCCACAAGCGGTGCGGGAAAGGCCGCAGAAGGAGAGGTGAAGGTGGTGGAGGGTTTATTGTGGTGGTCCCTGGCCACGGTGACGCTTGGAATGGCGGTGATGCGATGATTGCGAGAGCGAGTTGTGACGGTAAAGGTCGTGGCAGTTGGCGTTGTTGTTGTTGTGAAGCAGCGTTGCGGTTGGTGGTTGTTGTGTGATGGCAGTTGAGACGTGGTTGGTTCAAAATAAAGATAGAACAGAAAAACGGCTATCTTGAAGGGTCGCAGCCCGAATGAATCACATTTATTCCCTCTAAACAACGGGTTTGGGCTAACTACACATATACTTACAGAGATATCTCACCTACGGGACCTGAATGGTGGTTTGCGAATTTCCTCAACCACAACAATATATATAATCAGTTCTGTAAAACTGCATGCCTACAAGGCAATGGCACATAACATACAGCGATCCCAATGGAGTTCTTTCAATAGTATATGTCCGAGCCCCTTCCATATGTCTCGTGGGTAAAAAGGGGAAAGATGCGTTGCGTGGGACTCTTGTAGCTAGGTCATTTATTTCTCTTATATCCTCCACTTCAACCTTTAAACCTTTCACATGAACCATGCAAGCAAGCACGCCATGCAAATAAGAATGAGCAACACACTACCAGCGCCTCCAGCATGCTCGCGCTGCGAGCACATCCGGCCAACAACAAACCGGTACATCATTTTGTTGGAGTTTGCATGCCCTTTCCCCATTCAAATGTTTGTACCAATTCCCAACCACATCCTCACCTCAGACTTCACTCCGCTCACCAAACCTCACCATGTTCACCGCAATCGCTTCCTACAAGTGGGAAAAGTACCCCCGCAACAACCCACGCTAAATCCCAACTTTTATTCACCATCTCACTACGAGCGACGCTTGGCACTCAGCCCTCACTATGGACGCCACGTGGAAATCACCACTCATTACAGATGCTTCATTGCCACCACATCTCATGAAAAATGTAAAGACAAGAGCGCCCTGCTCTATGACTGGAGTAACTGCCCCATGGTCATGAAATCCACACCGAAACCTCAAGGGACCCGGAGGGGACTTGGGTCGAGCTGTTCCAAGGCATAACGTGAGACACAAACGTGCGCTGTGGCTTATGATGGAACCAGCAGGTAGCGCAAGGATTTCATTACGATTCCATATTAGAATGAAGATCACCGCACGTTTGGGGCCAGAGCACACATCCGAAGACCAAGGCCCCATGCAAAGCTCGGAGCTCTGATCCATGCCAAGGTCAGCGAGTGACTGAGCCAGTTTCCAGGTCCGGAGCATGGCTACGGCTGCTGTGGCCAAATCGACCACATAGTAGGATTTTGCTGGTGGCTCGTCACGATCCGGTCCTCGTCCCCTCCCTACGTCCGAGCTCATAAAAAGGGCAGAGCAGAATCATTTCGCTCTTCTCTTTTGGGTCAGGTTCTTTTTGGGGAAATCGCACTTCCAGTCAGCCTTGTCGTGTGTCGTTCAGTCAGCCTGCTCACCTGCACACGTACATTCTGTTCGCCCTGCTCGCTGGTCACTGCTGCTGCTCGCCTTCGTGTTCGAGGCTGTCGGTGCTGCCGCCGAAGAACTGTGGAGTCAGACAGGATCCACAAGCAGGCAGTCAGCAAGCTGATCGGCATGGAGCGAAAGGCGCCGCCAGTCCCCATCACCAAGCAGGGAGGGGGGATCTCGCACTACTGCCGCAAGGTGGGGCCACTCCGTTCGAGTGATCCCCAATAGGTACAGACATTTACACTTAGTCCCTTTCCTATCTGTAGAAATGTTTGTTTCTCCTTTCACATCTTCTTCTTCCATCTTTCTTTCCATCGACCTCGTCTACTGTGGACGCATTAAAGAGGATTAACGCGGGTGAAGCACGACTGTTCATTTACATGCCGAACCGAAGTAGCGAACATACTGACTCGCATTCACACTTTCCTCTTGCACGATGCCGCACCCCCATGTCACACTATACCACAACTCCCACTCCCACATCTGAGACAAAAACCTCTCCCGAAGCATTCTGGGTTGCGTTGGTCCGCCAACCGTGCCAGGTTTTGAGAGGACGCTTACCTTCACCTGCTTTATTTCTCTCTGGGCTATATCTAATCTTCCTCAGGTGTGTGTGCGTGTGGGTGTCCGTGCAGACTGCCTAATACCCTACAAGGGCGACGAAATGCCCTCATGAATTGTTTTGTCCGAAGGTTTTTGTTTTTGAACACCCCCACGAAGGTGGAAGGCTTGCTTGGACAAGAGATAAATAGACAAAGCCCAATGAGGATGTAAGTAAACATCCTCATGACCTGGCAAAGGAGCACTAGCTTGGGGGGTGGGGGGGGAGGGGGGAGGGGAGTAGCATTAATGATAGATTGAAGTTATTAGCTAGAAGGATGGGTTAGGGTAGAGAAGTTGAAATGAAGCCTGCATGGGGGTACCAGCAATGGGTACCTCCATCCGGGAAAAGGAGCACTAGATAAGGGAAGGGTATAGCGTGAGATTGACTAGCCCCAAAGGGGCATAAGAAGTGACCCTCCATGGGGCCCAGGAGCACTAGTAATGGGAAAGGAAAGTTAGAATAGAGATTGGAAATCATTAGGGACAAGGACAGACATGGAACGTGTAATGGGGACGTAGCTTAGCCATGAAGAGTTAAAAGGAACATGTATTAGAGTAAGTGATGATGGGGAGCACGAGTTAGTTAGGGTGACGTAGTCATGAGAGCAGCTGTGTGAATGAAACAATGGACGAATGCAGGTCAGCGGGCCCAATGTAACTGGAGTGAATGTGGAGTGCATGGTGCAAATGAATGAATGGGGGGAGGAGTGATTCCCACCAAAGGGACCCTGGGGTTAGAGTAAAATTAGTTTGTGGGATAGTCAGATTAACAAATGGATGTCATTATGTGGTTGATGTGGAAGGTAGAAACGAATCACTTTACAGGGTGCAGGAGACGATTGACCGGCTGGGAGCATGGCTCCTGAAAGGTGAGTATCGAGTAGAGGGCACCCAGGGCACCGGAGTTAGTCGACCAGAATAGGTCAATGGTCCAAGGGACTGAGGAGTTAGCATATATAATAGGCATGGGTACCCAGAGAGAAGGGGTCTGGAGTGCCACACACTAGAGTGGGGTTTGGTGGGAGAGATTGGAACGGCCTCCCCCATTGTTTCGTGAGGAGTAGGTTGGCTTGGAGGTAGCCTCAGCAACCCGGGGGTGCTGAAGAATGAGTTCAGCAGGTGGGCAGACCCGCCAATGAAGCCACACTGCCCAGCCAGAAAATTGTGCGAGAGCACGAAGGAAAATTCATGGGCCAGGCCTGAATTAGTAATGAGCACCAACACAGGCAATGGAAATAATGGTTATTAGAACCAATAGTTTAAGGAGACATGTGCGTTGAAAAGCTCTGAGGATAGTTTAAAGATTAATAAAGGATAGGATAGATTAGAATATGTGTACCCCTTCACTGTTCGGAGGCCGATGGACTCGTTGCGAGAATGCTGAGACCTGTGGGAGGTATCCTGAGGCTGTGGTGGACCTCTGGACAAGTTTACTTGTCTCTTTTTCATTCGTTCTTAAAAGGGACCTTTGGGGAATGGAAACGGACATGAGGACAGGCTGGCCGAACAAACAAGAAGAGGATTAGGGACATTAAAAAAAAAAAAAATATATATATATATATATATATATATATATATATATATATATATATATATATATATATATATATATATATATATATATATATATTTGCTTCACCCGAAGAGGGTTAGAATAAATAAACAAATTGAAGGAAGCGACGAGATTGGAGAATGAAGAACAAGAGACAGTGGGATAGAAATATATATATATATATATATATATATATATATATATATATATATATATATATATATATATATATATATATATATATATATATATATATATATATATATATATATATATATATATATATATATCTTCTTCTTCTTCTTTCGGCTGCTCCCGTTAGGGGTCGCCACAGCGGATCAGCCGTGCGATCCGCATAGTGATTTGGCACAGGTTTTACGCCGGATGCCCTTCCTGACGCAACCCTGGTCGCCTCTTACGACACAGGGATATGGTACACCTATTTTAACCGGGGTATACACCGGCCCAGTATACTGGTACTCATTTCGCCGACCTCGGAAGGATGACAGGCTGAGTCAACCCCCTGGTGTATTAATTCAGTGGCCCAACGGGGCTTGAACTCCTGTGCCATATATATATATATATATATATATATATATATATATATATATATATATATATATATATATATATATATATATATATACATACATACATATATACATATATACATATATATATATACACACACATACATATATATTTAAAAATATATAAATAAATGGTCTTTCTATCTTTAACACAGCCTGATGGAGTACTGCTCCTATGTATATATCATATATATGATATATATATATATATATATATATATATATATATATATATATATATATATATATATATGATATACATATATATATATATATATATATATATATATATATATATATATATATATATATATATATATATATTGTTGTGGTTACCAAATTCGCAAACCACCATTCAGGTCCCTTAGGTGAGATATCTCGGTAAGTATATGTGTAGTTAGGCCCAAACCCGTTGTCTAGTGGGAATACATGTCATTTATGCGTGCTGCGACTCTTCAGGATAGCCGTTTTTCTTTTACTATCTTTATTTTGGACCAACCGCCATTGTTACCACCACCAACCACAACATCAACCACCCACCGTGGCGCCGCTTCACGTCACACCTCGCAACCGTCGCATAGCCACCGTTCTTGCGCCGCTTGTGGGTACCGGTGTTGGACTCGTGCAGGGCGCGCGCCGAACAGCGTGTACAAAACCACGGATTTTCCGCTTCAAAAACGGATCAAAAACGACACACGCCCACTTTTGTTCCGTCCAATCGGTGAGCGAGGGGCGATTTGGCCCCGCCTCCAGGGCGTTGGAGGGCGGTCGCTATATGCAAATTTATGGATCAAAATGCATTCACGCCCACTTTTTCTCGGGCCAATGGGGAGCGAGGTGAAAGGTCGAAGGCAGGGGGTCAAAGATGAGAGAGCGAAGCCACGGGGCTTATATAAGCGACCGCGTTCGTCAAGTCAGGAGAGTTAAGACTTCGCAGTCGGTGGAGTTGGGAAGAAGAAGCAAGAAGGAGTTGGTCGTCGTCGTGTGCGTTGGAGTCGGAGCGAAGGGGACGGAGCTGTGGAGAGGCGGCGAGGGCAGACGAGGGGGTGCTCGCGTGGTGCCAGTAGCTGCACACCAGGGAGGCTGACGGCGCGACCTGGTCGAGGTGGAGACGCTCGTCGCGGGACTCGAGGCAGAGTAGAAATCCTCCTTTCCCCCGAGCATCAGCAACCCCCTCCTGTTTCCCCCCCGCGCTGAGATAGTGCGACCAAGGGGGCCCCTTTCCCACCCCCGACCAGACACTGTTCGCGAGGCCCGCGGAGTTGAGGCACCATCGCCGCTCCGCGTCTCATCACCAGACGGGTAGGCCCGACCCGGTCTCGGCCTCAGGCCCGCCTCATCCTTGAGGGTTCTCTTTTCTTTTTCTTGGTTTTGGGTATGTGTTGTCGGCGCCGTCTGTGAAGTAAAATTGTATAAGTGTTGCCGTGTGCTCGCGTAATCGGTATTAGATCTGCATTGTCGCATTTGCTTTTTGTGTAAAATTGCATTGTGTTTCTCTTCTTTTCTATGTGCTTTTGGTGGAATTGAATATGTGTGCTTTCCATTCATCGCGAATAAATGTGCTTTGTGTTGAACTGTTTCCCGCTTCGCTTCGTCATTTCTTTCATTGAATCCTCATCTTGCTTCACGTAAAGGGTTGGTAGTGGGCTGAATACGCCCGATAATTAATCGAACCGTCGAGGCCGACGATAACACCGCTCGGTTATCCCGATAGTACGGAACGGGTCGCTTAAGTGGCCCGTGTCCGAAGTCGACCTGCGGCGAGGTGCGATCGCCCGGTCTACCCTCCGTGTGGGTACTTAGGTAGGTCGAATTTGGCGAGCAACCCTATCCCACGCGGGGGCTGATTGGCTCGATCGCGGTGAGACCGAAAGGTCCACCCGTGACTGGTTCCCGGCGTTAGTCCGAGAGGGTCACGACTGGATTGTCCGTCCGGTGGGCGACGTGCCGCGATTCGAGTTACGTGGCCGTCAGCACGCCGGCGGGCGCGAATCCGTAACACTGGTGTCAGGTCGTGCGATATAAACTCATCGCCCTCCTCGCGGCACTGGTATCGGAGAACGGGAAAACGGGCTCTCCTGTCTCCAGCTAAATTCACGGGAATCGGTCCAGGGGTGAGAGAAGCGACCCCCCGATTCCCTCCAAATTACGAGCGAGCTAAATTAACCCTTCACGAGAAGCAAGATGGCGTCTCAAGGCGAGCGGGTGCCGGGTGGATTAGGTATGTGTAATAGTAATGTAGAATCCATGGCTCAGGACGAGATCACCGTGCAAGAGAAACCCGTACCAGAAAGTTGGGAAAGGCATCGATGCCGTTCATCTGGTCGGTTTTTTTTATTACAACTCCACCACTAAATGTAGTCAGTGGGAGTGGCCAGGGCAGGTGACAATACAGCACGTTATGGAACTCGTGCAGAGCATAATTGACGGAATGAAAGAAAGGAACAACGAAATGAAGAGAAATACGCAACAAATGGAAAATAAAAAAATGGATGGAAACGCACTCGAAGCGAAAAACCAATTAAAAGAAAGCCAGGAGGAGACAGAGGAGGGATTGAAGGTCGAAACGGTGGAGTGTGAGAAAAGACTTCAAGACATGACGAAGAGAGTTGATAAGCTGGGACTGGAGGGAAAAACGGAGACAGAGGAACTGGGAAGACGGGTAGAAAACCACAAGCGCAAGCCGGAAGAACAGTTAGAAGCCAAAGCAAAGTCTGAGTGTGCGGAGATGAGAAAGGAATTGGAAAAGAAAGTTTCTGAGTTACAGAAACACCAAAACAAAGAGAGGGAACTACAAAACGAACTGAGAGTGTTAAAAGAGGAAAGGAAGAGAACGGAAAATGAAACTTTAAGAAACCACACTGTACAGATCGAACAGCTGGAAGCGAAGGCCAGACTAAAGAATGAGGAACAAGAAAGAGTAATGAAGGAAGAACGAATGAGACAGGAGAAAGAAATCAGTCAGTTGAAAGAAATGACGACATTGCAGAAGGAGGAACAAGAAAGACAGTGGAATAGAAAACTGAAAGAGTATGAATTTGAAACTGAACGACAAAAGGAAAAAAATAGGTTTGAATACGAGGAGAAAGTAAAGGAGCAAGGAATGAAGCAGGAAGGAGAAATCAGGAGATTGAAGGACACAACGAGATTGGAGAGGGAAGAACGAGAGGAACAATGGAATAGAAAACAAAAAGAACATGAATCTGAGGTTGACCAATTGAAAGAAAAGCTGAGGCTGGAGTACGAGGAGATAGACAAAGAACAGCGAATGAAACACAAACAGGAGATTAACCAAATGAAGAAAACCATGAAACTGGAAAAGGAAGGACAGGAGAGGAAACGAGGAAGAGGAGTGAGAGAACAGCGAATGAAACACAGGAAGGAAATGAGCCAATTGAAAGAAACGATGAGATTGGAAAACAAAGAGCAGGAGGAACAGTGGGAGAGAAAACAACAACTCTATGAGTGTGAAATTGAACAACTAAAACGGAGGGAGAACGAACAGCTAATGGGGCTCAGAGAGAAAGAACGACTCAGATGGGAAGGAAAAAGGAACCAGGAAGAGACAGAAAAAATAGAGGAGAGACAACACGATGAAGACGGGGTAAGTGTTCCGACTTCCGGTTCCGGTTTTGAGCGGCAAGAGGTCTCCTTCGGGGCTCCCTGCTGACATTCTCAAAGTTAAGTTCCGGTTGTTATTTGTCCCGTTTTAACTGTTTAATTTTCTCACCTACATGTTAATGTGTGTTCCTAGTTCGGTTTTGTTTCAAAAATCGTGCTATTTTGTGAGTATTTATGTCGACGTTCTCACCTGGTGTTTGAGGCCTAGTCCTAGGCTTGAGGCCTACCGGTTCCACTTGGTGTTCGATCGTTTTTTTTTTTGTTTGTTTGTTTTTTCTCCCCATTACCTTCAATTTCTATCCTCCCCATTACCTTCAATTTTCATCCTCCCCACTTTCCAAACATCCCCCATTCTCCCAACTAATCTCTTTCTTATCTCAAAAAAAAAAAAAAAAAAAAAAAAAAAAAAAAAAAAAACCCAACAACAACAACAACAACCTTCTCCCGATTCTGCTACTTCTTCTTCCTCTTAACTTCCTCCTCGTCTTCCTCGATTTCTTTTTTTTTTTTTTTTTTTTTACACTTCCATGACCTAATCTGTTGAACTCTCTCATACATTAATATTAACAACAAAAACGATCTTATAATGCTTCATCTTCCTCTCTCACACATGTGGTACTCTTTACTGTTTCACAATGCACTACTCTTCTGCTATTTTAACAGACTGCTCTCATTTCGACCTCTCCTTCATTCCTTGCCTAAAAAATCCAACTATTACAGCGCTTCTTCTCTCCATGCTCTGAATTCGCCTTCATTGCATCCATCAAGAATTGTGTTAAATCGCATCTCTGACCTAAAACTTTTAAAAACCACAGTTTGCCATGGATGCTCGCTTTCCATCAACCATTCTTTTTTCCAACTTCAGTGCCGACTCACCCCCCTCACCCCTCACTCTCACTCTCAAAGCAACCGTCGCACTCTTCCCCCTCCAAGCCTCCCTCTCACCTCTTTCAAAAATTCCCCCTCACCTTTCTCCCACCTTTCATCCCCCCTCACTCTTCCTTCTCTAAGTTGCCCCCCTCTCATCCACCAACCTGCCTCCCTCCACTGCCCTCTCACCTCCATCTCTTCACTCCCACCTTCTCAAATCCTCAACTGCCATCTTCCTTGTCTCTTGTCCCCCTCTCTCACAGCACCACAGAGCCTTTTCTCCTCCTCATTCGGGCCCCTCCCCTCGCTATTCTGCAATACCCCACACTCCTTCAGCAACCCTCCTTACCTCCCCCCCTCGTCCCTCGTCCGCCCCTCCCCCGCCCCTCCACCTCCTGCACCAAAAGCCTCCTCCCCTACCTCTTCATTAAAAGTGTGGACCTCAAATATCCGGGGCCTTCGCTCAAACCTTTCAGATCTTTCCATGCAGGTTGCCACTGACAAACCAGACATTATCTGCCTAACAGAAACTTTCCTCTCCCAAGACGTGTCTGACTCCCAAGTATCTCTCCCTGGTTACTCCCTCTTACGGTATGACAGACCTGAGCCTCGTCCTGGTGGAGGTGTTGCTCTCTTCATCAAAGACTCTATTCCTCACTCTCCCTGCACTGCTCTCACTCCCCCACACCCCAGGAATACCTCTGGCTTCGGCTTCCCCCTCCACTCCCCACCTCATGTTTATATGTGTACTGTACCGTCCACCGAACAGTGATGACTCCCATCTACACCTCACTCTCCGAAAACATGGACCATCTTCTATCTTCTCATCCAAACTCTCTCTTCCTCTTATGTGGCGACTTCAATTGTCATCACGCCAGTGGCCTAGGTGTGGGTACCTCTCTCACCTGCCATGGGACATCAGCAAAAAGCTTTCTGTGACTCATTGGGACTGACTCAATCGGTCAACTTCCCATTACCCGGATCTCAACCAATGGTACTCCATCTCTTCTGGATCTGATTTTGACAAATTTCCCTGACAATATCTGCTGCTCTTCCTTCGCTCCAATTGGTTCTTCTGACCACGTCCTTGTTAAAGTGGACATCTCTCTGGCTGTTATCAGAGAACCACCTCACCGCCGTCGAGTCTGGCATTTCACTCAAGCCGACTGGCAGGGTCTCCGAGCAGCCATCAAACTTACAGACTGGTCTCCTATCACTACTTTCTCAAACATCAACTCATCCTGGGAATTCTTTCAAAGAAACTTGCTCTCCCTCATGCACAGATTTATCCCCTCTCGTGTTCAGTTGTCTTACCCTTCCTCCGCCCTTGGTTTACTGAAGCTTGTGGCAGAGGCAGTTGTCCTGAAACAACTTGCCTTTGCCTCATGGAAAGCAAACCCAACTGAGAACAATCTCAGTTCTTTCCACAAAGCTCGGAACAAGTGTGTAGCTACCCTCAGGAGAGCCAGAAAACAACATCTTTCTCATCTCCAAGTCTGAACTCTCAAACCTCTCTCCCTCCTCAAAATCCTGGTGGCGTTTAATCAAATCTGTTTCTGGTGTATGTTCCCCCTCCATCCCCTCCCTTACCTCAAATGGCCGCACTGCTGATTCCACACGTGATAAAGCTGAATGTCTAAACTCGGTGTTTGCAGCTAAATCTTGTGTCCCAAACCCATCACTATCTCTACCCACTTTACCCAGTCGCACCCAACTGTCCCTGGACTCTGTATCCTTTTCTCCTGACAAGGTGGAGAGCTTGCTTTCAAACCTCAAGTCAGATTCTGCAACCGGTCCAGACGGCATCAGCCCACGTGTCCTCAAAGCCTGCTCTTCTGCTCTTGCTCACCCTCTCTCTGTTCTATTCACCCTCTCATTTTCCCAAGGTCATCTGCCATCTGCTTGGAAATCTGCTAACATCACTGCCCTGCATAAAAAAGGTGCAAAAACAGATCCCTGTAACTATAGACCAATCAGCCTTCTCCCAATCATCAGCAAGGTTATGGAATCCATCATCGCTTCAGACATGAAATCCTTCCTCTTCTCCAATGGCTTGATTTCCAATCATCAATTTGGTTTCAGACCAGGTCACTCTACCCTAGATATGCTGCTACTGCTCTCCCATCAATGGATGGAGGTCCTCAATGCCAGACAGGAAATCCGAGGCCGTATTGTCCCTGGACATATCACGTGCTTTTGACACAGTCTGGCACCCTGCCCTACTCACCAAACTCTCTGCCCATGGTATTCAAGGCCATCTCCACTCATGGCTACTTGCAGACTTCCTCTCCTGTTGCAGTCAACGTGTGGCCCTAAATGGAGTTCTTTCATCTCCTCTTCCTGTGCAGGCTGGAGTTCCTCAAGGTAGCGTTCTGGGCCCTGTTCTTTTTCTGGTTTTCATCAATGATCTCTCGGACTCTCTGGAAAATCCTCTATTTCTCTTTGCCGATGACTCAACCCTCTGCCGTACCATCTGTCATCCCTCAGCCCGGCAAGCAGCAGCTTCTTCACTCACTGCAGATCTGGATAAAATCACAAACTGGTCCAACACGTGGAACATGTCTTTCAATCCAGACAAATCTCACACTCTCACTATGTCTCTTGAAAGGACCGTTTACAAAACCCCCATCCACTTTCTCAACAATCCTCTGGAAGAAGTCTTTTCTTTCAAGCTTCTGGGTCTCACTATCTGCCATGACCTTTCCTGGGAAAGTCACATTTCCAACCTTGCCTCAAAGCCAGTCGCCGACTGAGAATCCTCCGTCGTGCTAAGTCCTTCCTCGGCCCTCTTGAGCTCCTGACCACTTACAAAGCTTTTTGTCCGTAGCCTGATGGAGTACTGCTCTCCCCTCTGGGCTGGTGCTCCTGCCTCCCACCTTTCTCGACTTCACGCTGTCGAAACCAGGGCTTTTAAGATCATTGGCATCTCCCGCAATGAAGCTGAGTCTTTGGGCCTCTCACTCAATCACCGCAGGTTGGTCGGTGGTCTTTCTGTCTTCTACCGACTCCTCTCCAGCCTTGCCCCCCCTGCTCTCTCTGCGATTTGTCCCAACCACATTTCCACAGGGCGCTCAAGGTCCGCCAACAACCCCCTTCTGGTAAAACAACCAAAATCACGAATCACTGCTCATCTTCACTCTTTCATTCCTCTTTTTTCCCGCCTTTGGAATAAACTTCCTCACTCTATTCTTTCCCATTCTTCCCTTCAGGCTTTCAAAACAGCTGTTCACCACCACCTCTTATCTTCCCCCATCCAAATCCTCGATCTTTTCTACCCCCGATAATCCACCCAAGCCCACTTCCTTCAATTCTCCTGCTTTCCTTCCTGAAAGTCCCTTTAATGTCCATCTTCCCCTCGCCATGTTCCCCGTCCCATCCCCATCCCTCTCCCTTCCACAGTTCACCTGTGTCTGTTCCCCAATGTTTTGTCCCTTCCACTCCCGCCCCTCTTGTCTCATGCCTCCTTGCTGTGAGTTGTGTGTTAGCTCTCATACGAGCCTCGACCAAGGTATACAAAAAAAAAAAAAAAAATAAAAATAAAAAAAGTGACGCGCACACACACACGGAGGTAGTGGAGGATAATGGGGGTGAGCTCGCGGAGCGTGTGGGGACCCAGTGCGAGCACCTGGATGGCCTCCTCCAGGAACGAGGGGAGGGAGTCTGCCCCCTTGAGGCGAGTCACGACCAGGTGAGTTCGGTCGTGCTTTGCGAGGTTGAGGGGACGGGTGCAGAGGACAGGTGCACGGAGAGCTTGGGGGGTATAGAGGCCCCGGAGACCCTTGTGGGGACACAAATCCCCAGTGTGGTTGTCCCTGTGTGTGTGGTGCAAGGTGTGAGTGCGTCCCCGTGTGTGGAAGCGACCCCGTGTGTGAGTGGTGTGGTGGCGAGTGTGCCGGAGTGTGTGCTTCCCAGCACGCCGTGTGTGGATGAGGCACCGCGGGTGAGTGCCCCCGC
Organism: Eptatretus burgeri; assembly: GCF_056783735.1. Taxonomy (NCBI): domain Eukaryota; kingdom Metazoa; phylum Chordata; class Myxini; order Myxiniformes; family Myxinidae; genus Eptatretus; species Eptatretus burgeri. Next base: position 31,095,917 of record NC_140972.1, on the reverse strand, counting down.
ATGCGTGAGTGAACGGCCATGTGCAAGGTCACTGTGTGCAAGGGAGACAGTGTGTGTGAGAGAGCGGTATGTAAGGGAGATGTCGGTTGGCATGCGGGAGCACGCAGCCGCGTCTCCCGGTGTGAATATAATGGAGTGGAGTGTGTGCGTCGTGACACGCAGGTGTGCGTGTGTTGAATGGCGGCGACGACGGCGACATGTGAGGAAAGGAAGCCGAGTAGCGGCTGTAGTTGTTTCGGGGACCGTGCCGGGTTCACCCAGCAGTGAGCACGAGGTTCGTGCTGTGCAACGCACGAGACCGCCACGTGCTCGCTTGCGAGAGTGAAGTCCCGGTCCGGAAACGCACGCGGTGGATTTGCCGATCCCGCGGACGGACAGAGTTTAGGCAGGTAAATGGATTTGGACCGGACGGGTTCTCCACGCGATCGTGTGTGTTAAGCTCCAACGGGCAAAGCACATGTGTTCGCGTGGGGAACCCCTCGAGACGTGGGGCTTGTGTTTTTTTTTATGCGCACGGTGACGCCATGGCTGCACGTGGGGTTGGAATCTGGCAGGAGGGGTATCTCTGCCGGATGGTACCGTCCAAGGAGGGACGAGGAACACGTGCAGCTGCATGACGTCACGGGCAGGTGCAAAGTGCGCGAGTTGCCGCGCTGGTGAAGCGCATGAAAAAAAAAAAAAAAAAAGCAAGCCTCACTTTCGGGTGCACAGGATTCCTGGGCAAGGGGTGGAAGACCCCCTTAACCTGGGGCACAGGATGGAAACTAGTTAGGGGGAAGGGTTAGCTTAGTTAGACCGACTCCATGGGGCAGGGGTAAGTCCTCATGGAGTCCGTGGAATGGATTAGTTAGAGGGATTTAGATGAGCTTTAGGTGGGGAAATAAAAGTTATTTGGGACATTTGAGAACAGTGACAGACTTGTGAATGTGTAGAGGGGACGTAGTTTAGCTACGTAGTGTTAAATGGAACGTGCTTTAGTGTAAGGGATGACGTGGGAGCACGAGTTAGTGAGGGGATGTAGTTAGAAGGATGGCAGAGTTCAGCGGTGTGTGTGTTGAAAAGTTGTGAGGTGAGTACGTGTACATGTTGAGTGAGTGAGGCCAGCGGGTCTGTGTGAGTGGAGCGAATGGGGAATGCATGGTGCGATGAGTGATTGGGGGGAGGAGTGACTCCCGCCCAAGGGCCCCCGGGGTCAGTGTAGAGTGAGTTCGCTGGGTTAGTCAAATTAACAAAAATGGAGGTCGTTTTGTTGTTGGTGGGAAAGTAGGCTCGAAACCCATTTGGAGGGGTGCAGGAGCCCTGTTGACGGGCTTGGGAGCGTGGCTGCGAAAGGTGAGTATCGCTGAGTGGGTACCCCGGGCACCAGGCTAGTCGGCCGTGGTAGGCCAAGGGCCCATGGGGGGCCGGGATAGCGTAGTGGGCACGGGTGCGCCTGCTTGGTGCGGGGGCCCGGGGCGCCATGAGCCGCGTGGGCAGTGTTGTGGGCAAGGGTGACCCTCGGAAAGGGGCCTGGGAAGCCAGCCTGCCACGTGTGCGTTTCAGGGGAGGTGCCATGGGGGGCACTCCCCGGTGTTAGGGAGCTGGTAGGCTCGGAGGCAGTGTAGTGCCCAGGGGTGCCATAGCGGGAGATTCGGCAGAGGGTCGTGCCTGCCAAAGGGAGCCACGTGTCCCAGCCAGGAGACCGTGTGAGGGCACGGAGAGAAAATTGGGGGGCGAGGCCCGAAATTGTGAGGACACCAACACAGGCGACGGGAATCTGGGTTGTTAGAACCAATAGTTTAAGCGAGAGGCGCTTGTTGAAAGCCCCGGGGTAGTTTAACAGTTAAATGGTTAGGGTAGATTAGGAGATGTACCCCTCCGCACCATCCATCCCCTCGCTCTCGTTGTGGGCCGCTGGACCCACTTTGGTTATAGATCGCCGAACTCTGGGGAGGCCATTCTGAGGCTTCGTTGGGCCTTGACACAGGACGCTAGCTCTCCCTTGTTCCCCTCTGGGAAGGGAACGTAGGGGTTGGGAGTAGGCTAGGTGACAGGATAGGTTAGCCGAACAAGGACGATCAAGGGGGTTAGGGGACGATTTATAGTGGGGAAGTAAAAATAAAAACAACAAAAAAATAAGTTGGGGCTAAATTGGGGTTTGACAAATTAAGGGAGTGGGTATGTACAGTGACAGGCAAAGGCGATAGGTTGGGAGGGAGACAGGTAGGTAGGTCCGAGCCCGCCCTCCAAGTGGCCAGCACCACCGCACTCCCTCCACCAACCTCCACTGAACGGCAAGAGCTGGCCAACTTCATCGGCTGGCCGTGTTTTGCTTCAAGGCGGAGGCCGGCCAACTTCATCGGCAGCTGTTGTTTTGCTGCAAGGCCTGTGCCGGCCAGTTCGCCGGCTGGCCGTTTTCTTCAAGGCCTGTGCCGGCCAGTTCATCTGCCGGCTGTGTTTGCCTGCAGCGGCCTTCTTCTGCGGGCTGTGTTTGCCTGCTGCCTTTGCCATGCCATGCCCACTGCCCAGGTTCACCAGCCCCGTTCAATTTTTGCTTTGCCCCCCCCCCCTGTTCATTGCCATGTACGCCAGGATCAAGGCAACAGTTTGCAAGCTGCGAGAACTGCCCTGTTGGCAGCTACAACACGGGCCTGCAGTGGCGGCCCGTGCACCGTGTTTGTGTTCATCCATCCATTCGTTGTGCTCATTGCGTGTGCCACTTGAGCTGGCACGGAGACTGCGTTGTGCAGCCCATGCACCGTTGTGGTTCACTGCGTTCAGTTCAAAAGGGAAGGCCTTGGACTGCGTGTGAGCAGCCAGCCACGTTCCCTGTCACCTGCATTGTTTTGAGCCAGAGACTGCATGCGAGTAGCCTGGCTCCCTGCTAACTGTTTTCTTTTGCAGAGTTCAGTGATCCTGGGCCATGGTTTAGTGTAAAATTTGTAAGTTAAGGTTAAGATGTACTGTAAATATGAGTGCGCCCCCGGCATGTCTGTCCTAGCGCCGGCAATTTTATTTAAGTCGTCCGTGTGAGTGAGTTTATTTAGGTAGTTACGCAGCCCTCAGGTTATTTATTTTGGGGACACGAATACCATGAATGTCGCACTCAGGGATCCGTAGGTAAAGTGTACTAGGGGAAAACTACACATGATGGCACACGAAAATTTGACGACTCGGGACGAGCCTGTAAAAAGGGGAGGGGGTAGTGTTGTGGTTACCAAATTCGCAAACCACCATTCAGGTCCCTTAGGTGAGATATCTCGGTAAGTATATGTGTAGTTAGGCCCAAACCCGTTGTCTAGTGGGAATACATGTCATTTATGCGTGCTGCGACTCTTCAGGATAGCCGTTTTTCTTTTACTATCTTTATTTTGGACCAACCGCCATTGTTACCACCACCAACCACAACATCAACCACCCACCGTGGCGCCGCTTCACGTCACACCTCGCAACCGTCGCATCGCCACCGTTCTTGCGCCGCTTGTGGGTACCGGTGTTGGACTCGTGCAGGGCGCGCGCCGAACAGCGTGTACAAAACCACGGATTTTCCGCTTCAAAAACGACACACGCCCACTTTTGTTCCGTCCAATCGGTGAGCGAGGGGCGATTTGGCCCCGCCTCCAGGGCGGTCGCTATATGCAAATTTATGGATCAAAATGCATTCACGCCCACTTTTTCTCGGGCCAATGGGGAGCGAGGTGAAAGGTCGAAGGCAGGGGGTCAAAGATGAGAGAGCGAAGCCACGGGGCTTATATAAGCGACCGCGTTCGTCAAGTCAGGAGAGTTAAGACTTCGCAGTCGGTGGAGTTGGGAAGAAGAAGCAAGAAGGAGTTGGTCGTCGTCGTGTGCGTTGGAGTCGGAGCGAAGGGGACGGAGCTGTGGAGAGGCGGCGAGGGCAGACGAGGGGGTGCTCGCGTGGTGCCGGGAGCTGCACACCAGGGAGGCCGACGGCGCGACCTGGTCGAGGTGGAGACGCTCGTCGCGGGACTCGAGGCAGAGTAGAAATCCTCCTTTCCCCCGAGCATCAGCAACCCCCTCCTGTTTCCCCCCCGCGCTGAGATAGTGCGACCAAGGGGGCCCCTTTCCCACCCCTTACCAGACACTGTTCGCGAGGCCCGCGGAGTTGAGGCACCATCGCCGCTCCGCGTCTCATTACCAGACGGGTAGGCCCGACCCGGTCTCGGCCTCAGGCCCGCCTCATCCTTGAGGGTTCTCTTTTCTTTTTCTTGGTTTTGGGTATGTGTTGTCGGCGCCGTCTGTGAAGTAAAATTGTATAAGTGTTGCCGTGTGCTCGCGTAATCGGTATTAGATCTGCATTGTCGCATTTGCTTTTTGTGTAAAATTGCATTGTGTTTCTCTTCTTTTCTATGTGCTTTTGGTGGAATTGAATATGTGTGCTTTCCGTTCATCGCGAATAAATGTGCTTTGTGTTGAACTGTTTCCCGCTTCGCTTCGTCATTTCTTTCATTGAATCCTCATCTTGCTTCACGTAAAGGGTTGGTAGTGGGCTGAATACGCCCGATAATTAATCGAACCGTCGAGGCCGACGATAACACCGCTCGGTTATCCCGATAGTACGGAACGGGTCGCTTAAGTGGCCCGTGTCCGAAGTCGACCTGCGGCGAGGTGCGATCGCCCGGTCTACCCTCCGTGTGGGTACTTAGGTAGGTCGAATTTGGCGAGCAACCCTATCCCACGCGGGGGCCGATTGGCTCGATCGCGGTGAGACCGAAAGGTCCACCCGTGACTGGTTCCCGGCGTTAGTCCGAGAGGGTCACGACTGGATTGTCCGTCCGGTGGGCGACGTGCCGCGATTCGAGTTACGTGGCCGTCCGCACGCCGGCGGGCGCGAATCCGTAACAATATATATATATATATATATATATATATATATATATATATATATATATACACATATATATATATATATATATATATATATATATATATATATATATATATATATATATATATATATATATATATATATATATATATATATATGTATATATATATATATATATATATATATATATATATATATATATATATATATGTATATATATATATATATATATATATGTATATATATATATATATATATATATATATATATATATATGTATATATATATGTATATATATATAACATATATATATCTATTTGTGTATAGTATATATATATATATATATATATATATATATATATATATATATATATATATATATATATATATATATATATATATATATATATATATATATATATATATATATATATATATATATATATATATATATATATATATATATATGTGTATATATATATATATATATATATATATATATATATATATATATATATATATATATATATATATATATATATATATATATATATATATATATATATATATATATATATATATATATATATATATATATATATATATATATATATATATATATATATATATATATATATATATATATATATATATATATATATATATATGTGTATATATATATATATATATATATATATATATATATATATATATATATATATATATATATATATATATATATATATATATATATATATATATATATATATATATATATATATATATATATATATATATATATATATATATATATATATATATATATATATATGTATATATATATATATATATATATATATATATATATATATATATATATATATATATATATATATATATATATATATATATATATATATATATATATATATATATATATATATATATATATGTATATATATATATATATATGTATATATATGTATATATATATATATATATTTCAACCGTGTAGCGTAGGATCTATTTGTCTATAACCAATTTACCTAATTAATTACGCGATTTCGACTACCAGGGAAACCACGCTCTCGGCACGTCTTGCTCGAACCGGGTCACTCTACCGACTGCGGTGGAGTTCCAACTACCGACTACCAACTCCAGTTCGGGTGCAGCCGAGCGGAAACTGCCAAAGCCGTGCCGGCTGGAATGAAAGGATTAATTATCGGAGATAAAACCCTGCCTAAACTCAGATCTGAACCATGCTGGACCAATTCAAGAAGCGACAGAACGGAACTGGGAACATTTCTAACAAGTTTTATTTCCAGTAAATGAAGACACAAAGCAAGACTTAACGCGAATATGCAAGAAGTATTTACAATGATCCAAAAACACTTATCCAGTTCTACTTAAAGACGGGCCCACACGCAGACACACACACAAATGAAAAGAAACCCAGAGTTCTTTATTGGACCCTCGCAGCCGAGGAGAGAGACAAGCTGGGGGTCAGAGTTCGGTTGGGTACCTGGCCGTCGGAGAAAGGGGGTACTCTGTGCTACAGCACCTGACAGTGGTCGCTGGTTTGGTCCCCAGTCGCACGTGTGGGACTCGCGCTTCGTGGCGGAGCGCGGGTGGTGAATAGCGGGGTCCATGGAGGGGGGTCGGGGTCGCTCTTTCCTTCCTTGTAGAGCGCCAGCAGAGACACGTTCGCCGCCTCGCCGACCAAAAACTCTCCAAGACCCCAACAAGACTCTCCAAGACCCCAAAAAGACTCCTGCCTCAGAGTGCTCGGGAATTTATGGACCTCCCTCAGTGGGGAGGGGCCTTGGTGAACACACCTCGCTGTCCGCCTTTGATTGGACAGGGTCCCACGGCATACCTTTCCAGGGCGGGACCTTGGCCCCTGCCGGGAAACCCCAGCCACTTCCACGTGGGTTCATACTTGACGAGTAACGGTGTCAACGCTGCAACGGCCCCTGCCGGGAAGCCCCAGCCGCCCTTCCACGTGGGTTCATACTTGACGAGTAACAGTATCAATGTTGCAAAGGTTGTTGTGAAAGAGTTACAACGTTCGTGGGAGCTGAGAAACCAGAACGGCGAGATCTTGCCTTGGCACGACAGGGTGCGAGAAGGCAGCTGGTTGGTGGTGGATCGTGAGGGGCCAAGGGGTCCATGCAGATGGGATGGTTGTTAGATGGCTTGTTGGAGGGTTCGTTGGATATAAAGATTTAATAACCTAACTAAAAAGAAATCGCAACGCATGCCTTCGATTCTCCCACTGGACAAAAGGAAGGGGATCTGACTACACACATACTTAACGCCATAACTGACTTTTGGGACATCTGTATGGTGAATGCAAATGGTTTCCAGATCCGTAACACTACCCCCCCCCTTTTATAGACTCGATCCGAGTCATTAATTTTCGTGTGGCATGCAGGTGTAGGTTTTCCCCTATTACGTTTTACCTACGGATCCCCGAGTGCAACATTTGGAATACATGTCCCAAAAATAAATAACCTAGTGCGTTGCGTAACTAAACTAACAGACTCACTCGGACAACTTAAATATATTGCCGGCACTAAACGAACAACAGGTGGGTTAAAATTATGTACAGTCCTAATATTTGCACAACCCATGGCTCAGGACCTGTGACTTGAGGAGAGAAAACACAGCAAGTTAACATTTGTGGGTGAGTGCACAGCAGGTGTTGATGGTCAGATGTTTTTAGGGCCTACAAAGGTCGCTTGATTGTCGTTGAATTCTTCTTTTTTTTCTTTTTTTTATAATTTCATCTGATGGAGGCAACTCACCCTAACACGGCAGGCCATACGCCGTTTCACAGGCCATTTGAACTGGCCTTTATGCAACAAGATCTCCAGGCTGTTCAGTGCAGTCCTCAGTCCATTTGAACTGGCCTTCATGTAACAACAAGGAGATATCCGGGCTGCTCAAATGGAGTCCCCAGTAATGCGGCTGCCTGCAGGGCAGTCCTTGCAAAACACTTTCAGAGATGGCCCTGGAGCACATGGTGAGAGTGGGTGACAATGCAAACAAAGGCATGGACAAGTATGGAGGCAAGGCAAAGGCAGGCAAAGCTTGGCATGGCAAACGCAGACCAGGCAAGATGCAGTACAAGAGGAGGTCGGCACATGAAGCTGGCCGGCCTCGGTCTAGTCTCGTGGGATTGTGGAGGGAGTGTTGTAGCGCGCCGGCCAGTCTGAAAACGGGCTCGGACCTACCCTACGGTCTCCCCCAACCTATCGCCTATGCCTGTCTTTGTCCATACCCACCCCCATTAGCTTGCAACAAAGCAACAATGAAATTTAGACTTTTTATTTTATTATATACTGTATATATATATATATATATATATATATATATATATATATATATATATATATATATATATATATATATATATATATATAATACCAAGCTTGCACACTAAAAACTCGGTTCGCCGTCACACGATCCCTATGAAATTGCTGTGGCACTTAGCGGACATGCCGACAATGTTTGCGAAGTCTTGGCGTTCCATAGTACCACTTGCATTTTGCACAATGCGTATTTTTGTCATTCCCCGTGTACGGTCTGTCGTCTGCTACCAACTATGTTGTACTGCTATCCCGTGCATGTGCACGGGTATCGCAAGTCCATATATAATTACGTGTGTCTCTTGCCGCCTTTATCATCTTTGTTTGGCTAACCTGTCCTGACCGTCTATTCCCAATCCCTAATATCCTTTATGAGGGGACTGAGGAAGAGACTGGTGAATCTGTCTCGAGGCCCAATGCAGCCGCAGAATAACTCCCTCAGATTTCAGCTATTTCCAAAGATGAGTCCAGCGGCCTACGAACAGCGAAGGGATGGATGGTGCGAAGGGGTACACGTTTCCTATCTATCCTGGCATTTCTTAATGTTAATCTATCGCTGGGGCTTTTCAACACGCCTGTCTCTTTAAACTATCGGTTCAAGCAACCATGATTCCCGTCGCCTGTGTTGGTGTTTGTTATTAATTTGGGCCCGGCCCACAAATTTTCTCTTGTGCTCTTGCACAATTTCATGGCTGGGCAGCGTGGCTCCATTGGCAGGGATACCCATCTGCCGAACTCGAACTACGGCATCCCCGGGTCGCTGAGGCTGTCTCCGAGCCTACCTACTCCGTATGAGCATGGGGAACGCCCCTGGCAGTGTCCCCTTCGATGCCCACATGGCATTTTGGTGCTCCGAGTCCCGTTTCCGTGGGCTGCCCATGCCCATTACACTAACTCTGTCCCTTGGACCCATGGCCTACTCCGCTGCCGGGGGTGCCCTCTACTCAGTGAGCACATTTCACCAGCCACGCTCCCAGCCGGTCAATAGACTCCTGCACCCTTCAAAAGGTTTTGTGCCTTCATCCAACACCAACAACAAACCGACATCCGTTTTGGTTAATTTAACGAACATTACACTAACCCCGGGTTCCCTTGGGTGGGATTCACTCCTCCCCCCAATCATTCGTTCGCACCATGCATTCCACATTCATCCCACTCACACTCGGGCCCGCTGACCCACGTTCACTCATCATGTTTATTTCTCGGTTTTATTTTTCACACCACACTGATGCTCCACTCGCTCCGTCCCCCTAACGATCTCGTGCTCCCCGTCATCCTTTATTCTGATGGACGTTCCATTTAATTATATCGCTAATCTACGTCCCCACTACACGTACCATGTCTGCAATCCATTCTAAATTCAAACCTAAATTTCCCCTAACTCCTGCCACCGGGCCCCATGGAGGACCTCTCATACCCCATGATGCCGGTCTATCTAACGCTAAACCCTTCCACCAACTCGTTCTCCGTTGCCCACGACGAGGATGTTTGCTACATCCTGGCCAGGGATCAGGTACTCGTGCAAAGGCTCAGTAGGCCTTGCATCGCCAGGGCGGCGGTTTTCAACTCGCTTGTCCCCTTCGTTCGTGCGATAATTGAAAGTGTAACATCGCCCCGTCGATCGCATTACATGTCCGCTTCCGAGCCATCCACCATGTGAGCCGTGCGTTTCTCACCTGGCCTTCGTGCTGCGCGATCCCTGCCGACGTCACTCGCACACGGGCCTGGCGGAATCCATCGTCGGGACACATTCCGCGCGTCCCGTTAAACAGAACTCGCAGCCGACAGCACGTCGGCCCCTGCGCACGTGCTCACGTGGGGCCACAGGCTCTCCAAATCCACACCATTGCCGCTATTTTATCCGTCCACGTGGTGGTTTCGGACCAATCACGGCACGTTCCGGCTCCCGACCACGGAGTCATGCTTGCCTGGGCCGTTCGCAAAACACGAAACGGATCTCGCACGCAGCGTCCCGCGGAGCCGGCGCAGTTTCCGAAATAGTTCCGTGTGGCCCATTTGGCTCTCCGTTCCCGTCCGTTACATGATCCACGACTCCCGTCCGGGTCGGTCCGTGTCCCATCTCCTCATATGCACTCACGCATTCCATGTCATTTGTATTCTGCACACATTTTCACACACACTCTGGGACATTCATATCGGGGGCTCGTGTCAGCCCAAAAGATCCCGGGGTTTCCCTTCCCCCCAAAGCTCGGCATGTGCTCATTCGTACCATGCACCCCTCGACCTCGTAGGGCCTTACCGGACTCACCTCGTCACGCCTGCCTCGAGGGAGCATACCGTGTCCCCTCGTTCCTGTGGGAGGTTAATCCGACCCTCGCATTGGGTCTCAACACATTCCCCAAGCTCAACCCCAATGTCCCTTACCAGCTCTACTTGTGTGTGCCCTTCTTTTGTTTCGTGCAATTCGTCCCCCTCTTTCGATTTCTGCGTCTCCGTCACCTCTTTTAATTCCTGCGTTTCTTTTTTCATTTCCGTCATCCCCTGCTCGAGTTTACCGGTTTCTCCTTTAACCGTCGTGACGTCACTCGTTACCTCGACCTCGCCCGTCGTCATCGCGGTCCGAACAACCTCCACACTGTCCCCTTGACCCGGTCGTTTTTTAAATTCGACGTTACAGCTCCGCCATTATTTCCTCCTGGCCCTCCTTCATTTGTTCTTGTAAGCTTATCCCCATGCTTTGCATTTCACCCCTCAGTGTTTGCATATCATCTCTCTGTGCTTGTATATTCGCATCCATTCTTTGCGCATTCGCATCCATTTGTTTTTGTAAATCCCCTTCCAGTTGGTTCTGCATGTTTGCCAGTGTCTCCACCCACTGGCTCAAGTCAATTGGCGCTGGCGGAGCCGATCCGCCACGATCGGGTGCGGATCCGTTAGGGATAGTTCGGTCCTCTGGGAGGGAAATTTGATGTCGGGGATGCTCATGCACCGCCGCTGCCGCCCACAATGTTACCTCCGGATTTGGTTGCAGGGAAAGGTCTACCTGCCTGGTGTTGTCCTGAGCCATTGGTTCTTCTAACGTTAATTCCACACCCACCTGTACCAGTCGGTCTTGGTCCGCCATGGTCCATGCTGAGAATAAAATAAAATTTTACTGCTCTTAATTTGGAGGTAAATTTTCTATGGAGGCGAAGGGGGGTCGGTGGCAAGAACGACCACGAGGTGGGGAAAGCTTGCATTGTCTCCCAACAAAATCCCCGGAGTTGTAGGCCGTCGCTCGGATAACTCCGCGAGCCAGCGGGTCGTTTAACCGACCGTGATCGCCAATATTTCAACCGCGTAGCGTAGAGTCCATTTGTATATAACCAATTTACCTAATTAACTACGCGATTTCGACTACGGGGAAACCACGCCCTCAGCACAGCTTGCTCGAACCAACTGCGGTAGAGTTCCAACCACCAACTCCGGTTCGGGTGCAGTCGAGCGGAAACTGCCATAGCCGTGCCAGCTGGAATGAACGGATTATCGGGTACATTTCTGGGTTCCTGGGGAAATTTCTAACAAGTTTTATTTACAGTAAATCAAGACACAAAGCAAGACTTAACGCGAATATGCAAGAAGTATTTACAATGATCCAAAAACACTTATTCAGTTTTACTTAAAGACGAGCCCACACGCAGACACACATACAAATGAAAAGAAACCCAGAGTTCTTTATTGGACTCTTGCAGCTGAGAAGAGAGAGACAAGCTGGGGGTCAGAGTTCGGTTGGGTACTTGGCTGTCGGATAAAGGGGGTACTCCGTGCTGCGGCACCTGACAATGGTTGCTGGTTTGGTCCCCAGTCGCACGTGTGGGACTCGAGGTTCGTGGCGGAGCTCGGGTGGTGAATGCCCAGGGTCCACGGAGGGGGGTCAGGGTCACTTTCCTTCCTTGTAGAGGGCCAGCGATGACATATTTGCCGCCACGACGACCTTCTGCTCAACTCTCATGACAGCAAAAACCCTTTCGTGACAGCAAAACCCCAACAAAACTCCGCTCTCAGAGAGTGCTTGGGGATTTATCAACCTCCCTCAACGGAGAGGGTCCCTTGGTGAAACACACCTCGCTGTCCGCCTTTGATTGGACAGTGTCCCACGGTATACCTTTCCGGGGCAGGGTTTCGGCCTTGTTTGGAGAAAGCCGACCCTCCCCTCCTCGCGTGTTCGAGAAAGGTCGTGTTGGTGAAACTGCCTCGAACATCCTTGGGAATCCGTCTCAGGCAAAGGTGCGCTGTGGCCCACGAACCGAGGGCTGCAAGCGCGATTGTACCATGGATCGTAATGGGCCGAGGGGTCATGCAGATGGGATGGTTGTTAGATGGCTTGTTAGATGTAACAACCTAACAGAAATCGCAACGCACGCATTTGATTCTCCCACTAGACAAAAGGAAGGGGTCTGTCTCACATTTACTTAACGGAATAACAGACTCTTGGAACAGATGTATGTTGAATGCAAATGGTTTCCAGAGCCTTAAGTGTATATATATATATATATATATATATATATATATATATATATATATATATATATATATATATATATATATATATATATATATATATATATATATATATATATATATATATATATATATATATATATAGTGTTATGGTTGTGGAAATTCGCAAACCGCCATTCAGGTCCCGTAGGTGAGATATCTCCGTAAGTACATGTGTAGTTAGCCCAAACCCGTTGTATAGAGGGAATTTATGTGATCCATCCGGGCTGTGACGCTTTCAGTTAGCCATTTTTTCTGTTCTATCTTTTATTTCAAACAAACAGCATCTCAACAACCATGCCATCCCCACCACAGCGCCAACCACACTACAACCACGCCACCTCCACCATCAACGCTACCACATCTTCGCCACTCGCCATTCATTAGGCCCTGTGCGGTTACGATCTCCGGGAACAAACAAAAACCAACAACTATGTTCGGGGGTTTTCCCGCCTGTTTTTCCCATCGAGGTTCTCGCGCTCGATGTGGAGGAGGGCGATGCAGGGGTCAAAGGTGAGAAAAGGTGGGGGCTCTTTTTGGGGGAATAATTCCCTGGCTCTGAGCCAAGACTGACTCCCCCGGTCCCCGCATGGCGCGGGGTGCAGGGAAAGCGAGAGGTCACGCCTCCCTTCGAGAGGCTTCTCCAAGAAGCTCGAAGGGAGGTGGGGCCAAAAACGGGGCGGAGCGAAGGGTGGAGCCCCCCGCTACAAAAGGCGGACAGGACGGACCTTAAGGGGTGGTTGGTCAAGGAGTGGTTCGTCAAGGGTGGTTGGTCAAGAGTTGGTTGGTCAATAGTTGGAGTGAGTGGTTGGTCGAGGGTTGGTCTTCATGGTCGTCTTCTGCGAGCTTATTGTTCCTGCCTTGCTTCGTTGACCCGTGCGCGAGCGCGGAAAACAGCGCCGAACAAACCCCGTCCGTTTCCCCGAAACCCCATCCATACAGTCGAGCGGACCACACGAGCGACACACGGCACGAGTTCGCGGAGCACGCCGGAGGGGCTCGGAGTTGCGGTCGCAAAAGGAGGACTCGACGCGATCAGGGAAGTCGCACTTCCATTTTCTTTTGGGGTTTGGTGTAAATGTCTGTGGGTGGCACCGTCCGTCAAGTAGTATTGTTTTAAGTGTTGCCGTGTGTCGGTCTTAGTCGGTCGTAGCTCTGCATTGTTGTTGTTGTTTTAAATTGCTTTATGTGCATTCTGATTCTGTTTGACTATACGTGTGCTTTGTGCCTGTGTCTGTGTAAATAAAGTGCTTGCATGTTGAATTGTTCCCCGTTTCGCTGCATCCTTTCCTTTGTTTGAATCTCCATCTTGCTTCACGTAACGGGTTCGTCGTGGGCTTAATACGCCCGATAATTAGTCGGAACCGTCGAGGTCGATGATAACACCGCTCGGTCATCCCGATAGTACGGAACGGACCGCTTAAGCGGCCCGTGTCCGGAGTCGACCTGCGGCGAGGTGCGATCGCCCGGTCTACCATCCGCGTCGGTACTTAGGTAGGTCGAGTTTGGCAAACAACCCTATCCCACGCGGGTGGCTGATTGGCACGATCGTGGTGAGGCCGAAAGGCCCACCCGTGACTAGCTCCCGGCGTTAGTCCGAGAGGGTCATGACAGTATTGACCGTCCGGTGGGCGACGTGCCGCGATTCGAGTCACGTGGCTGATCGCACGCCAGCGGGCACGAATTAGCAACACTGGTGTCAGAAGTTGGATACAAACCTATCCCCCTCCTTGCGACACTGGTGTCAGACAGCGGGAAACAAACTCTCCTGTCTCCAGCTAAATTCACGGGGAATCGGTCCAGGGCGGTGGTGAGTGGTGAGTGTGTCGCCGAATCTGTAACGTTTGGGCCCTAAGAGTCGGGTGAGAATCCCGCCACCGCTGAATCCGTAACAGTTTGGTGGTTAGGAGTGGGATATTTGGATCTGTGGTGCATTTCGCACCCTGAACATTGGTTACGAGAGGCACGAGGAAAAAAAAAATAACGACGCTCGCAAATTTGATTTTATTTTGAGCGGATCGGGTGTAAAACTTGGAAATTATAAAGAAAATGGAGTCGCAAAATGGCGGCGAGGCTCCATCTCGGCGCGACACGAAGCGGGAGTGGGCTAATAACAGCACAACGAGCCGCACGGCACGAAGGAAACGCTCCCGCCCACTGGTTCAAACCACGTGGTCATGGCAGGCGAAGCACGATGACAAAGCGTACATTGACGAGCTTCATGCACGATTGGAGGATACCCTGGAGCAGAGGAGGGGTGATGGAAATTATATAGAGGAATTGCAAATTAAATTGGACGAGGCACTACGGCAGGCAGACGAGGTTCAGGAGGATTATGTGCACAGGGAATCACAACAATTGGCCGATGCACAGGAGCGAGTTCAGGGGCTGGAAGAGGACTTAGCCAGCACAGTCGAGGAACTACATGGAGAAACGACAAAAGTAGATTGGTTGCATGGGTTTTTGGTACATGAGTTGAGCGAACTGAACTCTCGGGATAGGAAGAGCTTGGAGGAAGAATGGGAGACAAAGCTAGAAAAGGAAAAACGAGAACATGATTTGGAATTGAAACAACTGAAAGAAGAGGTAAAATCAGGCAATCAGATAAGAGAAAGCCTCGAACAGAAGATAAAAAGAGGAGAGACATCTCTGGAGCAAAGGAAGGAAGAATTGTTGGAAAAGTCAAGACAGTTCGAAGAACTACAGGGAGAAATGAGGAAAGTAGAGTGGAGTACCCATGAGTTGGAACAAGAGAAGAGCGAACTGAACGAAAGAATAGAGGAGGAGCAAATTAGTAACTCCCGGAATAGAGAGAAGAAGAATGGAAAACAAAGCTGAAAAAGGAAAAACAGAAACACAATTTGAAATTGCAACAACTGAAGAAAAAGGTAAGATCAGGCGATCAGATAAGAGGAAGCTTAGAACAGAAGATAAAAAGAGGAGAGAAATATCTAAAAAAAAACTAAAGGAATATGATAAGAGAATGGACGACATGAGGAGGGAAGCATGTGAAAGAGGTGCGGAGATGAGGAAGGAATTATAGGGGAAAAAAAGCTTCTGAGTTACGGAAACACCAAAACAAAGAGACGGAATTACAAAACGAGCTGAGGATGTTAAGAGAGGAAAGAAAGAGAACGGAGAATGAAACGTAAAAGGAACCACACTGTGCAGATCGAACAGTTAGAAGCCAAGGAAAGATTAAAGAATGAAATGAAGAAAGAGTTGTGAAAGAACAATGAATGAAGCAGGAAAAGGAAATCAATAAATTAAAGGAAACGACGAGATTGGAGAACGAGGAACAAAAGAGACAGTGGGAGAGGAAACAAAAAGAACAAGGAATGAAACAGGAAAAGGAAATCAACAAATTGAAGGAAACTATGAGATTGGAGAATGAAGAACATGAGAGACGGTGGGAGAGAAAACAAAAAGAAAACGAATTTGAAATTGACCAACTTAAGGAGAGAGCAAGGTGGGAGTACACGGAGATGGAAAAACTTCAGAAAGATAACGAACAACTCAAAAGGCTCAAAGAGGAAGAACGACTCAAATGGAAAGGAAAATGGAGCCAGGAAGTAGAACAGCACAATAATATGGGAGGTGTGACATCACCACATGGAGTCATGTTGGTGGTGCTGTACTTGATTGTCATCACTCTTCAGGTGACACCACAATTAGAGCAAACCCTGGTGAAGGAGAGATTGAGGGGGCATGCGGGGTTGTTGACGAATGAAACACATTTTGAGCAGGTCCAGCATGTGGAGCTGACAGCCCCAGAGGAGAGTGGTGAATCGATGATGAGCAACCTGCTGGAGAGACGCGACCGGACAGAGGTGACTCTGGAACCAAGCAGGTACGTGGGTACATGCGTACATGGTGCGGACGAGGAGCTTAAGGTAGAAATTGAATTTTACGTTAATCAGGAGACTCTGTCCGATGGAGTACACGTATGCGTGACCCCTGAAGGTGTGTGTGGAGTGCCTGTGAATGAATGCTGTGAGCCCACACTCCAGACTACAGCACCGGTATGTGTTGCCGAGGCCGAAACGTGTGTGGGTACTCACCTGGCGGTCGAGAATGTAGCCCTGGAGTGTGAGGCAGTTGGTCAGTACACAGGCAAGGTTGAAGGTGTGGAATGTCAACACATAACCTTGGAATGTGTGCAGCCTGCTGTGTGTGGGAGTCCTGAGCATGGAATGAGTGGTGACAAAGGAAATAGGTTTGAGGTGCAAGGGAAAATAGAAATAACACCAGGACAGAACTTGAGCCAGGGGAAGGAAACCATAATGGACAGCTCCACATGGATTCTTACAGAGTTAGAGGTACTGCATCCAGGAGCAGGCTTTAGAAATTGGATTTTAATTTCTCTATCAGCCTCACAGGAATGTTGGGGTAGAGCGCAGATGAGTAGCAAGTGGCACTGGCTTGTGCCACTTGGTCTTCAAACCTTTCTGAGCACACGAGGGGTTTGGCTAGCTGAATGGGGTTTCTCTGTCTTCAGGGAGTTCTGGAGAAGAGGGGGAGGCCGCTTCTCCGATTGGGGTTTACCTGATTTCCGTGAACCCTAGAGAAGAGGGGGAGGCCGTTCCACTGATTGGGGTTTACCTGATTTCCGTGAACCCTGGAGAAGAGGGGGAGGCCATTCCACTGATTGGGGTTTACCTGATTTCCGTGAACCCTGGAGAAGAGGGGGAGGCCATTCCACCGATTGGGGTTTACCTGATTTCCGTGAACCCTGGAGAAGAGGTGGAGGCCTTTCCACCGATTGGGGTTTGCCTGACTTCTGCGAACCCTGGAGAAAATGAGGGGGTGGACCACAACCCCCATTGAGGCGTGACCCCTTTGAGCCGTGGCGGAAAGGCGGCGGGGTCATGTAATGGGTAATGAGGGATTCGCTCCCTCACTCCCCTTCCAATGAGCCAAAGAAGCAGGCCATTTGGGGATGTGAAAATTTTTATTGAAAATTGTACCGAAAGTGATTGCAAATTGAGATGACAGAAGGCATAAGAGTGGCACGAGTGGATTTGGGTGATTGTTGAAAAAAAAGCGGTGGAGACATTACAGGCAGAGCGTTAAACACACCTGAAACAAGTGGATGACAAAGAGTGGCTTGTTTGAGGAAGGATTAAAATGCCTGGTGAGAACCATGCAGAGGTTCCATGGGGCTGG
This sequence comes from Eptatretus burgeri, assembly GCF_056783735.1. NCBI lineage: Eukaryota > Metazoa > Chordata > Myxini > Myxiniformes > Myxinidae > Eptatretus > Eptatretus burgeri. Next base: position 31,078,055 of record NC_140972.1, on the reverse strand, counting down.
TGAAGAGATTTTGATATCTTGTTTAAACTGTTGGAAATAAACGATTAGGGCAGTATGGAGGAGGCCAGCGGACGACGGACGTAGTGACAAATTGATTGGGGTTTGATGAAAAAGTGTACCAGTTAAATTTGATGACCAAGTGGTATCCGAGGGATTGGTATGTTTCTGTTTTCACATAAACGTGAAAGGTGTTGGATGGTGTTGTGGGCTGGGTGTGCGGCACTGTGGAATGAATGACTAAAGTGTTTGGGTGAATGGCGTGATTGTGCAGATGAGGAGAGTGAGTACGAACAACGTACCCTGTCGGTCGGCGTCTCCTAACCAGGTTGGTGTAGGTTAGGGGGACTTAGAGGATTTGACATGGATTCTGGCTGCTGTTCCATTGTGCAGGCGGACTGCGAGGGGTAGGTGCAGGCCAAGGTATGGGGATACTGGCTGGTAGTGTGACATGGTATTGGAAGTTGGTGAGTCGGGAAATAGGGCACCAGGGCTTTGGGGGTTCTTGGCAGGTGAAGGCTGTCAGGTGCCAGGAGAGCACAGTAGGGTTCAGTGCCAGGAGAGCACAGTATAGGTGCTATGAGAGCACAGTATGGGTACTATGAGAGCACAGTATGGGGGCTAGAGAGAGCCAGCCCTTAGTTAGGAGTGCCAGAAGCACGCTCAGGTGAACCCCGAGGTCGCTGGGTGTCCTCCACCCCCAATTGGAAGCAGGCAAAGAGGCCTAGTAGTAGTCACTCTCCTCAGCCAGCGAGTTATGCCTGGCACCACCAAATGGGAAAAGACAAATAAGGGCCTTGCCCAGGTTTAATAGAATGGAACAGTGTGCCAGGTCAGGAAAAATGGGTCATTAGGATCATTCTAGCCATAGCAGGGTTTGTTGCATTGTTTAGAGCTAAAAGTAAATGGTTAGATTCGATGGACTCTCCTCCGCACCATTCATGCGTGACACCTGCTACGAGTAGTGTTGATGGGAAAATTTGTTGGCAAGGGCCAGGCTAGTTCACACTCTCCAAGTGCCAGAGAGGCCACCAGTATGTCATGAGCACATACCCACAAAGATAATGTTGAGTAAGAAACACACCATCCTGTCTGTAAAAGGAAAAAAAAGGAGAGAAAGAAAGAAAAAAAAAAAAGAGAACTTAACCAAAACAAGTCCTGCCATAGCAAGTCAGGCAAGGAAGGTTAAGGGTTCACTCCATCTCACCTGGTCTGAGGTCACACACCCATTTGCTTCCATATATATATATATATATATATATATATATATATATATATATATATATATATATATATATATATATATATATATATATATATATACATGTAAAAATATATATATTTCTTTTTAAATACATGTGAAAATATATATATATATATATATATATATATATATATATATATATATATATATATATATATATATATATATATTGTTGCGAATTCGTGCCCGCCGGCGTGCGGACAGCCGCGTAACTCGAATCGCGGCACGTCGCCCACCGGACGGACAATTCTGTCGTGACCCTCTCGGAACAACGCCGGGAGCTAGTCACGGGTGGGGTTTAACCCCACCACGACCGTGCCAATTGCCCACCCATTCAGGATAGGGTTGCTCGCCAAATTAAATCCACCTAAGTACCTGCGTGGATGGTCGACCAGGCGATCATACCACGCCACAGGCCGACTCCGGACACGAACCGCTTAAGCAGTCCGTTCCGTGCTACAGTGATAACCGAGCGGTGTTATCGTCGGCCTTGACGGTTCCGATTAATTACTGGGATGTTGCACCCACTACGAACCCCTTTCCGTGATGCAGGATGGAGGGTCAATAGAGAAAAGACAAAGCGAAATGGGCACAGTTCAACAAGCAAGCATTTTATTCACACGCACACACAGACAAGCACGTAAGGCACGCAATTACAGCCATACACAATCGAAATGCACATAAAGCAATTAAAACAAAAGAAACGATGCAGAGCTACAACCGAATACGCGTACACACGGCAACACTTAAACAGTTCTACTTTGCGAGACATGGCGCCACAAGATCCATACAAAAACCCCGAAAAGAAAATGGTGACTTCCCTTTGGCTGGTGAGTCCCTCTCCCGCGACCGTCAGCGTGGTCGCGCCCGGCCCCGACCTCTCTCGCGGCCGGCGAACCCTCTCCGGCACTCCCCATCCAGACGCACAGGTCCACCTCACAACGGGCGCTGCCGCGTCTCCCGTCCGGGCCTTCATGACAGGGCTGCTCAATTATATATTATACAATTATATATATATATAATTCCAGCAATCTGTTTGTGTGTGTGTGTCTGTCTGTGTGTCTGCGCCCGCCGTTTCTCAACAACCACTGGTCCGATCTCATTGAAACTTGCCAGGTATATTGCTGGGGCCCTGTGGATGTGCCTTTTCAAGGTTTGATATTAATCGGACAAGTGGTTTCTAAGTTATGGCCATTTATTTACCAAACCAATGACAGGACACGGTGCTATGACATCGCGATTGACGTCACAAGTGTTCTTTAAAAAAAAAATGTTTGCACCTACGGCCACGCATGTACGGGCACGCACGTATGACCATGCATGTACGGGCACGCGAGAGCGAAGGAACGGCCTGTGTGGTTGTTTCTGGCATGCGGTTTGAAAGTTATTTTATTTTATTTTTTTTGCACGTATGGCCACGCACTCGTATCTATAAATGTTTATATATATATATATATATATATATATATATATATATATATATATATATATATATATATATATATATATATATATATATATATATATATATATATACACACACACACACACACACACACACACACACACACACACACACACACACACACACACACACACACACACACACACACACACACACACATATATGTTTACAATTCCATTCATCACATTTAACGTTTTCGGTTTTTGAACACCATTGCACGAGGGGATAACGTGTTTGTAAGAATAATATTTAAACGTGCCGAGGTACATTTATAACTGTGCACGTTTTGTCCAAAGGCAAGCCAATCGCTGTGTCAGCCATGCAATGTTCCGAAGCAGTGAAAATCAAACAAAGGCTGTGGAATCGACTCAAAGGCGGCACCTTTGGCAACCTTGGCATCAGCACAGCTCGGAAACCAACGCTTCGCATCCTTCATTAAGGTCTCGAACTGTGATGGCGTGTTTTGAAAACTTAACATCTGCCTTTGGTTTCAAAGAAAAACATTTCATACATCAAATGATATTGTGCTAAAATCATTATCCTCTGCAAATGGTCATGTCATGAATATAGTGTAATCAACACATAGCCTCGTATTATTACTTTTCAGCGCATGTTTATACATTTTGCGTACATTCCATGTCAAATTAGCTTCATAAGCAACAACAAAAATGCTTTCTTTTTTATTTTGTTGTTTGACACCAACTTTAGCAAAATAGTGCAGCCTCAACTTACAAGCTTGCTTATATTGTATAATATAGACTGCTCTGCGTTGGACAACTATTGTTGGACAAAGTCTTGGAAGTTGGAGTTACGGTGGAAAAGTTTCTTTTTTTCTTCCAACATCGATGACCATGGATGTGTGAGGTGGTGGAGGGTAAAAAAAAAAAGGCAACAAACTCACAGTGGGGGTAGGGGAGCAAGAGTTGGACACAATAACCAAGGGAATGAATAAACAGGAAAAGAGGAGAGAAGGAGGAGGGGAGTCACTCGCAAGTAAGAGGGTTGCATAAGGAAGGGTTCATGAGGCTAAAAGAAGACCACAGGCAGAGATGGGGGATGACATGAGATGGCAGATCATAAATTGCATGAAGTTTTGTGAAGAAGTGTGGTATTGACCTCAGCAAGGCAGTTACACAAACAGGAGAGAAGAAGAACAGAAAAGTGAAGGTGTGCTTCAAATCTGGATTTTCAGAGTTTTACGAGGAGGGGGTTACTGGAAGAACGCTTGCATCCTGGAGTTGCTGAGGAGGGTCTGGGGGCCGGGAGACCTTCAGAATCAAGACCAGAGGAGAGGCAGTGGAAAATAAAAAGTCCACCAACCTGTCTGTGACGCGAGATCAAAAGACTTTATGCTTCGGCCTCATTTCGGGAGATTTCACAAAAGAGAAAGCAATACTCCATTGAGTTTCAGTCAAAGGACTTGTCTGCTGTGATTGGTTCTGATTTTTTTTCAAGGAATTCCATTGACAGTAACTCTGACTGCACAAGTGGAGGAAATCATAAAACCAGGTATCAAGGTGAACTTGTACGCCACAGGTCGTGATCTTGCCAATCAGAGTAGGATGTCAGAATCTGTGTCGAATATTTGAGATATATATATATATTTATATAAAAACAGGGTGATGGTCCTGACCTCTTGTTTGAGATTTAGGGTGTCTCGCCATTGCTGAGAGAGAGGAACAGTAGTATGGCCATAGTTGAGTGAGTGGGATGGAATCCAAAGTGATGGTCAGAGATCAAGTTATTTGAAGACAGGAAAGATTTCATGTCATTAGCAATGATGGATTCCATGGAACTTTGCTCATAATTTGAAGCAGGCTTACTGGTCTGTAATTGATAGGATTGGTTTATGCATCCTTCCTGTGAACAGAAGTGATGTTTGCCAACTTGCAGTCCGACATGAAGTAGCCAATGGAGAAGGACAGAATGAATACGGCAGAAAGAGGAGAAGCAATAACAACAGATCAGGATTTAGAACTTGGGCACTGATGCAATCTGGTCCCGTCAGTGAAACAGAGTCAATGCCAGACTAAATTTATTGGGTGAGAAAGACACAAAGTCCAGTGGACATTGGATAAAACTGGGACAGAGCAGAACGGGTTGGGAACATGCGAATTTGAGGCAAATGACAAGTTGAGACATTCTGCCTTTTGCCGAGCAGAATTTGCGGTGATGTCATTTGAGGGGTGAGGGAGGAGAGGGGTAGGGAAAGCGTACATCAGAGACAGACGAAAGAGGAAATAATCTCTCAAATTAACCCAAGAACCACACTGGACCACAAAGGGCCTTCCTCTTTGCTCCCGTCGCTCCAGAGGTCCTGCCAAAGAGTCACCATAAACGTACATCACTGTGGTTTCTGACACCACCATTCATCAGACAAACAGAAAGCAAAAGTTAAAAAAAAAACCACAATGGTGGCTCCCAGGCTCCTCTGGCTTCCTCCCCTGCATGCTTTTAATCTAAATGCAATCATTGGAATTAAATTGATAAAGAAACACTGAAAGATCTTTATTATTGAGAAAAATTAATTTGGCAAAAGGAACAAAATTTGAGTGGAGTGGGTCTATTTGATGTTCCCATCTGAGCACTCAGGTCATCACACCAAGATCCCAGGCTGTTAGGGTTAGGGTTAGTCTGAATACCACCCCAAAGGTTCATAATTAATCGTCCTTTCTTCCCTTCATCGGTGACACGCAGATGATGCAGCAGTTATTTTTATTCCTGAATTCATAAAATGAATGATTCTTTATATCTTAACATTTTTTTTATCCTTCATATTTGTTGGCAATTAAGTGAAATTAATTCTGTCAACTTAAGCTAACTTTTCCGCTCGTGTGGTTCGGTGGTGGAGAAGTATATGAAGCGTGGTGCTTGCGTCTTGCACACCTAACCAATCACCGCAAGCCACAGAGAAGATGAAGAAATGTTTGGATTTCTTAAATTTCCTCAATCTTCTCGCAAATGGCAATCCGGAGCATGTGCTGCTCCACAGACCACATCCATCAGAGCAGTGGTCTGCATGGCATATCCGGAGCCATAATTCTTGCCACCGGTCTTCACAATTGGTGTCAATCTCACGTTTACAGCGCCTTTCGATATTGATTGGCTGCAGATGAGGTCTCAACATGCTTTCCTTGTTTTCTCTTCATAATTCTTGCTCACGGTGTGTTTGCTCAACACATCGCCTGGATGATCGTGTACTCGAACAGTGCGAGGTCACGGTGTAAAATGGCCTATGGGGGACGAGTGTCAAAGCAAGACGTATCTGCTCCCGTTAAAGAGATGCATTGTTCATGCTGAGCTAACATGTCATGGCATACCCTAAGTGGTTAAACTCTTGACAATTTCCATCAGCAGTCACTGATTTACTCGGCCTTAGGTAACAAATGCCCTCAAATGGCCTTTAAAAAACTTTTGAACAAATAAAAATGCTTCATGTTTTTTCTCTCTCCCTCTCTCTTTTTGAAGTATGTACCCCACAACAGACTCCCACAAAGAAACCATTTTTTTCCGACACAGGGAAATTGGAAGGACCTGGTGGGATTCCGTGATATTCCAAATAGTCAGCTTCAGTTATGGTGGGGTTCATGAGCTAATGGTGAGTATGTGACACTGGAATCACTGAGGTTATGGGTTCAAATCCAATTGATGATTACAGTATTTATGGGATGATATATATTATTACTTAATAAAATGTGGTGCATTTTTCACCACTCTCCCATTTTTACACCCCTTACTTTTATCTGTCCACAGACTTTTCCCTTCCCTCATATACTCCCCTTCCCTTATTTCTCTCTCCTATTATCCTCTGCTTTCTGCATTTTCTCAATTTGGGGTTTTCAATTTAGCACACTTCCCCCTCTGCCCCCACCTTTATCATCTCTGACCCCCTTTGGTAATGGGATTGTCATTAAATAACCCATATGGCTCACTAATAATCTACAGTAATAAGCTAATCTGCCCACCACACCTGGTCTGGTTCATTTGTGATGTCAGTCCATACATTTGCATGAAAGATTCCTAATGCCCTTGGAGAAACTTTCAATTAGAAAATGGAGCACTCACTGCTCATATCCTATCCACTTGAAATAAAATTATCCCAATCAAATACTGACTCCAACCTGCCGTTCCCACCTGCCGAAAATAATGAACTGTACTGTCTGCAATCCACCACCGATTGGTCAGATTTTATCATGTTGGGGTAAAGGCTAAACCTTCATTTGTCATTGCGATGTGGCATGGAGTAGCAGCAGAAATGTTTCTTTCTGTGATTTGGAGTCTGTGACTCATACTGTGAAGACGTACTTCTTTAATTATTAACTACAGTGTTTGAATTGCTGATATGAGTTGATTTGATATCTCTGGCTGTTCTCAAATACAAATGAAAGTTCTTCAAAGATTCCAAAATTCGTCAAAATGTATTTCTTTGTTGTTCATTCATTGGGACTCGGGTTGGTTGTACCGTAATGTGCACAAACAGTTTGTGTGTCATCACCATGTGTTAGCACTCAGCCCGCAGCATATCTTAGAGGATCCGTGCTGGTGCCACCCGGTACCTGGAGTATCCTAAGACTCTTCGCCAGCTCATCCACCTGGACATCCTGATAATCGGTGCGCCTGGCACTCGGCACACCCAGCACAAGCGCACTCAGCAATCGGCACACACGGTGATTGGAAGCGGAAGAGTCAACATTACCAGACTATGGAAACATTACTTGGTGGCAGTGGTTTAAACAGAGCCTTAATGACAGAGACTGGACCGAACTTTGGTGGCTTTGAAAATAAAACTACAAGCCCCCTGCCCCTCCTGAACCGTTTGGCATACTGCTAGCAAACGGCTGAGCAATAGAAAGACTGAGAAGATACCTGGTTTAACTATATGGCTGCTGCAGAAATAGACAACATGCGAGAGATCATTCAGGTCACAATGGCGAAGCATGCTAGTGGACCTACTACACTGAAAATACACGAGTCATTCAAGTGGGAGAACTTGGAAGACAAAGACAAACTTGAGCCTACTCTCAAGCAGTTCTGTGACTATGTGCGGACTAAGAAAACATGCAGTCCGAATGGTACAATTTAAACATCAGAGTCCAGAGGTCTGAGAATCAGATAATGAGAGGCAGAACTCTGTTCAGTATCACCAACTACGAAGTATCTGAAAGACCCTCTCTTGGGATGCAAAGCCTGCATTGGTATGAAATTTATCCAAGTACTGGATAACGACATGGTGAACAAGCCTAATGTGTGTGGAGTTCATGTCGTGGCTCCAACTGTCAGCAAGGGTGAGTGTGGATCACCTGCAACTACAGAAGAACTGCAGTCTTGATACAAGACTGTGTTCATAGATAAGGTAGGCAAGCTGCAAGGGGAGTACCACATCAAGATAGACAAATCTGCGGAGCTGGCGCAGCATGCACAGCGCAAAGTTACAGTCATGTTTCCTCAGAACATCAAGGAAGCTCTTGATGGCCTGGTGCAATGTGATATTATTACTCCGGTCACTCATCCTACCCCATGGATCAACTCCATAGTGGTCATGCCCATGAAGAATGACAAGCTATGTATATGTCTGGACCCCCGTGACTTCAATATTGCGATTAAATGGTCAGACTTCCTAACGCCTACAATTGAAGACATTGCTGCATGCCTGTAAGGTGCAAAAATAAATTCCGTCTCAGACGTGAAGTTACGATTCTGGCACATACCACTTGACTATGAGTCGTCACACTTGACTACATTCCATCTACCATTTGGACGGTACCGATGAAAGCACATGCCATTTGGTATTTCATCAGTGCAGCATGCATCACATCATGGAATGCTTGTATGGGTGCGAGGTAATTATTGATGGTTGGTTTGGTGCCAACACTGAAGACGCCTTACATTACAACACCATAAGTGTAATCTGGAGGCCAGATTGAAGCGGTGCAAAGAGAAAGCACTGACACTCACCAGTGAGAATGTGCAGCTGCATGCTGCTGAAGTGCCTTTCATTGGACACACTGCTACTGAGGATGGTTTGCAACCTGACCCAGATATGGTCAAGACCATCATAGACATGCCTGCCCTGGGGTACGTGGCAGGTGTTAGAAGATGTCTGAATATGCCTGTGCAGTTTGGGAATGGTCAAGCAATGCAAAGATGATCCACCCAGTGCTAAACTCAAGCTGTTGCTGAATCAGTGGATGTCTGAAACTCAGCAAGACCAGCAACTTATATCTGCTCCCTGGCATAGCACCACTCAACATTAGAAGGGATTTAGCTAGCCAGAAAGAACACCTCAGACAATTAAAGGATGAAGGACACCCACTGCATGGTCATCCATTGCTCCCTTCACATCAAAAATCATGCAGAAGCTTTCTCAGTTCTGTCCAATCACTGGACGGCAACTCATCATTGAAAAGGCTGAAACAGTGGGAAGAGAGACTGGAACAATCCCCGAAAGATGAATATGTGACCTCAAGCCATCATTGAAGCTCCCATCAGGTGCCAACCTGCCATGAATAACCTGGCACAGCCTGAACAGACAACAGTTGATCATGGGGAGATGTAAATCAAACATGTAGGCCGAAACATTATTTATATATATTATATATATATATATATATATATATATATATATATATATATATATATATATATATATATATATATATATATATATATATATATGTACAGGGTGTCCCAAAAAAATATACAACTTTCCATCTGCAAAGAGGATGGTCATAACATATATTTTTTAAAAAGATATATGGCTGGATAGAAAGCTGAAAGGTTGAAGTTTATTGTACCAATGTCAAAATTGCCACCATAATTTAAATTTTGGTATAGAATTGTCGTTTTCTTTTAGACCACATGTTGGATGGAGGCTCCAGGTTGTTCGATCACTGCCTGCAAACGCGTTGTCATGTTCTCCATCACTGGGAAACGTTTCCTGAGGAATGTTCTGGATTTATTGGTGGATGTTTTCCTTCAGCTGATGAAGACTCTGAGGCCTAGGGTTTCCATAGATCCTGTCCTTGAGATATCCCCACAAGAAGAAGTCTGGAGGAGTAAGGTCAGGGGAATACAGTGGCCACTCAACGTCTTTGTAGGGGGAGATAAAGCGGCCCTCAAAATGTTGGTTGAGAAAACGCCTTGTTTCCCTGGCTGTATGGGGCGGTGCCCCATCCTGCTGGAACCACTGGGTTATCATCTGGATCAGGTTGTTTCTCCTATGGGCCTGAGTACGTCGCTCAGGCAGATAGAATTCCTGAATCATTTTGCGATAGTTCCTCTGGTTTACCGTGCAAGTGCGTCCCTGGTCATCTTCAAAGAAGTATGGACCAATTATCCCATACCAACTAACCGCCACCCACATGGTGACTTTGAGAACAGATCGAGGCACCAGTTCAGTTGATGCATTACCAGGATTTTCAGTTCCCCAGTACCGAAAGTTTTGCTTGTTTACCTCCCCGGACCAGTGAGCATGGCATTCGTCCGTCATGTGAAGTTTTTGGAGGAAGTCTGCATCTTCCTACAACTTTCCTGAGAACCAATTTGCAGTCGAGTTGTTTGCGTTTCTGTTGATCAGTAAGCACCGTTTCCGTTTGAATTTTGTGTGGAAAGGCATGAATGTCTTGGCGAAGGATCCTCTGAACGGTGCTCTTATGAATGCTTCTCTCGGCAGAAAGTCGTCGAATCAATTTTTTTTTGGACTCTGAACGACCGCCTGTCTCACCATTTCCACATTTTCTTCACTACGACCTGTCCTCTTCCGCCCACTGTGACCCTTGTGAAGGTCACAAATGGTTCCCACATTGGTAAACTTTGCGATGGTGCACTTTATTGTCAGAAAGTTTGGTGCATGGCACAAGTGGATACCGAAATGTCTCGAGTAAAGACGTTGCACCTGTATGACACTTTTCATCTGGTGCTAAAGTTCAACAATTTTCCTCCGTTGTTGTACGGTCAGTCTTGGCATTTTTCTGGCGCTTGCTTGGTATCAAAATAAATTTCAGGGTCTCTGCAACAAGAAATGAAGCATTAGTGACAAAATTACCGCTTTTTTAGGATCAAACGAAGCATTTTAAAAGTTGTATATTTTTTTGGGACACCATATATATATATATATATGAAATATAGTATGTGTGTAAATAAAGGACCCCACACACTTTCCATCATCGTATTAAATGTTAGATGATTTATGGAGCAGAAGGGCTGTGTCGTCTGACAAGGAAACTTGAAGCGAATTGCTGGATCACAGTTGGATATATATAACAGTGCTCTGTAAGTGGGTAAATAAAGGAATTGCATCCCATGACATTGAGCCACAAACGTCTTACTCAACAGCCCGTGTCCGATTGTTTAATGTACTGGTTAAACCATGTAATTAAAGGATAGTTGGATGTTTGATCAGCTGCTTCAAATCCATCCCATCAGCCTGAGAGTAACATGGCGTATGTGGGGTTGGCCCACGTGTGTTGCGCAGCTGCGGTATGCTCCTCTGTGTGCCCTCAATGAGCCACACACAAACCATGGGCTTGTAAAGGCTTCGCTGGAAGTTTGCCTCTTGTTTCACTATTAACTCAAATCAAACCACAGATTCGATATAAAGCAGACTTCCTCAACAACAAAGCGTGATTTGCTTATTTGCATGCTTAATGCAATGCAAGGCGATCCAATATCAAATCCATATATAATGGACATGTCTACAAAGTAAAGTGTTTATCGCTTAATATATTATAATATCAAGTGTTGTATGATTTCAGTTATTCAAATGCAGCAATACGTTAAATAAAACTAATAATTCAAGAAGGTTGAATAAGGATATTGCATTGCTGTGTTGGCTAACTGTCTGGACATAGCTTTGAGGTTGTGGGTCCATTGATGTTTAGTAATCTACTGAGATGGACTGGAGACTGGGGTTGTGGATCCGCCGTTTGGAGAGTTTCTGGGCTGAAAGGATTGAAACCTCGATGAAAAACGGTGCCCATCTGATGATCCGGGCAGTTGGGAAATCAGTAAATTGCTGATAAGTTAAGGTTATTACTTCAAATAAAATAGCTTTTGCAACTACTTACCAGAACATAATGTATGTGTGTTTGTGGAGATAGAAATGTATGTGTGCAGGGGCATGGATGTATGTGTATGTATATATATATATATATATATATATATATATATATATATATATATATATATATATATATATATATATATATATATATATATATATATATATATATGTGTGTATGTATTGTTGCGGGCCGGGGGTCGGTGGCGAGAACGACCACGAGGTGGGGGAGGTTACGTCGATCCCCACCAGACTCCCCGGAATTGTAGGCCGTCGCTCCAGATAATTCCGTGACGCGGTGGGTCGCTGAACCGACCGTGGTTGCCAATATTTCAACCGCGTAGCATTGGGTCTATTTGTCTATAACCAATTTAACTAATTAATCACGCGGTCTCGGCTACCGGGGATCCACGCCCTCGGAACGCCTGGCCGAACCGGATTCACTCTACCAGCAGCAGTAAAATTACACCTACCGACTACCACTCTGCCACCTACCTTTCCGGCTCAGATGCAGTCGAGCGGGCCTGCCCAGGATGTCCCGGCTACAATTGTCCGATTACCGGGGCTAAAAACCCGCCTAAACTCAGATCCAAACCATGCTGGACCAATGCAAGAAGGGACGGAAACGAACTGGCAACATTTCTGTGATTATTTATTTACAGTAAAAGACAAAGGCAAGGCAACGAGAATATGCAAGCAAGGAATATCTACAGTGATCCAAAAACACTTATTCAGTTCCACTTAAAGACGGGCCCACACGCACACACACACACAAATGAAAATATACCCAGAGTTCTTTATTGGACCCTCACAGCCAAGGAGAGAGACGAGCTGGGGGTCAGAGTCCAATTGGGTACCTGACCGTCAGAGGAAGGGGGTGCTCCACGATGTGGCACCTGACAAAGGTCGTTGGTTTGGTCTCCAGTCGCACGTGTGGGACTCGTGGTTCATGGCAGAGCTCAGATGGTGAATAGCAGGGTCTACGGAGAGGGGTCAGGGTCGCTCTTTCCTTTCCTTGTGGAGGGCCAGCAGAGACACGTTCGCCGTCTTCATGACCTTCTGCTCAACCCTCTGCTTCAAAAGAACTGCACACTCAACAACAACCCCATCGAAAAGATCCGAACAACCTTCGTAACAACCCCAAAAACACCTCCAAAACTCTGCTCTCAGAGAGTGCTCAGGGATTTTCGACCTCCTCAATGAGGAGGGGCCTTGGTGAAACACACC
>NC_140972.1:30990044-31062544 GCF_056783735.1 Eptatretus burgeri | reverse complement strand
ATGGGTTTGCAAATGCAGCTGTTCTGCAGCAGTGGAAGTAAATTAAGCCTTGAAAGTTGATGCAAACAATTCCTACAGGTATCCCAACTTTTGTTGATTAGTTACAAACCCTCTGTCTGTATAAAAGTAGTGTTGGAACAGACTGTGTTGCTTCACCCTCTGAAGCATTATTTGGACAATATTGCACTGCAGGAAGTAGTGTATTGCTATCACAATGGCGAGAAAAAGACAATTAACAAAGGAAGACAGACAGACCATTATCACCCTTAAATGTGTAGATCTTTCCTGAAGAGAAATTGCAAAGTATGCCAAGGTGTCAGTGAGTACAGTTTCCTACACCATCAAAAGGCACTTGGAAACTGGAGGAAACTCTGACAGGAAGAGGTCTGGCAGACCCAAAGCCACAATACAATCAGAAGACAAGTTTCTGAGAGTCAACAGCTTCCGTGATGGGTGGCTCACAGGACAGCAGCTTCAAGCACAGCTTAACACTGGTTGAAGTAAGGAAGTCTCAGTTTCAGCTGTGAAGAGAAGACTTCGAGCTGCAGGTTTGACAGGTCGAGTGACAGTAAGAAAGCCATTGCTAAGATGTCAAAATAAGAAAAAGAGGCTTGCCTGGGCCATAAAGCACCACCAGTGGACTTCTGGTAGTTAATGGTTTTGCACTACTGGTTTTGCACTGTTAAGCCCGCCTTCACCGTGCACGCAGTAGTTGATGAAATAAAATGAATTAATGAAATAAAATGACTATCCACAAAAGAGTTGCAGCTTAATGCAGAACAACCCTGGAGACATCGCAAAGTTCAATCACCTGTGAATTAAACATTGCAGAAAATCCGCCATTTTGCCTGCTCGTCTGTGCACGTGTCACATGGTACATCGGTTCGGGGTCCATGGAAATTTTATCACTATTTTTCAAAATGTCCGTATTTTACCAGATTTGCTTTGATTCCCTGTAGAGCACCTCACAAAACCTCTAAAAATATAGACACAGATCTAGTAGATGCTATGGGCAGGCAGTCCCTTGGGGGACAGGGTGCAAGGTCTATCAGTGAATGCATTAAATCATACAGCTCAATGAAGCTGGTTAATTTTGTTGCTTTCCTTTATTTTTTGTTCACTCAATATAATTCTCCAAACAGTAGAAAAAGATAAGTTTAATGCTTTGGAAATTTCACATTTTCTTGTATATGTACGGAGGTGGGAACATAGCCTTGCTTGCTAAAAGTAAATTGGGATATCGACTTTGGTATAAGACTCGTTATTTCTTTAAATTATCAGATTTCACAACAGATTTTGACACTTATTTAGTCCGGACGATATCCGATTCTCAAAACTGAAAGAATATTTCGATGATATCCTTCAATTATTCCCTGAGATTGATCATGGAAAATAATATAGTATCATACATGAAATCGCTCCAAGCTCCGAATTTGAAAAATTAGTTCTTGCAAAGGCGATGCACACAACGATTCATTGCTATGATGCTTAGGCATTCGATATGATTAAGGAACGTGAAAAAATACTTTATCCTTGAGAAATTGGTGTGGCCTATTCTAAGTCGAGGCATGGTTGAGCAGGTCAAAAAAAAAACATGGTGGCATCAGACCCCAGCGAGGTTACCCAGGAAAAGCCTTAAGACCCAGAGAGTGAGGTGGCCGAGGATTGCCAGATGAAGGATTGAATTGAATAATGCTGTTAATTATCTTCAAAAGGGGTGTTTTAATTAACCCAAACACCCAATTTTCACTCTTGTACTTCCCTGGAGTTTTTTTTTTTAGTATGCATGCAAAGTTTCAGGCTGCTGGGTTTAATGGTTTTGGAGTTATGGAGGAGACACACACACTCACACACACACACACACACACACACACACACACACACACACACACACACACACACACACACACACACACAGTGCCTTATATTATTATAGATGTCTGCATGGAGGATGCACCCCAGTTTCTGCTTGTGGTCTGAAAGTATGCCCCCCAAGTTGGTGTGTGTGTGTGTGTGTGTGTGTGTGTGTGTGTGTGTGTGTGTGTGTGTGTGTGTGTGTGTGTGTGTGTGTGTGTGTCAAGGTCCTCTCACGCTTCCTATCAAAGCACTGTTACAATGTTAATATTCCATCGGATCAAACAGCTGACCAGTTCCTTACACTTCCTCTGCCCTCAGCATGTAGACACTCTTTGCAAGTTTAAATCTGTCACCAAAATACTCGACTGCGTTGTCGACCACAAATGAAACCCAAACACATTATAATTAGCAGTCATATAATTGTTTTTGACTATGTGTTAACATTCCAACCTTTTTCACATGTCACACTGTGTTATAAAATGACGCGTATTCATTGACAATGATTGTAACTCAGGGAAAGCACCTTGACACCAGCTCTGCTCAAAATAAATATTTCCTTCCTTTTCCCCACTCTCCTTTGCTCAACATTCCCAGCTATCCAACTGTGATTCGAGACTTGTTAAAATTTCAACAGGTAATTGATAAAAAAAAATAGTTTCATTTATAAATACATGTTGTTTATTGTCTTATAAAAAGATTTCAACAAAATCTTTCCAATCTAAATCACAACATCCTAATTGATTTGGTGAAGGTCAAGCATCTGCTTCATCGACAGCGCTGTCATGTCATTGCAATGTATTCACGAAACAACTCATTGTCCTCCCTTTATGATGGGAATATCTCACAAAACTTTGGGATGGAAGCGAAAATGATGCTTAAAGCCTTAAATAACCAATTTCGTTTTAATAGATGAAAATGATTGTTTCACAATTTCACCTTTTGAGTTTAACTTCATCCCAGACCAGCGATCTTTTTTGGATAACAATAAACCTATGGGATTCCTATACGTAATTAGAGTGAACTTTGCTCAATAACACAATATAAACACTTCCTCTTAATAAAAAAGAATCATTTTAAGAATGCATTTCAACACTTGTATCACATATATAAATGCTACCTCCTCGTGTTCTTCTTTTCCACCACAATATAAAGCTTGGTGTTGGTCTAAAGGTTAAGGTGGCTGGCTTAAGATCTTAGGGTGTTCCGTTTGAGCCCTGTCAACCGTTGAATTAACACCAGGTGGGGTTAACTCAGCCTATCATCCTTCTGAGGTCAATGAAATGAGTACCACTCGACTGTTAATATCGGGCACTGCCCACGATATCTATATTGGACACCATATCTGCTGCCACTGATGTTAACTCAGCCTGGGGATTCTTCCACAGAAACCTGCTCACTCTCAAGCACAGATTCATCCCATCTCGTCTTCAATTATCCAATCCTTCTTCCCACTTAAGGTACACTGAATTCAGGGGTGAGGTAGTTGCTCTGAAACAACCTGCCTTCTCTTCCTGGAAGGCTGATCCGACTGAAGGCAATCTCAATGCATTCCAAAAAGTCTGCAACAAGTGTTTCCACTCTCAGGAGAACAAGCAACATCTGTCCAAACTCATGAATTTATTTTCAAATTTGTTGACCACAAACATAATTGGCTAGTTAAATTCAGTGACCTGAAATATAAATCCTCTTCAAATTTCAAGTTTATCAGATGAAAATTGAGGATTTTCAAAATCCCACCTAAGTTGTTGACCTTTGGCCTCTGTGGACCTTTTGACCTTTTAGCGTCAAAAACAACAGGCTTCTTTCTTGTGACAAACTCGATCATGTGGTCAAGTTTCGTGAAGATCAGTTTAAAATTTTGACCTGTAGGTGATTGAAAGACAGACAGACAGACAAACAGACAGAACAAGGAAAAGATGTCATGCAGAGCACACACGATACTTGTTCATTTCATAACATTATAATTTACAATATTAATCAAAGCTCAGGTAAATCGGATGAAAATTGATTATTTTTCAGTTGAAAAATGATGATTTTAGAAGTTTGACCTTGAGTTGAACCTTTTGATCTCAAAAATAAATGGTTTCTCAATTCAAGAATGTACTGTGCAATTGCTGCTTAATTTTCAAGTCAATCAGATGAAAAAGTGACAATTTTTCAGATAAAAATTGATGATTTTAGAAGTTTGATCTTGAGTTGATCTTTGAACTTTTGACCCCAAAATAGCTAATTTCCAAATTCAGTAATGCACTATGCAATTGCCTTTGAATTTTCAGGTTAATCAGATGAAAATTTACGATTTTTCAGATGAAATTTGATGATTTTTAGTAGAAGTTTGACCTTTTGACCTCTAACATAGTTCCTTCCTCAATTCAGTGATGGATTGTGCAAGTACTGTTAAACTTTCAAGTTAATCGGATGTAAATTGATGATTTTTCAGTTGAAAAATGATGATTTTAGAAGTTTAACCTTGAGTTGAACTTTGACCTTTTGATCTCAAAAATAATTGCTTTCCCAATTCAGCAATGTACTGTGCAATAGCTGCTTAATTTTCAAGTCAATCAGATGAAAATTGACCATTTTTCAGATAAAACAATGATTTTAGAAGTTTGACCTTAAGTTGACATTTGACCTTTTGACCTCAAAAATAGTTGATTTCCTAATCCAGTGATGCAATATGCAAATCCTGTTCAAATTTCAAGTCAATTTTCAAGATTAAAAATTACGATATCAGAAATTTGACCTGAAGATGACCTTTGACCTTTGAGCTCCAAATCGATATGCTTCTCAGTTGAGACGACCTCTACGACTTGGTAAAGTTTCATGACGATTGGTTTAGAATTGTGACCTGTAGGTGATAAACAGCCAGACAGACAAACGGACAGACAGAATAATAAGCCGGTAGGCGACGAGGGATCCGCTAGGATTGAAGCGCTGGATACGATGCTTTTCATTCGACCGATCCACCGACGAAGATTCATTGCCAAGACGTATTGGTTCACATACAATTGTTCCTCTGCCTGGCAAGATTTTTCCGAATGCGTATTTTGCCAACTGGCACTCCTCATAAAAAATGACGGTAAATAGACAACCGATTTTTGAAGGACAACCATTTGAAAAATAAAACCTAAATCAAAAATCGGCTCGAGTAAAATTTTCTAAATATCTCGAAGTGTATAATTTCGAAGTCTCATTTATCCACATTCAAAATTGTAGAACAAGTATTGAAAATAGTGAACGCGGTTTTTCGGCCGCTGCATAGCAACGGGTGGTTGCTAAGCAACGAAGCTCAAACGCGCACACTCCCAGCCCATATGGCACCTGCTCGCCAAGTTTCATCGAAATTGGTTTGCTGGTTTGTGCTGTGGAGCCTCGCGTTGCAGACACACACACACACACACACACACACACACACACACACACACACACACACACACACACACACACACACACACACACACACACACACACACATACACACACACACACAACCCGACAATAAGGGATATCTAGCGAATCCCAATAAACTTCTCTCAATGCTCTTGTTTGACCATCTCCTGAGCCACACATTATTTTGCACAAGCCACGCCCACTTTTCATAAGCCACACCCACTTTCCATAAGCCTCGCCCACTTTCCATAAGCCTCGCCCACTTTTCATCAACCATGTCCACTTTCCCTCAGCTCCGCCCACTTTCCTACACCCCTCATAAAAAATGACGGTAAATAGACACCCGATTTTTGAAGGAGTACCATTTGAAAAATAAAACCTCAATGAAAAATCGGCTCGAGTAAAATTTTCTAAATATCTCGAAGTGTTTAATTCCGAAGTCTCGTTTCTCCACATTCAAAACTGTAGGACAAGTATTGAAAATAGTGAACGCGGTTTTTCGGCCGCTGCATAACAACGCGTGGTTGTGCAGAGCATGACACTTGCAAAATCCATAAAACAAATTTGACCTCAAAAATAATTAGTGGTTGAATTCAATGACCAAATATGCAACTTCTCTTCAAATTTCAACTCAATCGGATGAAAATTGACAATCTTAGAAATTCGGCCGATGTTTTCCTTTTGGCCAATGTTGACCTCGAAAATAATTAGTGGTTGAATTTAGTGACCCGATATGCAAATCCTCTTCAAATTTCAAGTCAATGGGATGAAAATTTAGGATTTTAGAAATACTACCTGAGTTGTTGACCTTGGGCCTATGTTGTCCTTTTTGTCGAAGTTGACCTCAAAAATAATTGGTGGTTCAATTAATTTACCTGAAATATATATCCTCTTCAAATTTCAAGTCAATCAGATGAAAATTGAGGATTTTATAAATCTCACCTAAGATGTTGGCCTTTGGCCTCTGTTGACCTTTTGACTTTTTGAGATATCCTGTAAAAAAAAACAGACAGAAAGGGGTGAAAACATAACCTGCTTTACCTTCGGTGGCAGAGGTAATAAATAAACAAATAAAAAGCTAATTTAATACGAAATTTTACTTCTGCAGCAATTAGGTTGGTGGTGACTGAACACTATTTTTGAGACCTAACTTGAAAAGAAAAAAGACCATGAGCAAAAGGATGTTTAAATCTAATATATCTGCATATTGCATTCGCTTGATGTCCCAAGCCCCCCCTCCTTCCCTTACCCGCCCCCTTCCCAACCCCCCTTACCCCCCACCTTGGAGGATAATTGATAGATGAAGACCTGCAAACGACAATGGAAAGATCGGATCTGTACTTTGCCTCCTGTTCAGTGAAACTTAGTTGCTGAAGTTAGTGCAGGTGCCGTCCTTTGTGAGAACCGAGAGTAAGTACAGTTCATGTCGATTGATCAGGTAAGTCATCAGAGATCTGTGAGATCTGGAGAAATCGCAGGTTTGTTGAGTGATGGTGGAGAGATGTGAAGGTCTCGAGCATGACCTGCCGCAGGTGCACAGCTTTCGTGGATCCGATATGAAGGTAGATCCAGGCTGTCGGCATGGAGTTTAAAATGTCGAACAGCTTTTCATTAACCACCGGACTCTGGGGAAAAGATACTCAGCTCGAACACGATTGAAGCCATCATCTCCAAAAGCTAAACGTGGTCGTCATAATTGGTGAGTTCGAGCGATATTTGAATGGTGTTTGTGCAGGAGAGCGTTTTGGCAGACGAGCAATTATTCCATTGCGCAGGTGAAAGACTGAGTTTGCAATCTGTCATGGTGTACCACGGTGATGGGGGTCACTGAAAGGATATGTCACCTTGGGTAAAGGGGTGCTCGTGAATTGTGGGATCGGAATTTGTGGAAAACGCGAGGGAGAGCGACGGATTAGTCACAATGGGATGCTTTTCACATACGAATAATGTCGTTTGTCCCGTGATATTCGCACCGTGTTTACACTGACATCCATCCTGCAGATTTCTTCTGCAGACGTGATCTGTTAACCGATGGGACCTGTCCCACGGCACGAGCAGGTACGATGGATGCACTTTACGGGTTACTCCACAAGATGGCCGGAGAATGTTGAAAGGTCCCTTTACCTTATTTTCTTCCTTCAAAATATGTACTTCCTTTCTAAAACAGCAAGCACCTGTGAATTCTCATGAAATCTGATTATAATCTCACCAAGTGTGGTCGATTTTTGAAGGAGTTAAGAATAACTTGCAGTGACGAAAAGTTTGTTCCACTCAGGACCCACCAATCTGGAGGCCTATCTCATGATAAATGCCCAAACAATGGCAGGAATTTTGGAAAATGGATTTTTTTTGAGCAATAATTCAGGGACGTCATTAGATCCACTGTTCTGTATCTTTATCTTGGTTCCTTCGTTTTTCGACAAAAGTCGAGGCTCATGGAAGAATGAACCGACCAGGCATGGCGAGTTAACAGCCAGTACATGCGTTTCGTTCCCCACTTGACCTCAAACCCTCCACGTTTTAACTAGCTGACGCCACAACTGATTGTGAAATCATATTCCTGTGTCTGATGTCTCGTCCTCCTCACTTCAGTCTTTCACGACCTCAGGTCTTCACCAGGGTTGGTGTCAATTACAATTTTCAATTATAATTACATCCTCAATTACGAGGTATCAATTACAATTACCAAACTTTTGAAAATTTCAATTACAATTAAATTACAATTATGCCCCAGTACTAATTTTTCAATTACAATTACATTACAATTATAAATTTTCAATTACAATTAAATACAATTATTCTCGCAAAAAAATTCAATTACATTTTAATTACAATTATATGCGGTGCGGAAAAGAAAGAGTACGGCGCCGCCATCTTGCCACGCGGCGCGTTCGAGCTGGGGGCTCAGATCCGTGGACATCCGCTTGTTGCGAGCAACATTCGTGCTTTTGACACTGTCCTCTCGTCCATGAGACATCACCAAGTACTCTGTCTTGCATGCATGCTGTCTGTCTGTCTGTCTGTCTGTCTGTCTGTCTTGTTTGCACTTTGTTTAAGGCATATCTCGGTAGCGACCCCCTCAAAACCTGTAGTCCCTAGTTCCCTAGTTAAGAACGGGTTAAAGATTGTTAATAAAAACATTGTCGTGAATGTTTTGCTTGTGTTATGTTCCCCAATAAATCTGGTTGGTTCGTATGAAGTTGCCGCTATGGAGTAATTCGTGTCGCGTCGAGGAACGATCCGTTCGATTGGCATATAAAACCAAAAGTGGTTATAGACTGGCACAAAACGCTCGGCATCTGACATAACCAGTCTGTAACCGGGGTTCTATTTCGCCAACTGGTAAGGTACAAGGATTACGTTGGTATCACGATTGAAGACTCGTGACCTGAGGCCTGTGCCGAGCCGGCCGGCGCTATAAATCCCGGAGACGGTGGTGGTGAGGGTGGCGCTAAGATTCGGGCGAGAATCCCGCCACCCCGGATCCGCAACAATATTGTTAAGGATTCAGCGACGGAGGGATTCGCAACCCACTCTGGCCGTCTCCGGGATCTATAATGCCGGCCGGCTCAGCACAGGCCTCGGGTCACGTGCCTTCAATTGCGATACCAACGTAATCCTTGTACCTTGCCAGTTGGGGAAATAGAACCCCTGGTTACAGACTGGTTTTGTCAAAGACTGAGCGGAGTCTTCCAGTCTGTAACCACTTTTGGTTTTATATGCCAATCGAATGGATCGTTCCTCGATGCGACACAAATTAATCCATAGCGGCAACTTCATACGGATTAACCAGATTTATTGGGGACATCGGGAAACACAACACAAGCAAAATTCACGACAATGTTTTTATTAACTAATTCTCAACCCGTTCTTAACTAGGGGACTACGGAGTAAAGGTTTTATGTGGTCCCTACTGAAATATGCCTTATACAACACGTGCAGACAAAGACAGACAGCATGCATGCAGACAGAGTACTTGGTGATGGCTCATGGACGAGAGGACAGTGTCAAAAGCACGAATGTCGCTCCCAGAAGGTGAATGTCCACGGATTCGAACTCCCGCTCGAATGTGCCGCGTGGCGAAATGGAGCTCGTACTCTTGCTCCCTCAAAGCACCGCATGCGCACGCTCTCCTCAGCACGTTCCGGCCCCGCGCAATGTCAACGGCACAAGTCCGACAGATCAACGATGGGCCTCAGCCGATCTCTCTCTAGGTTCAGCACACAAATCGAAGCCTGACTTGTGCACAAGACAAGGCCCAAGTCGAGGGGCCGAGCTCCGCAGCCGGATCGACAACATGTCGAGCCGTGAGGTGAGTACGGACGGAGGCTCCATGGCCAGACGCAGGCCGAATCTGTCGATCACCTCCCCGTACGAGTCGATCGTCGACTCCACATGCAGGCAGCCTCTCAAAGCCGACTGCCGTTTCTGTACCGGCAGATTCCACGCTGTCCCTCCTTCGTTCGCTCGCTTCCAAAAACACGTCGCGCCTCGAGAGCGACTGTTTCCACACACCGAACCTCTTTACGAAGCCTTCGTCCACTCGCTTTTAATCACGAGCACGCTTCGAGACACGAGCACTCTTTCCTCTCAGCGACTGCCGTTTCCAAACTCGTTTGCTCGCTTCGAGACACGAGCACTCCTCTCAACCGCCTGCAGTTTTCCAAATGGCCGAAACTGAACCTGAGCTTGAGGTCTCGTTTTCTCTCTTGTTCCACGAGCACGCCTCTTTCGGCGAAAAACCGACAAACCCCTCCCCTTCGCAACACTCCTCTCTCTAGCCACACCCTCTCTCCAGGCCACACCCTCTCTCCAGGCCACACCCTCTCTCCAGGCCACACCCTCTCTCCAGGCCACACTCCCTCTCCAGGCCACACCCTATCTCCAGGCCACACCCTCTCTCCAGGCCACACCCTCTCTCCAGGCCACACCCCCTCTCCAGGCCACACCCTCTCTCCAGGCCACACCCCCTCTCCAGGCCACACCCTCTCTCCAGGCCACACCCCCTCTCCAGGCCACACCCTCTCTCCGACTGGGCGGGGCTTATCATCCGTAGAGGGGAGGAAGAAGATCGAGCCCTTGTTTCACCACCGTATGAACATAAAAACAGCCTCTTACACAGCCCCAGCCTCCCGACACACACATAACGTCCTTTTTACCACACAACCAAGCTATACATGCATTTAATGGGGGATCTGAGCTAATCCTATATTTAGTAGTCCCATAAGGGCCATTTCCGTAACAATATCATCAATAATATTGTTAGTCTTTATACATGTATGTAGTGTTTGTAAAACCACATTGTAATTGAAAACACTGTGTAATTGAAACGTAATTGATTATTTAATTGATTTATTACTTCTATTACAATTACACGCATAATTACCAGCTTTCAATTACGATTCAATTACAACTATGCTGTAATACAAAATTTTCAATTGCAATTAAATTACAATTACACCCATAATTGTAATTCATTATCAATTATGTAATCAATTACGTAATTGACCCCAACCCTGGTCTTCACCCATGCACATTAACGATCTCTTCGACATGTGCTCATTCTTTACTATTCTTTTCCTTTCCGAGCCATTGTTACTGGTTTTCCTTTCATTCCTCCTTTCTTCCTTGTGTATGTCCTCCCCATCCCACCTCCATCCATCCATCCATTGGGACCATACTCTGTGCAAAGCGTTGGTGCAGTCTCCTTGGCTATTGGGCACAATCCTGGATGGGTCACCACTCCAACACATGTTACCAGCATGCTAACACTCATTTTACCAACTTCGGTAGGATGGCAGGCAGAGTCAAACCCACCTGGTATTAATTCAACAGCCGAGTGGGAATTTGAACTCAGGATCCTCGGATCCCAAGCCCATCACCGGAACCATGAAGCCAACACCAGGCATCACCCCGCCTCCCCTGCTTTCATACCTTTTGGTAGTCTGTAAGTGAACTGCCTTTTGTCATTTAGCTCCTCCATGAGCCACATGCCATGTATACAATCTATACATGACCAATGAAACTTTTACTCTTCACTCTTTGGGCATGAACTGTCCAAAATGTCATACAGGGCATGAATTCCGGGGTTGTGTTCGACTTTTGTTCTGTAGAACATGGACTGCATACATCGATAGACCTTGCCTAGACCTCTCTGCCTCCTGAACTCACCCACTACACCTGAGCTACACTTCTCTGTACCTTTACCCATTAGCTAACAGCGCTTACCTAATGATCAAATGCACAAACAGGTGGGTGGGGCGGGAATCGAAAA
Source organism: Eptatretus burgeri (assembly GCF_056783735.1). NCBI lineage: Eukaryota > Metazoa > Chordata > Myxini > Myxiniformes > Myxinidae > Eptatretus > Eptatretus burgeri. Next base: position 31,051,023 of record NC_140972.1, on the reverse strand, counting down.
TTCCCGATTTTTTTTTTTCCCATGACATAAAACATATGGTACCTCTGACATATTTTGGATTGGCCCGCACTGACCTTGACTTGTTTTACATGATAACAAAGCCATGTGTTTATTGTGAAAAAAAATTGGGCAAAGGTTTGACATTGGATATATCCACGACCTTTTATTATGATTATCTCAAATGAAGGACTAAGGTCCATTCTTGGATAGCTATTGGTGTTGTTTCTGCAGAATGGACACTGATAGGACAGGGTGGAGGGGGGGGCATGGTTTAAGAGTAAAGAAGAAGAGAGTTCAGATGGTAGTAATGCAGGGATCTTTCACTCAAAGAGTGGTGAATGCATGGAATGGTTCGCCTGCAAGCGGAGTGACAGTAGGCTCGCTCAGTGTATAGTTTTAAAATTCAGGTGGATAGGTATCTAGAAGTAGTGGAGATGGGGGAGTACTAAGATGTTGGCACCCATTGGTTGGAAAATGTATGACGTCACCAAAGAGTTCGAGCATGAAAGACACCTGCACTCGCAAAGACTGGCTGCAGACGTCTCGCCCTTGAATGAGAGGCAGTCGTTATTGCGGTGGAAAAGCAGTTTGTGCATATCATGAACAGCTTTCCTCATATCGAAATCCAAATAAAACTTCACTGTGACTGAATGTGCTGTCCATCCATTTTCAACATCTCATCAACGTCATGCTTCGGAGAAGTGGAATTTGGACATTTGTCCTCCGATGTTCCGGTCTTTGGTGTGATTTAACGCTCCACATTCCATCGCACTCTCCCCGTAACAAACAAACCGTGTTTAATGTTTGGATCTTGTCACAATATTTCACGTTTTGAACTCTGTCGCAGAAAGTCTACATATTTGTGTGTGCAAATATGGCATACAAATGTGCCCCCCCATCCTCCCCACAGCTCATTGTATTCCCCATACATGTCGCTTCGCTTTCACTTTTCCCTATCTCCTAACTGTCTTTAAAAAGGATGGAGCATGTCCAAGGAGCCAGACATTGGTAACTATGGCACATGCTTTAGGGGCCTCATGGCCTCCTCCTGCAATGAAGTTCCTTGCAAGGAAATTCGTATTATTAGTCCCTTACCGATTTCACCGGCAGGGGACTACAGGCTTCCACTTTGTCCGTCCATCTGTCTATCCGACCTGTGGGTTTTTTTCAGACTATTTTCCCACACCCTTTAAAATATTCAACTGAAACTTGGTACATGGCTTGATTATGATAAGTTACAGAAGAAGTACAAGTTTCAGGACGTTTCATCAATTTTTAGATCCTCTTGGAAGGATCTCTAAGTCTTACTCACGTTGTTGTTCTTCGTCTTCTTCTTGTGGACTTTTTTGTTTCACAGCCTACAGTTTTCATTGAAACTTCCTGAAACTTGGCGTATATATGTAAAAATACCCTGCACAGACAGTAACCATCTCCGATTTTGAAAATTCCTCCTAAAAAACAGTTATGACGTCAAAATATCTCCGCAAATGGAAATTGCCTAAAAAATTATCTCCGAAACTAGGCAAGCTTTTTGAATTCTGTTTGCGGGAATCGAACAGGGCATTAGCAGAGATAATTTATCGCAAACCTGATACATTACAATGACGTCATATTCGTTTTTGTGACGTCATCATTGAGAGGATGAGGATCTTAGCTCATTTGAGCTTGTTCACAGAGTTAAGCCCTTTCATGCCCTTACCGGAACCAAAATGAAGAAGAACCTCAAACTCAGTGTGTTTCTTTTGTTTCTACATTTTGCCTATTTCATATTAATAACAGGAAAAAGCAATCACAGATTGCAAACCCTTGCCAGGACTTCTTTTGAGTGGTGTATTTTTTTTAATCGATTTTAGGGTAAATCCAATATGGCTGCCAAACCATGTGACCTATGATATCATATGTGTGAACCTTTTGTTCCTCGTGAACAGGGGGTCATACGTGTAAAGTTTTGCCTCAATTTGTTCAGCCACTTCAAAGAAGATTTAAAAATAATAATAATATGGCTGCTGCATCATGTGACCGATGAAGTCATGAATTTTTTTTTTATGTTGACCATTTTATCCCTCGATGACCCTCAAAAATTTTCATACTGATCGGATGTGGCGTTCTACATATGCAATTATGACGTCATAATGAAGGCACCTATAACGTCATAAAAATCACACTCATTCACCATGAGGAGTACTTGCTAACAGCAAAAACGTGTGTATGGTGCATGTGCATATATATATATATATATATATATATATATATATATATATATATATATATATATATATATATATACATATATATATATATATATATATATATATATATATATATATATATATATATATATATATATATATATATATATATATATATACATATATATATATATATATATATATATATATATATATATATATATATATATATATATATATATATATATATATATATATATATATATATATATATATATATATATATATATATATATATATATACATATATATACATATATATATATATATATATATATATATATATATATATATATATATATATATATATATATATATATATATATATATATATATATATACCTGGGATCATTCCAATTGCACTGGGCCGTGAACTAACACCCAGGACTACCGATCTGTGCTGCTTCATGCAATGGAGGCACATGGTTTTATTGGGGTGGAGTCAGGCCAGCTGGCCAGCCAATGGGTGTAAAGCAGTGGGCTGGAGTCAGGTCAGCTGAACTCTGACTTATGTATAATATGTGATATTTTCTCAGTTTAAAAATGGCATAACTCTGTGGAAAAATTGTTGAAACGCCCTAAAACTCGAGCTTATTCTGTAACTCATTGCACCAAAGCCATGCACCAAGTTTCAGTTCAATATTTTAAAGGGTATTGGATGAACGGCTGAAAAAACACAGGTGGGATGGACGGATGGACAGATGGACAGCAAACCTTTAGTCCCGTTCCAGTTTCACTAGGTGACGAGTGGAGTCAGCTTGGTTGTTAGCATTCTTGTCCTTATGATGCCGACTGCGAGATTGACCTCTGGCTGAATCAGATTTGACCAAAATGGAGGTCATTGTGTCAGCAGAGAGCACGTCATTGTTCAGAAGAGTTGCATCAACAACATTTTTGATGAAAAACATCTCATATCTTTTACAGGAATTACCCTTTGTGTGGGTGATGGTTGCAAAAGAAAGAGGGTTTGTGAACAATATTGCACTTGTAGAGAAAGAAGTTTCATCAACCAGAAACAGACTTGACCACATCATGGTAATGACATGATTCCTCAGTGCTGAAACCAATGAACAAAGACTCTCTGTCTCTCTGTCTCTGTCTCTGTCTCTGTCTCTGTCTCTCTCTCTCTCTCTCTCTCTCTCTCTCTCTCTCTCTCTCTCTCTCTCTCTCTCTCTCTCTCTCTCTCTCTCTCTCTCTCTGTCTCTGTCTCTGTCTCTGTCTCTGTCTCTGTCTCTGTCTCTCTCTGTCTCTCTCTGTCTCTCTCTGTCTCTCTCTGTCTCTCTCTCTCTGTGTCTCTCTGTGTCTCTCTCTCTGTCTCTGTCTCTCTCTCTCTCTCTCTCTCTCTCTCTCTCTCTCTCTCTCTCTCTCTCTCTCTCTCTCTCTCTCTCTCTCTCTCTCTCTCTCCTTCTCTTCTCTTCTCTTCTCTTCTCTTCTCTTCTCTTCTCTTCTCTTCTCTTCTCTTCTCTTTCCCTCTCCCTCTCCCTCTCCCTCCCTCTCTGGCATGCCTGGTTCCTGTCAGAACACGCAGACGTATTGAGAAAACTCCTCCAGGTTCAATGGTCAGAAAACATGGAGTACAATTCGATTTTCTGCAAATGGTCCAGTGTGTACCAGACTCATGGTACCTTATCATAATAAGGCCATATCGTTCCACCCAAACATGTGAAAATCTGAAGAAAGGAATGTCCACAATGCTTTCACATTCATCAATTATTGCTGCCCTGCCTGAAATGTGTCCACATGAGTGCATGACCTTTTTCTAATTCAACAAATGCTGCAGTTTTGTTTAGGTATTTCTGGGACATGAGCAGGAGAATGGTCACCCCTCACCATGGAGTTGTACACTGGGATGGAGCCTGGGAGTCTCAATCACTGTAAAAATAAAAAATAAAAAACCCCTCTATTTCCCTTGAGTTTCAAGCTGTAACTTCCTCCAAAATTCAGTCTTGGTCAAGGGAAAGGTCTGATAAATTGTTCACTACTTAACAACTTATTGGTGTCCCCAGTTAGCATCGTTTTGATGAAACATTTAAACAACCAATCCTTAAATGTTAAAACAGTAAATGAAAATAATAATCATTACCTTCGCCAGTGGACAGATATTATGTTTTCATCCCTGTTTGTTTGTCTGTCTGTGAGCAGGATGTCTCAAAGAGTTATGAACGGATTCAGAAGAAACTTGGTGGAGAGGTTGGAGGTGTGACAAGGACAAATTGGTTCGATTTTGGTGAGGATCCAGATCCAGATCATGTTTACCTTGTTGGTTGACAAAGTTATTTGCACATTAAAACTCCTTAGACAAATGGTTGAGCTCAATTTTAAAGTTAAACCACTAATTACAAACAAGAGTAACCTATTACACTTATTACCCTGTGTTCACAAAGCGAAAAGCAGGGTTAGGCATTTGGTTGCGTATGTGCGTACGTGCGTGCGTGCGTGTGGCATATGTGCGTGCGTGCGTGCGTGTGGCGTATGTGCGTGCATGCGTGTGGCGTATGTGCGTGCGTGTGGCGTATGTACGTGCGTGTGGCGTATGTGCGTGCATGTGGCATATGTGCGTGTGTGTGGCGTATGTGCGTGCGTGTGGCGTATGTGCGTGCGTGCGTGCGTGTGGCATATGTGCGTGCGTGTGGCGTATGTGCGTGCGTGTGGCGTATGTGCGTGCGTGTGGCGTATGTGCATGCATGTGGCATATGTGCGTGCGTGCATGTGGCGTATGTGCATGTGTGTGGCGTATGTGCATGCATGTGGCATATGTGCGTGCGTGCATGTGGCGTATGTGCGTGCCTGTGGCGTATGTGCATGCATGTGGCATATGTGCGTGCGTGCATGTGGCGTATGTGCGTGTGTGTGGCGTATGTGCGTGCGTGCATGTGGCGTATGTGCGTGCATGTGGTGTATGTGCATGCAATGCGTGTCTGCATTTTAAAAATTCATTTTCTCGGCAACGGTTGGTCCGATTGACATTACATTTTTACCATATATAAATTGACGATTGACCACTCTCCTGCTTACAGGCCTCCGCCTGTAAATTTTTATAATCAAAAATATAATGTCATAGGTCACGTGGTAAGGACGCCATCTTGGAAAAAATTTACACCTCTATATCTCCCAAACCGCTCAATGGAAAAAAATTGAGACATGGCTCATTGTCAAGTACTCCCAATGGGGAATAAGGTAGGTTTATCATGATGTCATCGGTGCTTTCATTATGACGTCATAATTCAACAAGTACAACTCTTGATCTGTTCAGTATGAAAAAAATTAATTCCTCTGCCACTGTTAGACCGATGGACATAATTTTTTTCAGAATATGAGTGACTCCTCTTGCAGAACCTTTTAAAATGATAATTATGACGACATTGGTCATGTGGTACAGGCTCCATCCAGGAAAAATCGAAAAAAGTTGCACCTCTATATCTTCCAAACTGCTTCATGGAAAAAAATGAAACATGGCTTATTGTCAACTACTCCACTTGGGGAATAAGCTGTGTTAATCATTATGTCATCGGTACTTAATTATGACGTCATAATTCGACAAGTCCAATGCTTGATTCGATCAGTATGAATTATTATATTAATACGCTAAGCCATATTTTGTGGACGTATCTCCTCCGAAATTGCCGGATGGATTGTCGCCACTTTCGGCATGCGGGTGCTTTGTGGTCTATTGTACAGCATAGGCTATGTGAGATCGTGCCAGATGGAGAGGTTTGGGAATTTTTGGCGATTTTCTAATTTTTACATTCGTTTGCATGGCGACGTGTAACGTCACCGCTGAGAGACGTAATGACGTAATTAGTCTGTCGTCGACAGACCGCCACCGCTCAGAGGTGTAAAGCCACTCCTAGAAAACAGCGTCTACAATGTAAAACCCTCTTCTGCACATGCTGACTACATCAGAAGGTGCACTTGACATAAAAAATGCAACAAGAAACATTGTATATGAAAAAATTCTATAAATCACATTGTGAACACTGGATATATTGACGTCCTAACGAACCCTCACTTTAGAAACTTCGTGCGGAGCGTGGGTTTGGCTAGTTTTATTTATCTGCAATTCTTGGTCAGATTGACACAAAATTTTCACAATAGTAGCGCCTCCTCCTGAAGAATATGTTGATAATTACAACATCATAGGTCACTTGGTACAGGCACAATCTTGGAAAAACTTCACACCTCTATATCTTTGAAACCTCTCCATGGAAAAAATTGACACCTGGCTCCTTGTCAACTACTTCACATGGGGAATACCATTTGTTCATGATGATGTAATTGGTGCCTTCTTTATGACGTCATAATTCGACAAGTACAACACTTATCCAATCAATGTGAATTATTTTTTCTCAGCGCAACTGTTGGTCTGATGGACACGAAATTTTCACCAAGGGAGAACCTTCTCCTGCAGAATATTATAATGATAATCATGATGTCATAGGTCATGTGATGAAGCCACCATCTTGGAAAAATCGAAAAACGTTGCACCTCTATAATCTCCAAAACCATTGACTGCGCGGAATAAGTATTCCATGAATACCATCTAGTTTTGTCACGATTCAGACAAATAACTTGCTCCAGAAGTGATTTTGATTTAATTAGGTAAAGGGTTTGAATACTTATGCAACTATGAATCCATCCATCCATTGGGACCATACTGTGTACAGAGCGTCGGTGCTGCCAAAGCAGTTTCTTTGGCTATTGGGCACAATCCTGGATGGGTCGCCACTCCGACGTAGGATACTCGAATGACTCAGTCATCCCAGCAAGCTGGTACTCATTTTGCCGACCTCGGAAGGATGGCAGGCTGAATCAACCCCCTGGTGAAGTAATTCAGCGGGCAACGAGGCTTGAACTCAGGACCCTTGGATCCCAAGCCGCCACCCTAACCACGAAGCCAACACCAGGCTATAACTGTGAATGGTCTGATTTTTCTCTGTTAATCCAACTTATTCACATTTTATCTGCATTTTCTACCTTTATCACATTGGAGTTTGTGAAGACTCCACATGTTAAGTTTGATTTGAAAGCATTATGAAACTAGAAGGGCACTTGGTAGAGTGTATACCTCCGCCTAGTAATGCCTGATCCACGAGAAAATATCTGGCCCAACATACTTTTGAAATATCATGCTGTACATCATATTTGGCCCCATATCTTGATGGTGAAGAATCACTTGAAAAATTAAATAATCCTCGTATCCAGATCCAGATTCGGATCTTCACCAAAATAGAAGCAGTTCATCGTAGTCACATACCCAACCTGTCCACCAAGTTTAATCCATCCACAACTTTTGGAAATATCATGCTATATATCGTTTTGGCCCTGTCTCTCAATGGTGAAGAATCATTTAAAAAAAATTATAGTAGACGGATCCGGATCCAGATATTCACCAAAATCTAATGCATTCGTCCTTGCCACACACCCAACCTTGCCAACAAATTTCATCCGGATCAGTCCCCAATTTTTGAGATATACTGCACACAAACAAACAGAAAAACAAACAAGGGAACAAGAAGAAGACGTCATGCAGAGCACGGTACTTGCAAAATCCAGAAAACAAATTTGACCTCAAAAATAATTGGTGGTTGAATTCAATGACCGAATATGCAACTTCTCTTCAAATTTCAAGTCAATCGGATAAAAATTGACAATTTTATATATTCGGCCTATGTTTTCCTTTTGGCAGATGTTGACCTCAAAAACAATTGGTGGTTGAATAGAGTGTCCGGAAATATAAATCCTCTTCAAATTTCAAGTAAATCAGATGAAAATTGTGGATTTTATCAATACCACCTTAGTGGTTGACCTTGGGCCTATGTTGACCTTTTGGTCCATGTTGAGCTCAAAAACAATTGCCTGGTTGAATTCAGTGACCTGATATGTAAATCCTCTTCAAATTTCAAGTCAATGGGATGAAAATTGAGGATATTAGAAATCCGACTTTAGTTGTTGACCTTGGGCCTATGTTGACCTGTTGGTCTGTGTTGACCACAAAAATAATTGGGTGGTTGAATCCAGTGACATGAAACATAAATCCTCTTCAAATTTCAAGTCAATCGGATAAATATTGAGGATTTTTTAAATCTCACAAAAGTTGTTGACCTTTGGCCCATGTTGACCTCAAAAATTATTGGCTCGTTGAATTCAGTAACCTGAAGTATATATCCTCTTCAAATTTCAACTCCATTGGATGAAAATTGAGGATTTTAGAAATACCACCTTAGTTGTTGACCTTGGGCCGATGATGACCTCAAAAATAATTGGCTGGTTGAATTCAGTGACCTGATATGCAAATCCTCTTCAAATTTCAAGTCAATGGGATGAAAATTGAGGATTTTAGAAATACCACTTTAGTTGTTGATCTTGGGCCAATGAAGACCTCAAAAATAATTGGCTGGTTGAATTCAGTGACATGAAATATAAATCTTCAAATTTCAAGGCAATCAGATGAAAATTGAGGATTTTATAAATCTCACCTAAGATGTTAACATTTCACCTATGTTGACCTTTTGACCTCAAAAACAATAGGCTTCTTGCTTATGACAAACACTACCATGTGATGAAGTTTCGTGAAGATTGGTTTGAAATTGTGACCTGCAGGCAATAAACAGACAGCAGACAGAAAACAGAATAACAAAATCGACTGACCAATATACTTGAAAAATGTTCGATTTTGCAAGTAACAAACAGACAGACAGAAAGGTGTGAAAACATAACCTCCTTCACCTTCGGTGGCGGAGGTAATTCGCTCAGGTGGCATCAAAATTTGAAAGCATTGGGGGGAGGGGAGTGATTACTTTTGCAGGCCACTGAACACATATACATACATACAGAGATGCACATATACAATCGACATACTTACATACATATATGCAAAATGCATACATACATTTTATATCAACATACGTACATACATATATACATACACCACTTTCATACTTGCATACATACATGCATACATGCATACATACATACTTACATGCAGACACATACTTACATACATGCACACATACAGGCTTACATACATACGCAAACTTACATACAAACATGCATACATACATACATAGTTATATCATTCATTCACACACATACTTTCATATATATGCATACATACACATACTTACATTCATACATACATACTTACATACATACGCACATAAGGCTTACATACATACACACATACAGGCTTACATACATACACAAACTTACATACAAACATGCATACATACATACACACATACATACATACATTCATTTACACACATACTTTCATATATATGCATACATACACATACTTACATTCATACATGCAGACACACACTTACATACATACACACATACAGGCTTACATACATACACAAACTTACATACAAACATGCATACATACATACATACATCATTACATACATTCATTCACACACATGCATACATTCATTCACACACATACTTACATACATATATACATACATACTTTTTATATATGCATACATATACATACATACACATACATACATACATACATACATACATACATACATTCATTCACACACATACTTAAACACTTTTTATATATGCATACACATAGATACATACATCCACACAAACACATACACACATGTATACAAACATACATACATACTTACACATACCCACATGCATACATCCATCCACACACACACACACACACACACACACACACACACACACACACACACACACACACACACACACACACACACACACACACACACACACACACACACACACATATCCATACACACATATTTACATGTAAAGAGCAGTCCTTGTTTTATTATGACAATGAGATGGTACAAGTAGGACAAGGACATTAGGAACTAGAACTACGTTGTCGATGGAACACCATCGCATATTCCCGCGCGCACTGCTTTGTCCCATTAACGCGAGGTGAAATTTTATCTTGCAAAATGGATTGACTATTCTTTTCTATTTGATGTGCTTTATGACCAAAGACTTACTATGTTTACTAAATCAGAAGTCATTGCAAGCATGTCAACATTTCATGAAACATTAATTAAACACTGTCCAGCAATATAGAACTGTGCATCAATTTAATCATAGGAATGAACTGTGTATAATATTGTTGTAGTTTCCCGCCCGCTGGCGTGCGAGCAACCGCTTCTAGCCAATGGCGGCCGCTCTCGCCCACCGAATGGGCAAACCTCGTCGCAGCTTTCGGATCAACGCCGAAATCCAGCTACAGGTGTATCTTTAATCACACCAAAAATCAGCCAACTATTCCATCCACGCGCGACAGGGTCCGATTGCCGAATTGTCGATTTACCTAATTATGCACGCAGACATAATGCCGGGGATTTACACCTCGACGGGACCTGCTTGGAAACGAGCCACTAAGCAGCTCGCTCCGTTTGCGATTTGCCGAGCGGTGTATATCGCCAAGCCCCGCCGGATCCGATTCTCTTATCGGTTATTAACAACCAGCTATATTCCGAACTTAATTATGGCAGTTCAATTGAGGGAAAGGACGCAATGAACGGATCAACATTCACACAAGGACATTTATTATTATAGCATGTATGCAGGCATGCACGTATACAATTATTCAAGGCAAACACGCATGCATTTATGCAAGGCAAAGAAAAGCAATGCAATCAACAAAAGCACGACAAAAAGAACTACAACCGTTGGTCTATTTATTATGTACAATTACTTATTAACAGTTCTACTTAACGGACTCGGCGCCACAACATTCCTTCAAAGAAAACCCCAGGAAAGGCAAGGGGTAGGACTGGACCTCTTGGGTCTTGATAATTCACGGAGCTGTGGAGACCGCAGGAACTCCGAGAGACCGGGGCTGGTTACCTGTCACCTTCGTGGTGACTCACTGGACGCTCCTCGACGTCCCATCCACACTGCAGCTGCGCGACCGCGGCTAGGCCCAGGCCTTGTCGTGCGACCCAGTCGATCGGGCCGAGTCGACAATGCCTCAGAGAAACGAACGGGCCTTTGCTCTTTTAGAGTTGATGCTCTCTTAAGAGCCCGCCTCGTTCCTCAGCGTCGTTCAGACTGTCCCGGGGCCCGATCACTTCGGACCGTTTGCCGCTGGTTGGCGACTCCTCTCCGGCTGCGCTCCAGTGACCCACAGTTCGGCACGGCACGGCAGGCTGCGCTCCAGGCTCCGCTGCGACGATCCCGACTGCCTGCTCGCCACGCGGCTCCTCACAGGCCGCAGACCGACTCTCCACCGACTCCCTTCAAGCGAGCTCCACGGTGAACCCAGACTTCTTCAGTTCCCCACCGACTCCAGACTTCAACTGTTCGCTTGGCGTCTCTGTGTGCCTTTATATGGAGTCCGTGAGGCAAGGTTTTGATCTCCCCTCCAACCTCTGACCACCCACTGGCTCCGCCCCTTTTGATCCGATCGCAAGTCATGCGAAGAGAGCGGACGTGGCAGAGATCATCCACCCTCACCCCAACTAGGGAGTCCCCGCGTCTGGCGGCAGAGATGTTGTTTGTGGGGAACTCGCCGTGGCTGGTGCAAAGATGGCGGCGCAATGGAGATGAAGGTGAGGCGATGCTGTTCGTTGTTGGTTATGTTGTGAGGAGATGTGGTTTAGGAGATGGCGAGGAGATGTCGTTGTGGAGAAGGTGGTTGTTGTGAAGGTGGTTGTGGAGAAGGTGGTTGTTGTGAAGGTGGTTGTGTGAAGGCGGTTGTGGAGAAGGTGGTTGTGGTTGTTGAGATGCGGTTGGTGGAGAAGGTGGTTGTTGTGAAGCGGTTGGTACAAAATAAAGATAGCAAAAGAATAACGGCGAACTGAAGATTCACAGCCCTGCACACGAATAATTGCCCGTTAAACATCGGTGGGGAAATCTATCTGAACACAGACTTATCGACATAACTGATCATTGGGATACCTGAATGGTGTTCTGTGAATTTCCACAACCGTAGCACTATTAATTATAATTATTCATAATCAATTAGATAAATACAGTAAAACCTGTGACTGTTTGTCACTCATGGGGGCCACATAAGTAAGTTCTTTATAAAAAGAATTTACCATGAACAATGGTAAATACACTTAAAAACTAGAGGGGGAGCACTCGGGAGAGTGCAAAACCTCCGCCGCCAATACTGCTGGGTCACTCAAGTGAACCTTATATCTTATTCATGAAATATTATGTCAACAGTGCTGACAGTTATAATTCTTTTCTCCAACATTTTTTTTTGGGGGGGGGGGGGTGGAAATCACTTAAAACATATAGAAATGCAAAAAAAAAACCCCAAAAAAATTCTCTAACAATTTTTTTTTGGGGGTGGGGGGGGGAGGGAGACAAAGTCCAAAATCTAATGGCATGATCCTTGGACCATACCTAACCCCCCCCTCCCCCACCAAGTTTCGTCGAAATCCGTCGAGGAGTTTTTCCATAATAATGATCACAAACAAATAAACAAACAGAAAGGGGTGAAAACAGTAACCTCCGATCTTCGATGGCGTAGGTTAAAAATGATCCCACCCCCTCTGGCCCGGCCCCGAGGGGTCATATTAAAAATCAGACAGTGTTGTGCACTTCCCCATACATATATCTACTATGTCCCAAAGGTTCAAGTTCCTATTTCAAACGGTGTAGGAGGAGTTACAGGGTAAGACAGACGGACGGCAGAGACAATCACAATATTCCCGCTTTTCTTTGAAAGCGCGGGAATAAATATCAGTGTACTTTTTACATGAATTACAAGTGCGTTGGTAGACAATGGGCATGTGCATACAGTGTGTGGGTCTCAGCATCACAAACCAAGTTAACAGAATTAATGGCGAAGCCAAGCAGGCAAAATATTTGGAACATCAATCGACTATCTAAATTGGTATATTTCAGGAGGACGATGTGGAAAAGTAACACCTTTTGTCAATCCTATTGTAACTGTCCAATCTGTTGATCTATCCTATTGTAAATCAAAGTTGTTTTGCAGCAATCATCTGAGATTTGTGAGATTAGGGTGTTGAATCGTTCATTCGTCGATGTAATAACTTATCATTAACTTTCTCGACGTTCCCCATCTATATATCAAAAGGACCTGATGTCCGAAGATGCAGCAAGACGTCTGTTTTAATCAGCATTGCTTCCTGCACAGAGGAGCAATTCATCCTACCCAGCTTAAAGGTGAGCATACTATCAACAAAGGTAGTGTGCCATCCGACAGCCGACCATCCTCACGGAGGTCCCCCATCCATGTATCCACCGGGCTCAACACTGTTTAGTTTTTAGAAATCTGCTGGGATCGGGTGCATTCAAAGATGTGTGTGTGTGTGTGTGTGTGTGTGTGTGTGTGTGTGTGTGTGTGTGTGTGTGTGTGTGTGTGTGTGTGTGTGTGTGTGTGTGTGTGTGCACATGTACTGACTGAACCCACTGTTTGGAGAGCTTCTGGGCTGAAACACTCAATATCTCTATGAAGAATTGACCCCAGCTAACAATCCAACAGTTGGAAAATGAGTCAATCAGTTACAAACTACTGATGCTCTTTCTTCAGGTGTACAACTATTTTGAGGTCAGTTATAAACATGAAGTTAAGTACAGGGTGTTATTTAATTACCTCCACCAACAAAGGTGAATGGAGGTTATGTTTTCTCACCTGTTTGTCATTCTGTATGCTTGTACGATATCTCAAACAGTTGTGGACGGATTCGGACGAAACCTGGTGGACAGGTTGGGTGAGTGACAAGGACCCATTGATAGGATTTCGGTGAAGATCCGCATTCGGGTACTAGAATTTTTAAAAGTGATTCTTCCCAATTGAGAGATAGGACCAAAAGCGATATATAGCATGATATCTCAAAAAGTTGTCGATTGGTTATAACAAAAGTTGGTGGATGAGTTGTGTAGGTGGAAGGAAATCACATTAAGGAAATATAGATATAACAATGGGATTAATGGAAGAAAAAAAAAACCGTAAAGATTGCCTTCCCTTCTGGAAAAATAATTTCCATAAGTTACTTGGAGAAGCACCTCAAGCTGGCAGGATGGCCTTGAGGCACGTGCATTCGCCTCTAAAGCTGTTGGAATCTCAGCCTGGATATAAATTGTCATCCCGGTGTTTCACAGGTGGGGTAATCCATCAATGTGTGTTCCGTCCTTCGGATGGATGCTAAAATGGTGTCCTGTCTACCGGCATTAGTTGTTAGACTAAAAATCCACGTTGTCCTTCACTAAGAATGGAGGAGTTATCGCTGGAACCATGGTCAAATTCCAAATTCCTCTGCCACCTACTTAGTGTCAGGCCTGCCTGGCCAGTCGGCTTGTGAAAGACTTGAGCCAAAACATTCCTCCAGCCAACCTCACAAGAACGTGGAAATAATTGTGGCTGTTACAGAAGAAGAAGACTTGGAGAAGCACCTTTTACAATTATTTAGGTTGATTTCATAGTTAAGATTAGTGATGAAGACCTACCTATAAGTACTGTCCTTTCACTGTGCAAGAACTTAAGGAAATTCTTAAAGTTACAAAAAATGGAAGAGCCACTGAGGTTGATGAAATAGCTTCTGAATTCTGGAAAATGAGAATTTTCTATCATCCTTCTTTTTCGATCCATCCACGTCGAACATATAAAGTTCTTTCTAACCACTGATTCACTGAATGACTCAATGACTGACCGATATTAAAGATCGGTACCTTCTGGATGACGTAGAAAGCTGAAATTTAGCGTGCTGACGGATATCGAAGTAGACACACTTGAAAAAAAAATCACAGATTGTCGGACAACATCCGTAAATGAAAATATATATCAATGAAAATAAATAAATTGAAAAAAAATTGAAGGTGTGTGACCCGAGACAATGGGGAAGCACGGTAATTCTGTGTGCAGACGGACATCGAAGCCGACACACCAGGAATAAATCACAGAACTGTAGGAAAGCATCCAGAAGTGAAAATATAAATAATATATATGTAACAAATATATATATATATATATATATATATATATATATATATATATATATATATATAATAGACCGGGCGTAGTGGCGTGCACCTGTAATCTGGCTACTCTGAGGCTTGGGTTGGAGAATCGCTTGAGGACGGGCGCTCTGTGCTGGGCCGCACAATGAGAGGGTGTAGGGCAGCCTGGAATGATGGTGAAACCAAATCCTTATCCATGTGTCGTAAGAGGCGACCAGGGTTGCGTCAGGAAGGGCATCCGGCGTAAAACATGTGTCAAATCACTATGCGGATCATAACGGATGATCCACTGTGGCGACCCTTGACGGGAGCAGCCGAAAGACGAACAACAACAACAACAACAACAACATATAAATATAAAATAGAGAAAATATATATATTTTTAAGACAATAAATAAATGAAAATAAGTAAATGAAAAATGAAATGCAGGTGAGCGACCTGACAATGGGGAAGCACGGTTTGTATGCTTTCACAATGTGTAAACACACCCCGCTAGTATTTGAATACAATTAACAACCAGATGCCTTCAGAAGAGGTGGTGTATTTCCTGTTTCTAAAAAGGAAACCAGAGCATGGTTGAAAATTACAGCAGAATTTCTTTGACGCCAAATTGCTTTTAATATTTACAATAGTTTCCTTTTAGTCAGATGTCCTGAACATGTTGAGCAACTTCTCATATGGAATCAAGACTGTTTTAGAAAAAGAAGAGGCATCGCCGGTCGTGCGCGAGCTCAACGACGTCTCCCCGAGGATGCTTCGATGACAATCTCCAACTTTTCCTCACCTCCATTGACTTTGAAAATGCACATGTCTTTATACATCAGTGTCAAGTGTTTCAATTATTTTGATCGTATGCCATCTCTGAAAAAATTGTTAATGCTATCGGTCATCTATGAGGACAATGAAGCAATTGTTTTGCCACTGGATGGAGAAGCAAAACCTTTCAATATAGCAGTTTGTGAACTGCATGGAGACACTTTTACTCACTCTTTTTTCCTAGCTGTGTTTTGATGAGAATCAATGTACGTCATTCATTTAGTCCAGTTAATAGTCAAAAGATTGAGTGTTACATCACTTCACGGTCATTGGTTCTCATGAGGTCGTTCTAAAGATTGTTGAAGCTGCAGGGTGGACCCGGTTTGTGGCTTCCGAAAGCATCCTTCTTGTCACCTACCTTGGGCCAATTGACCTACACCTGCATTGAGATCTTCCTTGTATTTTCTTGGAACAGACTTTATCTTCCCAACTCTGCGTTTGCCTGAAGTTAGACCAAAAGCTGTCATCTTGCTGGCTCCCCGGGTTCAAGGGAAAGTGAAATTCTTGAGCACCGTGCGGACGTTTCACCCAGGCTGGGTAAGCAGAACACCTCAGGGATTTGCATGAAGCTGATGAAATGTAACTCCGGCTCTTTTTTGGTTCTGCTTTGCTTGGATTATGAGGTGCAGTGACGTGGGGCGAGGGCTCATGGCATTGCCAGAAACATTCCGCCTGAGACCCCCAGAGACCCGGGTTTCCGTCCTGTGTGAAG
This sequence comes from Eptatretus burgeri, assembly GCF_056783735.1. Taxonomy (NCBI): domain Eukaryota; kingdom Metazoa; phylum Chordata; class Myxini; order Myxiniformes; family Myxinidae; genus Eptatretus; species Eptatretus burgeri. The sequence goes on along the minus strand of NC_140972.1, from coordinate 31,034,291 downwards.
TCCACGTTACCACACCCGAGTGCTTCATAATTTCCAGACTTTGATTGGCCATAAAAGCTCACATGGGGGCATTGGGCCTTTCTAATCGAGCTGAACCATGATCAGAGATGAGGAAAGATGACACCTGGACCTCAGAGCATTTAGGTTGAATGGTCTTGAACTCCTTATTTGAAATAGTTTATCGTTGATCTCCAGGGACATTGAAAAGCTCTGAAAACTCGTTACTGAGGCCCCAAAATTCTCTCTTTTGGTAAGGAAGAGAGAGGGTACAGTAATTCTGCCCCTCCTCTTTCCACTCCTTCTCCACCCCCCTCCTCCAACACTCTTAACCTCTGAGAGTGCAGGCTTGATTTCAAAAATTCTCAACCCAAGGCCTTTAGATCATTAATGGCTGAAGCTGAAGTTTGTCATTGAGAAGAGCATTCAAAGTTCGCTGTGATTTGTGTCAAAACGCCCACTTATCGACATCATCAATGCACTCAGGTCTTTACAGAATGTCAGTGCTGCTGAAAAGGCACCAAAGGATCTTTAACATCCATCAACAGCCGGTGCTGGCAGACGGGTCCTCCGGTCTCACGTTCTTCTGAGGGACGCACACGCACTGATGCTGTGTCCTGCGTGTGAAACCCCAGGGCAGAAGTTTATACCTGAGTCGCGATTCGAACCAATGCTAGTCATCTCAGAAACAAGTGCAAATACCTTTAGGCGATCCTGCTAGCCCAATGACTGACTGACTGACTGACTGACTGACTGACATACATCATCGGTATATTTAGGGAGACATTTTCATGTTAGCTGAAACAACACAACTCTTTTTGTGGAGACTTAAATAAATGCTCCAGGTACAAGTTCAGTGCACAAATAGAGGTCTTTAAGAAACATAGAGTGCACGTACACGCAAGAGAATCAGAGCTGGAACGGAGATTAGATCGCAAGGAAATTACCGAAAGGTTATTTTTCATGGGCGTTCCGTGAACATTTCAAAGTTGTAATAATATGAGTCATTTCATAGGAACTGGCCAAGTGGAGAATAAGAACATTGTTTATTCGTTCAAAAGTGATTTTGGATGAAGAAGCACGAAATGGATCAAAGTCATCTCTTATTGTGGAGCATTTTTCAAAAAGTTTTAACACCGAAGATACACCTTGGTTGAACAGTTTTGACAACGAAGATACTCCAAACTTACTAGCATTACTAAAATAAAATAACGAACTCTCCCTGATTTAAATAGGTTACCAAGCAACTACACGACAATAAATTACTTTAATTATATATTTTACTCAGTGCTTTTTACCTAACTTACTAACTGCACTATAACTAAATATTGATTTAACTCCACTGTGTAAATAACATTCCAATCAACTCAACCATAACAAATAAGTAACTCAGTGGTTTACCGAACTCACAAACTGCACTATAACTAAATAGCTATCTAACTCCACTGTGTAAATAACATTCCAATCAACTCAACATTAACAAAAAAGTAACTCAGTGGTTTACCGAACTCACGAACTGCACTATAACTAAATAGCTATCTAACTCCACTGTGTAAATAACATTCCAATCAACTCAACCATAACAAACAAGTAACTCAGTGGTTTACCGAACTCACTAACTGCACTATAACTAAATAGCTATCTAACTCCACTGTGGAAATAACATTCCAATCAACTCAACCATAACAAACAAGTAACTCAGTGGTTTACCGAACTCACAAACTGCACTATAACTAAATAGCTATCTAACTCCACTGTGTAAATAACATTCCAATCAACTCTACCAAAATAAACAAGTAACTCAGTGGTTTACTGAACTCACAAACTGCACTATAACTAAATAGCTATCTAACTCCACTGTGGAAATAACATTCCAATCAACTCTACCATAATAAACAAGTAACTCAGTGGTATAAATAGCTTAGTAACTAACTCTACCATAATAACAAACAAACTAACTGTGATATAAATTACTAACCAGCTCAACTATAATAACAAACAACTTAACTGTGGTATAAATTACTAACCAGCTCAACTATAATAACAAACAAACTAACTGTGGTATAAATGACTAAACAGCTCAACTCTAATGACAAACAAACTACCTGTGGTATAAATGACGAAGCAGCTCTACTATAATAAGGAACGAACTAACTGTGGTATAAATTACTCGGCAGTTCAACTATAATAACAAACAAGCTAACTGTGGTATAAATGACTAAACAGCTCAACTATAATAACAAACAAGCTAACTGTGGTATAAATGACTAAACAGCTCAACTATAATAACAAACAAACTAACTGTGGTATAAATGACTAAACAGCTCAACTATAATAACAAACAAACTACCTGTGGTATAAATGACTAACCAGCTCTACGATAACAAGGAACGAAGTAACTGTGGTATAAATTACAAACCAGCTCAAGTATAATAACAAACAAACTACCTGTGGCATAAATGACTAACCAGCTCAACTATAATAAGGAACGAACAACCACCATGAGGACTGTTGGGGTGGGAATGGAGACAGAAACAAACAACACGGTTAGTGAAGGGAATTTCAATTAATTCAAATATTTGTTTATTTCCTCTTTGTTTACTTCATGTTATTATTGTTATAGTTTTATACACACAGATTGTGTTGTTTACTTCATGTTATTATTGTTATAGTTTTATATACACAGATTGTGTTGTTTACTTCATGTTATTATTGTTATAGTTTTATACACACAGATCGTGTTGTTGACTTCATGTTATTATTGTTATAGTTTTATATACACATATTGTGTTGTTTACTTCATGTTATTATTGTTATAGTTTTATATACACAGATCGTGTTGTTTACTTCATGTTATTATTGTAATAGTTTGATAAACACAGATTGTGTTGTTTACTTCATGTTATTATTGTTATAGTTTGATAAACACAGATTGTGTTGTTTACTTCATGTTATTATTGTAATAGTTTGATAAACACAGATTGTGTTGTTTACTTCATGTTATTATTGTTATAGTTTGATAAACACAGATTGTGTTGTTTACTTCATGTTATTATTGATATAGTTTTATATACACAGATTGTGTTGTTTACTTCATGTAATTATTGTTATAGTTTGATAAACACAGATTGTGTTGTTTACTGCATGTTATTATTGTTATAGTTTGATAAACACAGATTGTGTTGTTTACTTCATGTTATTAATGTTATTGTTTTATATACACAGATTGTGTTGTTTACTTCATGTTATTATTGTTATAGTTTGATAAACACAGATGGTGTTGTTTACTTCATGTTATTATTGTTATAGTTTGATATACACAGATTGTGTTGTTTACTTCATGTTATTATTGTTATAGTTTGATAAACACAGATTGTGTTGTTTACTTCATGTTATTATTGTAATAGTTTGATAAACACAGATTGTGTTGTTTACTTCATGTTATTATTGTTATAGTTTGAGAAACACAGATTGTGTTGTTTACTTCATGTTATTATTGTTATAGTTTGATATAAACAGATTGTGTTGTTTACTTCATGTTATTATTGTTATAGTTTGATAAACACAGATCGTGTTGTTTACTTCATGTTATTATTGTTTTAGTTTGATAAACACACATTGTGTTGTTTACTGCATGTTATTATTGTTATAGTTTGATAAACGCAGATTGTGTTGTTTACTGCATGTTATTATTGTTATAGTTTTATATACACAGATTGTGTTGTTTACTTCATGTTATTATTGTTATAGTTTGATATACACAGATTGTGTTGTTTACTTCATGTTATTATTGTTATAGTTTGATATACACAGATTGTGTTGTTTACTTCATGTTATTATTGTTATAGTTTGATATAAACAGATTGTGTTGTTTACTTCATGTTATTATTGTTATAGTTTGATAAACACAGATTGTGTTGTTTACTTCATGTTATTATTGTTATAGTTTGATAAACACAGATTGTGTTGTTTACTTCATGTTATTATTGTTATAGTTTGATAAACGCAGATTGTGTTGTTTACTTCATGTTATTATTGTTATAGTTTGATAAACACAGATTGTGTTGTTTACTTCATGTTATTATTGTTATAGTTTGATAAACACAGATTGTGTTGTTTATTTCATGTTATTATTGTTATAGTTTGATAAACACAGATTGTGTTGTTTACTCCATGTTATTATTGTTATAGTTTGATATACACAGATTGTGTTGTTTACTTCATGTTATTATTGTTATAGTTTTATATGCACAGATTGTGTTGTTTACTTCATGTTATTATTGTTATAGTTTGATAAACACAGATTGTGTTGTTTACTTCATGTTGTTATTGTTATAGTTTGATATACACAGATTGTGTTGTTTACTTCATGTTATTATTGTTATAGTTTGATAAACACAGATTGTGTTGTTTACTTCATGTTATTATTGTTATAGTTTGATATACACAGATTGTGTTGTTTACTTCATGTTGTTATTGTTATAGTTTGATAAACACAGATTGTGTTGTTTACTGCATGTTATTATTGTTATAGTTTGATAAACACAGATTGTGTTGTTTACTTCATGTAATTATTGTTATAGTTTGAGAAACACAGATTGTGTTGTTTACTTCATGTTGTTATTGTTATAGTTTGATAAACACAGATTGTGTTGTTTACTTCATGTTATTATTGTTATAGTTTGATAAACACAGATTGTGTTGTTTATTTCATGTTATTATTGTTATAGTTTGATAAACACAGATTGTGTTGTTTACTCCATGTTATTATTGTTATAGTTTGATATACACAGATTGTGTTGTTTACTTCATGTTATTATTGTTATAGTTTTATATGCACAGATTGTGTTGTTTACTTCATGTTATTATTGTTATAGTTTGATAAACACAGATTGTGTTGTTTACTTCATGTTGTTATTGTTATAGTTTGATATACACAGATTGTGTTGTTTACTTAATGTTATTATTGTTATAGTTTGATAAACACAGATTGTGTTGTTTACTTCATGTTATTATTGTTATAGTTTGATATACACAGATTGTGCTGTTTACTTCATGTTATTATTGTTATAGTTTGATATACACAGATTGTGTTGTTTACTGCAAGTTATTATTGTTATAGTTTGATAAACACAGACTGTGTTGTTTACTTCATGTTATTATTGTTATAGTTTGATAAACACAGATCGTGTTGTTCACTTAATGTTATTATTGTTATAGTTTGATATACACAGATTGTGTTGTTTACTTCATGTTATTATTGTTATAGTTTGATAAACACAGATTGTGTTGTTTACTTCATGTTATTATTGTTATAGTTTGATATACACAGATTGTGTTGTTTACTTCATGTTATTATTGTTATAGTTTGATATACACAGATTGTGTTGTTTACTGCATGTTATTATTGTTATAGTTTGATAAACACAGATTGTGTTGTTTACTGCATGTTATTATTGTTATAGTTTGATACACACAGATGGTGTTGTTTACTTCATGTTATTATTGTTATAGTTTGATATACACAGATTGTGTTGTTTACTGCATGTTATTATTGTTATAGTTTGATACACACAGATGGTGTTGTTTACTTCATGTTGTTATTGTTATAGTTTGATAAACACAGATTGTGTTGTTTACTTCATGTTATTATTGTTATAGTTTGATAAACACAGATTGTGTTGTTTACTTCATGTAATTATTGTTATCGTTTGATATACACAGATTGTGTTGTTTACTTCATGCTATTATTGTTATAGTTTGATATACACAGATTGTGTTGTTTACTTAATGTAATTATTGTTATAGTTTGATAAACACAGATTGTGTTGTTTACTTCATGTTATTATTGTTATAGTTTGATAAACACAGATCGTGTTGTTTACTTCATGTTATTATTGTTATAGTTTTATATACACAGATTGTGTTGTTTACTTCATGTTATTATTGTTATAGTTTGATAAACACAGATCATGTTGTTTACTTCATGTTATTATTGTTATAGTTTGATAAACACAGATCGTGTTGTTTACTTCATGTTATTATTGTTATAGTTTGATAAACACAGATTGTGTTGTTTACTGCATGTTATTATTGTTATAGTTTGATATACACAGATTGTGTTGTTTACTTCATGTTATTATTGTTATAGTTTGATAAACACAGATTGTGTTGTTTACTTCATGTTATTATTGTTATAGTTTTATATACACAGATTGTGTTGTTTACTTCATGTTATTATTGTTATAGTTTGATAAACACAGATTGTGTTGTTTACTTCATGTTATTGTTGTTATAGTTTGATAAACACAGATTGTGTTGTTTACTTCATGTTATTATTGTTATAGTTTGATAAACACAGATTGTGTTGTTTACTTCATGTTATTATTGTTATAGTTTGATATACACAGATTGTGTTGTTTACTTCATGTTGTTATTGTTATAGTTTGATAAACACAGATTGTGTTGTTTACTTCATGTTATTATTGTTATAGTTTGATAAACACAGATTGTGTTGTTTACTTCATGTTATTATTGTTATAGTTTGATAAACACAGATTGTGTTGTTTACTTCATGTTATTATTGTTATAGTTTGATATACACAGATTGTGTTGTTTACTTCATGTTGTTATTGTTATAGTTTGATATACACAGATTGTGTTGTTGACTTCATGTTATTATTGTTATAGTTTGATAAACACAGATGGTGTTGTTTACTTCATGTTATTATTGTTATAGTTTGATATACACAGATTGTGTTGTTTACTTCATGTTATTATTGTTATAGTTTGATAAACACAGATTGTGTTGTTTACTTCATGTTATTATTGTTATAGTTTGATAAACACAGATCGTGTTGTTTACTTCATGTTATTATTGTTATAGTTTGATAAACACAGATCGTGTTGTTTACTTAATGTTATTATTGTTATAGTTTGATATACACAGATTGTGTTGTTTACTTCATGTTATTATTGTTATAGTATGATAAACACAGATTGTGTTGTTTACTTCATGTTATTATTGTTATAGTTTGATATACACAGATTGTGTTGTTTACTTCATGTTATTATTGTTATAGTTTGATATACACAGATTGTGTTGTTTACTGCATGTTATTATTGTTATCGTTTGATAAACACAGATTGTGTTGTTTACTTCATGTTATTATTGTTATAGTTTGATATACACAGATTGTGTTGTTTACTGCATGTTATTATTGTTATAGTTTGATACACACAGATGGTGTTGTTTACTTCATGTTATTATTGTTATAGTTTGATATACACAGATTGTGTTGTTTACTTCATGTTATTATTGTTATAGCTTGATAAACACAGATTGTGTTGTTTACTTCATGTTATTATTGTTATAGTTTGATAAACACAGATTGTGTTGTTTACTTCATGTTATTATTGTTATAGTTTGATAAACACAGATTGTGTTGTTTACTTCATGTTATTATTGTTATAGTTTGATATACACAGATTGTGTTGTTTACTGCATGTTATTATTGTTATAGTTTGATACACACAGATGGTGTTGTTTACTTCATGTTATTATTGTTATAGTTTGATATACACAGATTGTGTGGTTTACTTCATGTTATTATTGTTATAGTTTGATATACACAGATTGTGTTGTTTAATTCATGTTGTTATTGTTATAGTTTGATAAACACAGATTGTGTTGTTTACTTCATGTAATTATTGTTATAGTTTGAGAAACACAGATTGTGTTGTTTACTTCATGTTGTTATTGTTATAGTTTGATAAACACAGATTGTGTTGTTTACTTCATGTTATTATTGTTATAGTTTGATATGCACAGATTGTGTTGTTTACTTCATGTTATTATTGTTATAGTTTGATATACACAGATTGTGTTGTTTACTTCATGTTATTATTGTTATAGTTTGATAAACACAGATTGTGTTGTTTACTTCATGTTATTATTGTTATAGTTTGATAAACACAGATTGTGTTGTTTACTTCATGTTATTATTGTTATAGTTTGATAAACACAGATTGTGTTGTTTACTTCATGTTATTATTGTTATAGTTTGATACACACAGATGGTGTTGTTTACTTCATGTTATTATTGTTATAGTTTGATATACACAGATTGTGTTGTTTACTTCACGTTATTATTGTTATAGTTTGATAAACACAGATTGTGTTGTTTACTTCATGTTATTATTGTTATAGTTTGATAAACACAGATTGTGTTGTTTGCTTCATGTTATTATTGTTATAGTTTTATATACACAGATTGTGTTGTTTACTTCATGTTATTATTGTTATAGTTTGATATACACAGATTGTGTTGTTTACTTCATGTTATTATTGTTATAGTTTGATATACACAGATTGTGTTCTTTACTTCATGTTGTTATTGTTATAGTTTGATAAACACAGATTGTGTTGTTTACTTCATGTTATTATTGTTATAGTTTGATATGCACAGATTGTGTTGTTTACTTCATGTTATTATTGTTATAGTTTGATATACACAGATTGTGTTGTTTACTTCATGTTATTATTGTTATAGTTTGATAAGCACAGATTGTGTTGTTTACTTCATGTTATTATTGTTATAGTTTGATATAAACAGATTGTGTTGTTTACTTCATGTTATTATTGTTATAGTTTGATAAACACAGATTGTGTTGTTTACTTCATGCTATTATTGTTATAGTTTGATAAACACAGATTGTGTTGTTTACTTCATGTTATTATTGTTATAGTTTGATACACACAGATGGTGTTGTTTACTTCATGTTATTATTGTTATAGCTTGATAAACACAGATTGTGTTGTTTACTTCATGTTATTATTGTTATAGTTTGATAAACACAGATTGTGTTGTTTACTTCATGTTATTATTGTTATAGTTTGATAAACACAGATTGTGTTGTTTACTTCATGTTATTATTGTTATAGTTTGATATACACAGATTGTGTTGTTTACTGCATGTTATTATTGTTATAGTTTGATACACACAGATGGTGTTGTTTACTTCATGTTATTATTGTTATAGTTTGATATACACAGATTGTGTCGTTTACTTCATGTTATTATTGTTATAGTTTGATATACACAGATTGTGTTGTTTAATTCATGTTGTTATTGTTATAGTTTGATATACACAGATTGTGTTGTTTAATTCATGTTGTTATTGTTATAGTTTGATAAACACAGATTGTGTTGTTTACTTCATGTAATTATTGTTATAGTTTGAGAAACACAGATTGTGTTGTTTACTTCATGTTGTTATTGTTATAGTTTGATAAACACAGATTGTGTTGTTTACTTCATGTTATTATTGTTATAGTTTGATATGCACAGATTGTGTTGTTTACTTCATGTTATTGTTGTTATAGTTTGATATACACAGATTGTGTTGTTTACTTCATGTTATTATTGTTATAGTTTGATAAACACAGATTGTGTTGTTTACTTCATGTTATTATTGTTATAGTTTGATAAACACAGATTGTGTTGTTTACTTCATGTTATTATTGTTATAGTTTGATAAACACAGATTGTGTTGTTTACTTCATGTTATTATTGTTATAGTTTGATACACACAGATGGTGTTGTTTACTTCATGTTATTATTGTTATAGTTTGATATACACAGATTGTGTTTTTTACTTCACGTTATTATTGTTATAGTTTGATAAACACAGATTGTGTTGTTTACTTCATGTTATTATTGTTATAGTTTGATAAACACAGATTGTGTTGTTTGCTTCATGTTATTATTGTTATAGTTTTATATACACAGATTGTGTTGTTTACTTCATGTTATTATTGTTATAGTTTGATATACACAGATTGTGTTGTTTACTTCATGTTATTATTGTTATAGTTTGATATACACAGATTGTGTTGTTTACTTCATGTAATTATTGTTATCGTTTGAGAAACACAGATTGTGTTCTTTACTTCATGTTGTTATTGTTATAGTTTGATAAACACAGATTGTGTTGTTTACTTCATGTTATTATTGTTATAGTTTGATATGCACAGATTGTGTTGTTTACTTCTTGTTATTATTGTTATAGTTTGATATACACAGATTGTGTTGTTTACTTCATGTTATTATTGTTATAGTTTGATAAGCACAGATTGTGTTGTTTACTTCATGTTATTATTGTTATAGTTTGATATAAACAGATTGTGTTGTTTACTTCATGTTATTATTGTTATAGTTTGATAAACACAGATTGTGTTGTTTACTTCATGTTATTATTGTTATAGTTTGATAAACACAGATTGTGTTGTTTACTTCATGTTATTATTGTTATAGTTTGATACACACAGATGGTGTTGTTTACTTCATGTTATTATTGTTATAGTTTGATATACACAGATTGTGTTGTTTACTTCATGTTATTATTGTTATAGTTTGATAAACACAGATTGTGTTGTTTACTTCATGTTATTATTGTTATAGTTTGATAAACACAGATTGTGTTGTTTACTTCATGTTATTATTGTTATAGTTTTATATACACAGATTGTGTTGTTTACTTCATGTTATTATTGTTACAGTTTGATATACACAGATTGTGTTGTTTACTTCATGTTATTATTGTTATAGTTTTATATACACAGATTGTGTTGTTTACTTCATGTTATTATTGTTATAGTTTGATAAACACAGATTGTGTTGTTTACTTCATGTTATTATTGTTATAGTTTGATATACACAGATTGTGTTGTTTACTTCATGTTATTATTGTTATAGTTTGATATACACAGATTGTGTTATTTACTTCATGTTATTATTGTTATAGTTTGATAAACACAGATTGTGTTGTTTACTTCATGTTATTATTGTTATAGTTTGATAAACACAGATCGTGTTGTTTACTTCATGTTATTATTGTTATAGTTTGATAAACACAGATCGTGTTGTTTACTTAATGTTATTATTGTTATAGTTTGATATACACAGATTGTGTTGTTTACTTCATGTTATTATTGTTATAGTTTGATAAACACAGATCGTGTTGTTTACTTCATGTTATTATTGTTATAGTTTGATAAACACAGATTGTGTTGTTTACTTCATGTTATTATTGTTATAGTTTGATAAACACAGATGGTGTTGTTTACTTCATGTTATTATTGTTATAGTTTGATATACACAGATTGTGTTGTTTACTTCATGTTATTATTGTTATAGTTTGATAAACACAGATTGTGTTGTTTACTTCATGTTATTATTGTTATAGTTTTATATACACAGATTGTGTTGTTTACTTCATGTTATTATTGTTATAGTTTGATAAACACAGATTGTGTTGTTTACTTCATGTTATTATTGTTATAGTTTGATAAACACAGATTGTGTTGTTTACTTCATGTTATTATTGTTATAGTTTGATATACACAGATTGTGTTGTTTACTTCATGTTGTTATTGTTATAGTTTGATAAACACAGATTGTGTTGTTTACTTCATGTTATTATTGTTATAGTTTGATATACACAGATTGTGTTGTTTACTTCATGTTATTATTGTTATAGTTTGATATACACAGATTGTGTTGTTTACTTCATGTAATTATTGTTATCGTTTGAGAAACACAGATTGTGTTCTTTACTTCATGTTGTTATTGTTATAGTTTGATAAACACAGATTGTGTTGTTTACTTCATGTTATTATTGTTATAGTTTGATATGCACAGATTGTGTTGTTTACTTCTTGTTATTATTGTTATAGTTTGATATACACAGATTGTGTTGTTTACTTCATGTTATTATTGTTATAGTTTGATAAGCACAGATTGTGTTGTTTACTTCATGTTATTATTGTTATAGTTTGATATAAACAGATTGTGTTGTTTACTTCATGTTATTATTGTTATAGTTTGATAAACACAGATTGTGTTGTTTACTTCATGTTATTATTGTTATAGTTTGATAAACACAGATTGTGTTGTTTACTTCATGTTATTATTGTTATAGTTTGATACACACAGATTGTGTTGTTTACTTCATGTTATTATTGTTATAGTTTGATACACACAGATTGTGTTGTTTACTTCATGTTATTATTGTTATAGTTTGATAAACACAGATTGTGTTGTTTACTTCATGTTATTATTGTTATAGTTTGATACACACAGATGGTGTTGTTTACTTCATGTTATTATTGTTATAGTTTGATATACACAGATTGTGTTGTTTACTTCATGTTATTATTGTTATAGTTTGATAAACACAGATTGTGTTGTTTACTTCATGTTATTATTGTTATAGTTTGATAAACACAGATTGTGTTGTTTACTTCATGTTATTATTGTTATAGTTTTATATACACAGATTGTGTTGTTTACTTCATGTTATTATTGTTATAGTTTGATATACACAGATTGTGTTGTTTACTTCATGTTATTATTGTTATAGTTTGATAAACACAGATTGTGTTGTTTACTTCATGTTATTATTGTTATAGTTTGATAAACACAGATTGTGTTGTTTACTTCATGTTATTATTGTTATAGTTTGATAAACACAGATTGTGTTGTTTACTTCATGTTATTATTGTTATAGTTTGATAAACACAGATTGTGTTGTTTACTTCATGTTATTATTGTTATAGTTTGATAAACACAGATTGTGTTGTTTACTTCATGTTATTATTGTTATAGTTTGATAAACACAGATTGTGTTGTTTACTTCATGTTATTATTGTTATAGTTTGATAAACACAGATTGTGTTGTTTACTTCATGTTATTATTGTTATAGTTTGATAAACACAGATTGTGTTGTTTACTTCATGTTATTATTGTTATAGTTTGATAAACACAGATTGTGTTGTTTACTTCATGTTATTATTGTTATAGTTTGATATACACAGATTGTGTTGTTTACTTCATGTTGTTATTGTTATAGTTTGATAAACACAGATTGTGTTGTTTACTTCATGTTATTATTGTTATAGTTTGATAAACACAGATTGTGTTGTTTACTTCATGTTATTATTGTTATAGTTTGATAAACACAGATTGTGTTGTTTACTTCATGTTATTATTGTTATAGTTTGATATACACAGATTGTGTTGTTTACTTCATGTTGTTACTGTTATAGTTTGATATACACAGATTGTGTTGTTTACTTCATGTTATTATTGTTATAGTTTGATAAACACAGATGGTGTTGTTTACTTCATGTTATTATTGTTATAGTTTGATATACACAGATTGTGTTGTTTACTTCATGTTATTATTGTTATAGTTTGATAAACACAGATTGTGTTGTTTACTTCATGTTATTATTGTTATAGTTTGATAAACACAGATTGTGTTGTTTACTTCATGTTATTATTGTTATAGTTTGATAAACACAGATTGTGTTGTTTACTTCATGTTATTATTGTTATAGTTTGATAAACACAGATTGTGTTGTTTACTTCATGTTATTATTGTTATAGTTTGATATACACAGATTGTGTTGTTTACTTCATGTTATTATTGTTATAGTTTGATATAAACAGATTGTGTTGTTTACTTCATGTTATTATTGTTATAGTTTGATAAACACAGATTGTGTTGTTTACTTCATGTTATTATTGTTATAGTTTGATAAACACAGATTGTGTTGTTTACTTCATGTTATTATTGTTATAGTTTGATGAACGCAGATTTTGTTGTTTACTTCATGTTATTATTGTTATAGTTTGATAAACACAGATTGTGTTGTTTACTTCATGTTATTATTGTTATAGTTTGATAAACACAGATTGTGTTGTTTATTTCATGTTATTATTGTTATAGTTTGATAAACACAGATTGTGTTGTTTACTCCATGTTATTATTGTTATAGTTTGATATACACAGATTGTGTTGTTTATTTCATGTTATCATTGTTTTTGTGGGAGCAATTTGAAAGAATGATTATGTTGGGAAAACGATTGGGATAACAAAAGAACGAACTTTACGGACAAGTTTTTTATCCTGTGCAGGAAATGTGGCAGTGAACCCAGACTGGAGTCAATACCACCACTACCACCACCACCACTACTACTACTACTACTACTACTACTACGACTATTATAATTACTATTACTGCTACTACTACCACCACCACTACTGCTACTACAACTACTATTACTACTACTACTACTACTTTGAAGGATCCCAAACATTGCCATCTTGCGGTGTCGGCCAGGGAATGGTTTCGGCCCTCCTCTCTCACGAATCGGCTGGCGAGGCCTGACTGTCAATGACTGAGGTTTGGAATTGACAATTAATTGAGGGTGCCGGTAATAACTCACCTCCTCTTCGTGGAAGATGCCGAGAGATGTTTGACATCCTCAAGCGATGGACGGCATGCGAATCACCAGGGTGAAAGTTTATAGCCGGTTCGGGATTCGGACTCGGGCTCGACAGCCCAGTCCTGCATACCTCTCGGCTCTACTTCAAGGCCAGCTGAACCGAGCCTGGAACAAGTATCTTATTCCTTGTTGTGCAGAAGGGTAATTAAATGGAAATGAAACATTTACTTTTCCATAAGAGTTTAAGGGAACGTTTAAATCTTCTCTCACGTTTCCGCAGCCAAGACTTGTCTCAAACTCGGACAAGTTCTTTTACTTACAAAACCAATAACACTTATACAAGACGGGGCTGAAGGTGCATCGCATCGAGAGGGGCAACACCATTTTGTGACAAACCACATGTTTGCGGAACGTTTTGAATGTTTATTTTACATTTAGGATTCCAAAGTGTTTAATTCACTTGTTTTGATGTTGAAAAGCAATTTGTGCCATTATAGAAGCATGATGTAATCTTTGGGCTGGTTTATTGGGAAGTTGGCAAGAAATTATGAAAGGCGGGATGTTTATTTTATTTTCATACAGATGGCTGAACTGACCAAATTCATCCTCTGTGATCAGAGAACCTTTCTGGGTAGGACCTTGTGAATTTTTTTTTTTCCAGGAGAGGTTTTAGTGGACCAGTCGTCCACGAGGATTGTGTGTGCAAAGGTCGTGCACTTTTACCCTTGAGCTGTTCGGGTTTGGGTTTGATTCCCAACCTGACCACGAACTCTCGGATCGGTGTTTCGAATGCAGGGTGTTGCATCACAAGGTACACCCCCTCGGATGGATATTAAGCAGGCTGTCCAATTTGCTGGTATTAGCCAGTGGACCCGAAACATCCCACGGTGCCTTTCAGGAAGAGAAGGCGAGCGATCGCCGTCACCCTGAACAAATTACAAATTCCTACTCCAAATTGCCTTCAATAGCAAGTGAGGCCTGGCCAGTGTGTTTGTGACAGACTTTGGCCAAAAATCTCCTCTGGCCGACCACACAATGTGGATTTCATCAGGGCATCTAGCGGAGTAGTCGCGGAGTCGTCGTTGTGTTTTCAGGGCAGTAGCTTTGCAGCTGAGACTATTCTATCCTTTCTCACCTGCGATTGCTCTTCGGAAGGTGTTTCCACAATTTGTGATATTAGCCTATGGATGTCAGCAGAAAGAGAACACAGTTGAACAAATAATTATACATGGGTATCAAGCCTGAGTCTGTTTTTTTTTCTACTATTCCTGGCAAAGCAACAAACACTCGGGCAATATGGTCCAAGGCTAATCTGTTTTGATCCAGCTCTCGTCTTGTCTTGCCTTTGTGGAGAGAATTCCAAATCGTTCTTTAAGCTCTTCCCAACAATGAGGGCGAATGAGAAAGGGCTCTTCTACTTTGCTTCACCTAATTGCAGCAATGTCGACCAAGGCAATGGTTTTCCGTAAGGAAATTCAAAATGAAATCAATCCCTGGCATTCAGGGTAATGCTGATGTCATTTAGGTCCAAACACTGAAAATCTGGATTTTACAGCAAATTTGTTCTGCCAATGAAAACGTAAACGGATTGGAGGTACATGCTCCTTCATGTTCATGCATTGCTTTCTTAAATACATGTAATTAGTCGTTTGTTCTGCATAAATTGCTTGAAAAATATATCCTGAAATATCACAGTGCTTACAAAGTCTGAGGCCTACTTTGTTGTTTCGATATGTTGCATGATGGAAAAGTGATATCCAAAAGGTCGTTTCAAGTCCACAAGACTAATGGCGGGTTTTGCTCTATTTTTGTAGTGGCTCATTGAAGAGAGGCTGCGCCACAGTGAGTGGGGAGGCTGAAGGTCAATCCGATCCAACAATGTCGTGTCGGAGATCAATCGGACATACAAACAGCATCAGGGTAAGATATGATAGTTGGGGGTAATTTGAGCGTAGAGGGATGGCTTATGGATAGGTACGAAGATCACCATAAAAGTTCTATCACCCCACATGTAACTTGGAAAAAAAATAGGGGCAATGGATCATTGGATCATTGGATCATTGGCATCTCCCGCAATGATGCTGAGTCTTTGGGCCTCTCACTCTCTCACCGCAGGTTGGTCGGTGGTCTTTCTGTCTTCTACCGTCTCCTCTCCACCCTCGCCCCCCTGCTCTCTCTACAATTTGTCCCCACCACATTTCCGCAGGGCGCTCAAGGTCCGCCAACAACCCCCTTAAGGTAAAACTACCAAAATCACGAATCACGAATCACTGCTCACCTTCACTGTTTAATTCCTCTTTTTCCCCACCTTTGGAATAAACTTCCTCACTCTATTCTTTCCCATTCTTCCCTCCAGGCTTTCAAAACAGCTGTTCACCACCACCTCTTATCTTCCCCCATCCAAATCCTCGATCTTTTCTACCCCCGATAATCCACCCAAGCCCACCTCCTTCAATTCCCCTGCTTTCCTTCCTGAAAGTCCCTGTAATGTCCATCTTCTCTTCCCCATGTACCGCGTCCCATCCCTCTCCCTTCCACAGATCTCCTTATGTGTCTGTTCCCCACTGTTTGGTCCATCCCACTCCTGCCCCTCTTGTCTCGTGCCCCCCCCCTTGCTGTGCGTTGTGTGTTCGCTCTCACACGAGCCTCGACAAGGTATACAAAAATAAAAAAATGCCCCTGGGCGCTCACCTGGTAGAATAATGATACTGAGGAGGAAGTCAACATGGGACCCAATCAGCAAAATGTACTAATGAACCAATGTTATCCTCTCCCTCCCCCATAATCCCCCTTAGGCCCCGATTTTTAAAAATGCCATAAACAAACTTTGGTATATCATGGGTGATGAAGGTTGTGGTCAAGTTTCATCAAAATTGTGTGCATAGTTATTCAGAGGAAACGAAATACCTATTTTGGGGGGCTACCCCTCATAGACCCCCTCATGGCCAGATTTTTTTTAATGGTGTGAACATACTTTGGTAAATACTGGGTGATGAAGGTTCTGGTGAAATTTCATCGAAATCATTTGTGTAGTTTCAGAGAAAGAGTTGCAAGTCTTCACGGACGGACAGACTGATGGACGGATGACACGCCGTGCCACGAGCTGCCCGAACAACGTTCCAGGAGAGCTAATAAACGGTCTTGGAATTTTATCACACTCTCAAATTTTATTGATACATCCGGTCATTTGTTTTTGTTCCAGGAATTATAATAATGGCATCTTTCATCAAGGACCTGGCCCTGGCAGAAAACTTCATGATAGTATACATCCCAACTCTTGTTATTATTATTATTATTATATTATTAACATTCATGGTGATGCAGAAAAACAATGAACATGCAATCCACCAAGAAATGTTATAATGAAAACAAAAATAATCCACCAAGCTTAGAGGAAGACGTTTTGAATCCACCAAAGTGGCTGCCATGGCTTAGTCCACCATATGTGGGACACTTTGGAAGGAAGAATAATGTGATGTGAATAAATCCGAAGAAGACTGTTCACATGTGATATGCAAACAACCTGGGTATGTAAATTTGTTGAGAGTGGAGGGTCTGCATCCCCGACGACATCCAGATTCTGAGATAGTAAGTCATTGAACTCGATGTACAAGGAATATCCAGCGAGAACAGACCACTTACTACCCACATTTTTCGCAGGAATTTCCAATTTGTTCAGTTTGGCAGTGATAACTTTCCCCACTCTTCGCAA
This sequence comes from Eptatretus burgeri, assembly GCF_056783735.1. Classification (NCBI taxonomy): domain Eukaryota; kingdom Metazoa; phylum Chordata; class Myxini; order Myxiniformes; family Myxinidae; genus Eptatretus; species Eptatretus burgeri. The sequence continues at coordinate 31,016,287 of NC_140972.1, read as the reverse complement.
AAGAGATCGTCCACCTAAGACCATCGCTGGAAGATAAGTCTTCCAGCTTAACGGCCATCCGATGGACAGTGCACACACCATAATAACAGTTTATAGCTTTGTCAGGATTCTAACCCAGAATAGACAGCTCAGAGATGAGTGTGCATAGCTCTAAGTTATCTTGCCAGCCTTGTCGATGCTACGCTATTTATTAAGTAGGTGGTGTGACAACTTTAGGATGACCCTCATGTGTGAAACAGTGTTCGATGGTGATTGACTACTTTCTTGTAAAGGAGGGTACATTGGAGGCAGATCAACACCGTTTACAACATTATGTGCTGAGAATAGCCAAGTAATTGTCTACTTTTACAGAGATTTCAAAGATGGAGTTTGGCCTGGACGTCAGGTTGTTGAAGAAATTGCTCAAGGTAGGTCGTGGCACTTTGTGAGGCTAAGGAGATCCAAAGATTGGAACTCTGCTTGAGGATGACCACAAAAAGAAACTTGATTATATTCCAGCATTTGTCTAAAACAAAAAGAGTTGTGGAACTTGCTCGCATTGGATATCATACTGTAGGTGATTGACCGGTTTCTAATTCTCAGGTGAATGACATCACTGTTGTCTATTTCTCCTATTATTGATACCTTCAGCCATTTGACTTTGGGGAAAGGAAACTCTAAGAACCAAAACTTGCCAGTCCGTGATGTATTGTAATTGCAATAAAATGCAAAAGCTAAATCGGACAGCAATAAGCAGTTCAATGTCACAATGATAATGTACACTTCATCCTTTAATCTCACCAATAATACCCACTCCCTCCGGGAATGAAATGTGGTTTCAATACCCCCTCCTTTTGGCAGGGATCGGTGGTTAAACCCACTTGCACTATTTCACATGAACAGACAAAAAATTGCAAGTTGTCTCTCCAGATTGGCCCAGCCTTTTCCGATTCTTCATTGATCAGACGTACACACGTAAACACATACAGAGAATTCCCTTATTTTAATTTAGCTACGAACACCTGCTCTCTTCGGGAGAAGCCTGGGGGGATGGGGATAGTGGGGAATGCGGGGCAAATATTGTGTCATGGCGAGTAATCCCTTCTCTCTGCAGCATGGGTCAGTGAACCACTTGCACTGTGCCATGTGGACAGTCAAAAATCGTGTCGTCTCCCCACAGTCGACAAGGCCTTTGTCTGTGTCTTAATGGAGAACTACTCTCCCCTATGGGCTGCACCCCAGCATCACACCTGTCTCTTTTGGATTCTGCAGGTTCTAAAGTTCTAAAAATTTTGGAATCTCCCATTATGAGGCAATTATCATGTGTTCTGTTGATCGGGCAGATCCTCAGGCAGATCGGTGGTCTCTGTTTCATACCCCCTCTTCTCTGGTCTGGCTTCCTTTGCTCTCTTAGTCATTTGACCCTCTTCAGATCCTCCAAAATCCATGTGTTCTTCCAGTAATCCCCTTCTGGTTAAAACCCCCAAATCCAGACTTACCATATACCTTAACTCTTTTGTTCTTTCCACTTTTCTCCCTTCCATGGAACTGCCTTCCTGAGACTGTTCAATCATGCTCTTTCCTCCAAGGCTTCAAGTTGGTGGTGTACCACCATCTCATGTCACAGCCCCAATCCTTTTTTTTCTATCCCCATTGACCATTCCTAATCCAACCCTCTTACTTGCAAGTTACTTATATTCTCCCCTCCTCGTTTACTCTTCATTCATCCCTTTGCTAGGTTGATCTAACACTGCCATTGTGTTTGTGTTCATTGTGTTTGTGTTCTTTGTCACGTCGCTCTTCCAAGATCCACGATCTTGTACAGAAAAGAAAGATATTGTTACGGAGCCGGGGTTCGGGGTTCACCACAAGGAGGACTTCTCGAATTCTTCTGGGAACTCTGGCCCTGTATGCTGCTTTACTGTGGACAAGTCTGTGACTCCTCAGGTTGTCAAGCAACTGCAGAGGCTGATTGATTCTGCCAAACCTGGCAGGGTCCCAGCTCAAAAACAGCTTACCATTCTGGTGCTTTGGCAATGCCAATTGGGGTACGTACCCACAGTGCACACCATATATTTATTACGTACAGCCAAGCGGAACTGTGAGTATGCATTGGCTAATTGCAGAGCCAATCAATAGGGCAGAACTTCCTGTCTATCTAGTCTTACACACTAAGCCAAGCCAATGGAGGAAAGCCATTAGCACTTATTCCCCTTCTACAGTCTTAATTATTTATCTACACATTACATGGTGCCAGCAGAATCATTCTGAGGAAATGTAGATGAGAAGGAAAGAAGACAAAGTGGCAGAGGAAGGCATTGGGTCCGCCTTTCGTTCCCCTCGGCACATGTCAATGGATGTGTGCCAGTCCCGAAACGGGAAGAAAATGAGCAAGAAGTGAAATACAAGTGAGAGCAGCATGTGCTATACAAGTGGTAGAGGAAACATGTGAGGGTGCAAATGTAAACCTCACGCAGACTGATCAAGAGGTCAATTGTTGATAGCTCTTTCAACGGTTATGCTCTTGTGAGTCCAGGTGGATGAATATGTGTTCTTAGAGGACAGCACTAGACAGATAGTGTATGTCAGTGGTGGAGCTATCTTTCCGCACCTGGGACCTCGTGGCTCTCTTGCTCTCATGCCTCTGCTCCATGCACGCCTGGTCACAACGTCGCATGCCCAGTGCGACTTGGTCCAGTCTTGGCGCAGCTTGTCCCAGCTCTATTGCAATTGGTTATGGCAGGCAACTTCTCCTGGGGATGAACAGACAGGAAGCTTCATACTCTTGTAACCAGAATGTTCCAACAGCACCAAACAGTCTGGCACTCCACCTTTTCAGCCGCTTTAGCAGAGCGGAGACTGAGGGCTCAAAGTTCATGGGAGGTGGAATTCCCAGTAGCAAAAGTTGTTGCTTGCCATTTTGTTGCTTTCCATTTGACATGTGACAGCACATGCTCCCTCATTACTGCGCTCACCAGCCAATGCCTCCTTTGCTGTCAATCATCTTTGAGACTGAGTCTTCCTCTTAGTTGACTCGATTTCCTCCTTAACGCGTTTTCCTGTCCAGTGGTCTTATCCGCCGATTGTATATAAAGCAGGAACGTTACGTTGTTATTTCCTCCGTGGTCTTGAATGTTGTTGTGGGTGGTGCTGTGTCTTATAATGTAGTTGTTTATGGTGCTGCATGAGATAATTAATCAAAGAAAGAAAGGGAATTTGTTATGAATAACGGGTTTGTGCCCGACATGTACTTGATGAATGTTAAATGGTAATTTGGGGAAGAGAAGGAATGGAATTGTACCGTGTGGTGTGTGAAATGGCAACGACCCAGTGGCGGATCTTGAGGGGGGGTTGCAACCCCCCCAATCCTCCCTCTAGATCCGCCACTGCGACCATACATGAGTCAAGAATAAAAGAGGATTTGACATGAGAATAAAGGAAGAACAGGAGTGGTTTAGAAGAGGAAGAAGAGCTATTGAAACCCACACAACATATTTGTCCCTCTTCCCTCTAGACAATGGGGCGGGGGCCTGTCTGGACATGCATATTAACGAAACAGTATAACTGACGAGGGAATTCGACATGTCATGGATGTTCATTCATCAGGGGGCCGGTTTCATGACCGTCACAATATTTTTGGAGTCATTATGTCATATTACATCCCTCAATACTGAGCATATTGTCGTGGCCAGGGGGGTTAAGTTAATTACCCCGACCCAATTGTCGTGGATGTGCGGTTAACACGACCTGGGCGGATAGCCGAACGGTTCTACATTGGAGGTGAACACGTAATCCTTGGAGATTATAGTGCGCGCGTGGGATGGATGGCAGCCAGGACACGTAGCAGACGGAAGCACAAGGGTTTATACTCGAACCCACAACAAATAGACAGACACAAGCAACTTTAATAAATAAGGGCTTAATGAACATGAATCCAATATTTATATTTTTAAATAAATCAAAGCGTGATGTAATAAAAATAAATCAAAGCATGAGGTAATGAAAAGTGAGGTCATTTAAAGCCTAAAGTTGAGATGTCTCCAGACACAGTTATAAAATCAGACAAGGGGAAAGATAAAAGAAAAGAAAAACCTCCGTTTATTCTGGCACTCAGCTGGGTGTCCAGAAATGATCTTTTATGAGCTTGGCGATCGAACCGCGTTGTCTTGCGTGGGAAACCGCACCCAAAAATGGCGCCAAGCCATTCTCTAGGCGGGAAGTGTATGCAAGGTAATTAGTGTGGCGGTATTCAACAACAGGGCTCACCAACTGCGGTATAGTCTCGTCTCTCGAACGAATATGCTGACCCCGCTCCTCTCTTAACACCAGGTCCACTCCCACCGATGGCCTACCTTCCTACTTGAACACACAACGGGATCACGCCAAGTTTTTGCTGAGAGACATGCTCCTCTTCCTCTCTCTCTCTCTCTCTCTCTCTCTCTCTCTCTCTCTCTCTCTCTCTCTCTCTCTCTCTCTCTCTCTCTCTCTCTCTCTCTCTCTCTCTCTCTCTCTCTCTCTCTCTCTCTCTCTCTCTCTCTCTCTCTCTCTCATAAACGTACAACTTCGTGTCTCAGCCGAACAGTAATGGCTCGGGTCTTGCTCCAGCGCACAGGCAAATTCACACAGCATGAAACACTTCGCCTTTTTCACAGTGTCGATGTGGGACCAGCCAGCGAGACCCTCTTCTCAATCGCGTACCTCCCACCCACAATCTCCTCTTCTCGCACATTCTGCCCTCTTTTCAATCATGTCCTCTTGTCTCTCTTGCACCTTTTGACGTCCATCAACCAATCATCAGCCTCGTGGCATGACTTGCCGTTCCGAAGCCGAGAAGGCGGGGTTTTTGCCTGCTCGGAATTTTTTGGGGTCTGTGGTTGGTGTTGATGTTGTTGTTGTTGTTGTTGTTGTTGTTGTTGAAAGTGTGGTTCTTTTAATTCTGTTTTTGTAAATGCAAAAACATAGGAGAAGGTCACAGGGGGCAATCACATACTGAGAGAAATTAGCATAAATCCCTACCTAATTAACACAGCACTCCCCCCATGTGGTGACATGTAACAACTTAAGCTGACAGTTTTCCCTACTTAAATTACATCGAAACGTCTCCTGCTCATCAACGGATCATGCTATCCCATACAATCCTTCCTTCGCTGTGAAATTCCTCCATCTACCCGACAAACATAACAGTATTATTCATGCTTGAATCAAGAACCCTCAAGATAATTGATTGAAGAGGTTAATTGATCAATGTGGATGCTCTTCTAAGATCACTGGAGGAATTCAATATTTTATGTCTATATATAGAACGAGAATAAGAAAGGATCTCAATGCAAAGCCCATCCGCGTCTGCTTTGTACTGACCGAAACTTTACCAAAACGACAGTTAAAAAAAACTGTATATTTTATTAATTTGTGTTCTCCACAATCTCATAATAAAGGTTTGTTGAAGATTTGGTGACAAAAGCTCGATTTGTAAAAATGTTATGGCCTGGACATATGAACTGAATCTCAATGTGAAACAAGGATTTTGATTGAAACATTTATGGTTGGTCTATCACTTCAGTGATGACATCATCCTTACAATTCCTTATTCCCCATTGGGAGTAGAATGAGATGTGCCACGTTAAAATATTTTTCTGATCAGTGGTTTTCGAGATATAATGTAATTTTTTTGCATTTAATCCAAGATGGCTGCCACATCACATAACTCGATGACGTCACAATTATCATTAAAATATTCTCCATGAGGGGGGGGGAGTGGGGGGTTGGTCCTATTCTGAAAATATTTTATCACTCAGACAAGTCTCTTAGATCCCTGACAAATCTCACACTCTCACACTCTATGTCTCTCAGAAAGCACCGTCTGGAACCCCCCCTCCCCGATCTACTTTCTCAACAATCCTCTTGAAGAAATCCTTTCCTTCAAGTTTCTGGGTCTCACTATCCACCATGATCTTTCCTGGGAAAGTCACATTTCCAAGCTGGCCTCCAGAGCCAGTCACCGACTGGGCATCCTCCGTCGTACAAAGTCCTTCCTCGGCACACCTGAGCTCCTGACCACGTACAAAGCTTTCATCCGCAGCCTGATGGAGTACTGCTCTCCCCTCTGGGCTGGTGCTCCCACCTCTCATGTTTCTCAGCTTCACGCTGTGAAAACCAAGGCTTTTAGGATCATTGGTATCTCCCGCGATGCGGCTGAGTCTTTTGGTCTCTCACCGCAGGCAGGTCGGTGGTCTGTCTCCTATCGTCTCCTCTCAGGCCTCGCCCCCCCCCCCCACGCTCTGTCTGAGATATGTGTCCCCATATTTGCGCAGGGTGTTCAAGGTCCGCCAACAACCCCCTTCTGGAAAAACTACCAAAAACAAGAATCACAGCTCACCTTCACTCTTTCATTTCTCTTTTTTCCCCCGCCTTTGGAACAAACTCATATAATTATTCTCTTCAATCCCACTCGTCTCTCCAGGTCTTCAAAACAGCTGTTCACCACCATCTCTCATCTTCCCCCATCCAAAACCATGATATTTTCTCCCCCCGTTAATCCACCCCAAACCCCTCTCCTTCAAATTCCCTGCTTTCCTTCCTGAAAGTCCATGTAGTGTCCATCTTGTTTACCCCGTGTACCCCACCCCATCCCTCTCCCTTCCCCAGATCTCCTCATGTCTCTGTTCCACAATGTTTATGACTTCACTCTCCTACCTCCCCCCACCCTCCCCGCTCCCCTTGTTGTACATTCTTTGTGTTAGCCTCGACTGTGTGTACAAAAAAGTAGAAAAAAAAGTGGTTGCTAAGAAAAAAAAGGTAAAAAAAATAACTGAGCAAAAAAAAGGGTCGAACAACAATAATAATTATAAAAATTATTTCAACAAAATTATTAATTTGTCTTCTCCATGTTCTCATTATAAAGGTTTGCTGAAAATTCGATGACAAAAGTTCAAATGGAAAATAGTTATGTCCTGGACAGACACACACACACAGGAACACACGCATTCCAGATGCACACAGACAGACACTGACACAGACACTGACACTGACACTGACATAGAGTCACATAAGTGATTGGAAAACACTGTCTTCAGCTGTGCGAGGGATGGGCTAATAAAGAAACATTAAAACAAGAAAAAGAGCAATCAGAAATTGCAGACCCTCGCCAGAACTTGTTTTGTGTGATATTTGTGTCGGTTTGTGTTGTGTATTTTGTGTGGCCTTTGTTTACTGGTGTGTTTCGTCATTAATAAGAGACATAATTAGAACTGCCACTATATATAACTGTTGGCAGTGATGACCGGGTACCAAGACGTCCCGCTTTGATTAGACACCTGACCCTGGCCAATGACGTATTTTATTATTATTCAATTGAATTTAGAATGGGACTAAAATAAATTCAAGTCAAATCAAATGGAAGACCAAGTATGTGCAATCCTGCATTGGACTCATCAGAAGGAACCCAAATGTGCAAAAAGCAAAGATAGTCATCAGGAGGAACCTGGATAGGATTCGGGTTTCAGCTTTAACTCCTCTACCCCATCCAGGCTCAGCCAAGTGAGTCTTACTCAACTCAGCCAAGTGAGCCAAAAAAAAAAAAAAATCAAAAATATATTAAATATTTTTGGATGCCAGACCATGTATCCGGTTAAGTTGAAATTTAAAACTTTTATTCCCCATCACTACTAGATCATAATTTTGAAGTTTCATATTGATTGATTAAGTGGTTCCAGATAAAAAAATATTTAATATTTTCTTCAATCCAATGTGGCTGCTAAACCATGTGACCTATTAATAATTCCTTAACAAACTTGTACACCCATGCTTGGTGAACATTCATGTTTAGTTTCCCCTCGATCTCTCCAGCCATTCTGGAGAAGACGATTTTTATGGGTTTAGGGTAAATCCAAAATGACTGCCAAACCATGTGACTTATGACATCATATGTGTGAACCTTTTGTTCCTCATGGATAGGTGGTCATATGTGTAAAGTTTCACCTCGATCTGTTCAGCCACTTCCGAGAAGAAGATTTCTGAATGTTTTTTTTTTAACAATATGGCTGCCGAATCACATGACTAATGACATTATCAAAAACATTTTCTGCGGACCATTTTATCCCTAGATGACTGCCAAAAACTTTCATACTAATCAGATGTCACATTCTACATATGCATTTATGACGTCATAACGGAGGCACCTATGATGTCATAAAAATCCCACTTATTTCACATAAGGAGGACTTGCCATGTGCCAAGTTTTAATTTTTTCCTTGGTGCGGTTTCAGATACAGAGATCCAGATTTTCCAACTTGGCTGCCACACCACATGACTTTTGACGTCATGATTATCATTCAAACATTCTGCATGAGTAGTTGCTCATGTGGTGAAAATTTTGTCTCAATCCAACAAGCGGTTGCAGAGAAAAACACAACAAACAAACTAACAAGCAGTCATAGACTGGTACTTACGAAATCGTCAACTTGACCTCTGACCTTGTCTAATAAAACCTGTCTCTGGAGAAGGTAGCGATGCAAACCAGAAGTTTATACGATGATTCTGTACCAAACCATCAAAAATCGAATGTTTGACCTCATTGTGCTAGGGCGTAGCCAGGCTGAGGCAGACGAGGCGATTGCCTCGTCGCTCATTTCCTGAAATATGATCTGACTTGAGCCCTCTGGCCATCTGAGCTCCCTGGGGAGTAAACTATCAAAGCTACCTGGCAGTGCTCTGAATACTCTTATCTCCTATCACAATACCTAAATAGGACAATATCCCCCCCACCCCCCCCCCGACAGTGACTGAACAACCCTCCTCCCAGTACACTGATCTCATGAGGACACCTTGCGCATCCTCAAGGCTTGGGATGCCAGTCTGCACAGAAGAGTGGCATGAGCCTTCAACCATCATATGGATGATGAGGAACATTGTGATTGAATGATGAGAGAACATGTAGGGTCGGGCGTGGTGAGGGTGTGGGGTGGGTTTACCATGGGGGCTAAAATGTTTTGACACAAACAAAATTTACTGTTTGACTGTATGGATATATATATATATATATATATATATATATATATATATATATATATATATATATATATATATATTCATGATTAATGTGGTTGAAATGAACATTAACATTTTAAAATTTTGAGCATTGAAATTAGCCAAGAATAGGTTTCTGGGCATCAAAAATGCATTGGCTTCTGGGGGCCGCTCAAGGCCCCCAGACCCCTCGCCGTAATGGCTTCGCGCCGTTGGTGCTCGCAACACTGTGCGACGCGCACCGTCACATCAACCAAGTTCACCTCTTTTCGCCTCATCGCTTTTGGACCTCTGGCTACGCCCTTGCTGTGACCTTGACCTTTGACCGATTTTGACCAAAATCTAACCAGCGCTAGCCATCACCCTCCTGAATCACGTGGTGTAATTTGACATTGGTAGTTTCTTCCGTTCTCGAGTTATCGTGCCTACAAACAAACACACAAACACACACACTACACACACACACACACACACACACACACACACACACACACACACACACACACACACACACACACACACACACACACACACACACACACACACACACACAAACACACAAACAGATGACGGAAGTCATCAATATACTTACGAAGAGAAATGTTTAGATTTCGTAAGTAACAAACTAACAAACGGACCCAAATGCAATTCCCTCTGCTTCGGCGAGGGTAAACTACAGGTACAGTATGGGCTGAAGGTGAAGGATGTTATGTTTTCACCACTTTCTGTCTGTTTGAATGTTTGTATGTCTGTTACTTACGAAATCTAAAGATTTCGTAAGTATATTGATGACTTCCGTCCTCTGTTTGTGTGTTTGTTTGTAGGCACGATAACTCGAGAACGGAAGAAGCTACCAATGTCAATTTACACCACGTGATTCAGGAGGGTGACGGCTAGCGCTGATTAGATTTTGGTCAAAATCGATCAAAGGTCAAGGTCACGGTCACAGTGAGGTCAAACATAATTCCGTAAATTCACGTGGAGAAATGGAGTATTTTTGCTTCGGTCGACATTACGAGTTTGATTTTAATTTTGTCTTTGGTTTTTGCGATCGCTTAGGACGCTTAAAACTTGGTTGTGGAAATTCTGGTAAAAATCGGAAGTTTTGGAGACGTTTCAAGATTGTATAAAAAATATTTCACTCGCTGCGACACGGCTCGTCACGTGGTGCAGCGCGCTCGAGCAGACGCGTTGTTGAGTCACGTAAAGGTTTTCCGTGTGCGCGCTGACGATGTTTTTGAATAAGATGGTGTTTAAAAGTCATTTTTTTTATCCCAATAAAGGTTATCGTCGCATGCCTGACTCGCTAAGCCGTCGGATTATGTAAAGATTGTTGGTGGATGGCCGAATATTACGGTTTTGTGACTTTAATAAAATAATATTAAATAATTGCGTGGAGAAATGGAGATTTTTGCTTCGGTCGACGTTACGAGTTCGTTTTAACTCGGATCGCAATGCTGTTTTCACTTTTGGTAACGGCTAAGTATGCTTAATACTCCGTTGTCGAAATTCTGGTAAAAATCGGATGTTTTATGAGATTTATGTCGGTTGTCGTATCTGAGGCTTAACTGAAGATTATGCTAATGAAGGGGATTGTAACACACGGCATTACGCGCTCGTTTTAAAGTCAATTTCAATTCTGTCTTCACTTTTGGTAACGGTTAAGTATGCTTAACACTCGGTTGTCAAAATTCTGGTAAAAATCGAATGTTTTATGAGAGGTTTGGTACAGAATCATTGTAGAAACTTCTGGTTTGTGTCGCTGCCTTCTCTAGAGACAGCTTTATTAGACAAGGTCAGAGGTCAAGTTGACGATTTCGTAAGTACCAGTCTATGACTGCTTGTTTGTTTGTTTGTGTGTAGGATATCTCCAAAAGTTATGGATGGATCCGGATGAAATTTTGTGAACAGGTTGGGTGTGTGATAAGGACGAACTGATTAGATTTTGGTGAAGATATGAATCCGGATCCGAATCTGACAACTAGATTTTTGTAAGTGATTCTTCACCAAGAGATCTGGCCAAAAACGATGTGTAGCACGATATCTCAAAAAGTTGTGGATGCATTCGGACGAAACTTGGTGAACAGGTTGGGGGAGTTACAAGGAAGAAATGATTCGATTTTGGTGAAGATCCAGATTCGGATCTGATAATTTTTTAAGTGATTCTTTACCATTGAGAGATAGGGCTAAACTAATATGTATGTATATATATATATATTTTTTTATATCACAATATCTCAAAAAGTTGTGGACGGATTCGGATGAAACTTGGTGGACATGTTGGGTGTGACAAGGAAGAATTGATTCGATTTTGGTGAAGATCGGAATCCGGATCTGGATTCGGGAAATATTAAATTTTTTAAGTGATCCTTCACCATTGAGAGAGAGGTCCATAAAGGATATAGTACTTGTATAGCATGATATTACAAAAACTGTAATGGGTCCAATATGTTCTCGTGGACCAGCTATTACGTAGCGGAGGTATACGCGCTTCCGAGTGCCCTTCCAGTTAAGAATGAACCCGAAACAACCAATTGCGAGTGAATCAGCATCGCCCTCTTGTGTTTCGTTCACACACAAGTTTCAAGGAAACTGATCAATGTTTGCACGAAAAGTTCGTTTATCTCATCAATCCATCAAGTTCTTTCGTTCTCGAACGTCCGTTTATGAGGGAGAGTCATCTGAAGTGTGAACTTAGCGGATGCGAGATCAGTTTAAGGCTCATTTTGGGATCATGAATGGAGAAAGTCGGTGGCAGCAGGAAGAGCAGATGAAGGTTTAAATTTGACAGGAGGTCTATGTACCGAAATTGGGGATAGAGGGGTGTATAGCCGAACAGTGGATATTGTCAGGACTTGTACAGAGATATCGCTTGTGGTTGAGTAGTTGGGCGACGGTGTCTGGTGGTGTGTCTCATCGCCTGCGCTCGCGCCAAAGTTCCTTGAGAGGAAACCTTTTTTTTAAATAATAATAAACGCTCTGACAGAGTTTCCAGTTGGAGGTGTACCTAAAGATTTTCTAGTTGGGATGGCTTCATCTTATGTTGGTTTAAAAAAAAAGATATTGATGGTGATGTTAATTGCTAAAAAAAAAATTCATTTATTATCATTACGAGGACCTTGGATGCAGGAGGAAGCCATTCGGCCCATCAGGCCTGCGTCACATCGACGCCATATCAATTTAATAGCTCGTTTATAAACTTGATTCACTTTGGGAAAATGTGAAGGAATGTTGATGAGGAAAGTGGTGCTGGGGTGTTTTACACACATCCGCACATATGATAATAATCTATCTATAATTCCAGCAATGTGTGTGTGTGTGTGTGTGTGTGTGTGTGTGTGTGTGTGTGTGTGTGTGTGTATGTGTGTCTGTCTGTGACCACTGTTTCTCGACAACCACTGGTCCGATCAAATTGAAACTTGCCAGGTATATTGCTGAGGCCCTGAGGATGTGCCTTTTCAAAGTTTGATATTAATCGGACAAGTGGTTCCTAAGTTATGGCCATTTATTTACCAAACCAATGACAAGACACGTTATTGCGTGGGCGTGGCCGATGGGGAAGGGAAGCTCAGCCGCGTCCCCATTACGGGTTACAACGTACGGGCTTCCAGAGAGTGATGACTTCGTGTATTCTAATAATTTCTCGATTTCTTATGCGCATTTAGACATAAACACAATGCCCCAAGTTATGATCGTTTTCATATGAGACGGTGCATAAATTTCGGTAACATCAGATTGCTGGTGTGCTCCGAACCAGGAAGTATTTTTTTTTTTGTATTGTCTTCTCTTTTTGTTTTTCCTTGCGATGACATTGCAAAAAGGTAAAATACATTGGCGCTAATTGAAAAATTGGCCATTAAAACCTAAATTGCGAATCATCGTAACTGTGATATGCGAACTTCTGCGCCACGCACGTTCGGGCACGCGAGATCGAAGAAACGGCCTGTGTGGTGGTTGTTTCTTGCTCACGGTTGGAATTTTTTTTTTTTTTTTTTTACGGGCACGTACTCGTCTGTCTATAATTCCAGAAATCTTTGTGTGTCTGCGACCGCTGTTTCTCAACAACCACTGGTCCGATCAAATTGAAACTTGCCAGGTATATTGCTGGGGACCTGAGGATGTGCCTTTTCAAAGTTTGATATTAATCGGACAAGTGGTTCCCAAGTTATGGCCATTTATTTACCAAACCAATGACAGGACACGGTGCTATGACGTCACGATTGACGTCACAATTCTTCTTCGCTTGATATGACGTTGCAATTGATGCTGGGGACCTCAGTATGTGCCTTTTCAAGGTTTGATATCGTTCTTCTTCATCCTTTTCAGCTGTTTCGAGAGAGCGAAGGAACGGCCTGTGTAGTTCTTGTTTCTGGCACGCGGTTTGAAATATTTTTTATTTATTTTTATTTTTTGCACATATGGCCACGCACGTATGGGCATGCACTAGTATATTATAATAAAAATATGTTTTTTTTATTTATTATTTATTTTTTGCACGTACGGCCATGCACGTACAGTCACACACGTACGGGCACGCACTTGTATATTATAAGAAAAATAGGGTTTTATTTTTTATTTTTTTTTATTTTTTGCACGTACGGACATGCACATACGGGCACGCACTGGTATATTATAATAAAAATAGGATTTTTTATTTATTTTTATTTTTTGCACGTACGGGCACGCACGTACGAGCACACACTAGTATATTATAATAAAAATAGGGTTTTTTATTTTTTTATTTATTTTTATTTTTTGCATGTATGGCCACACACGTACGGGCACGCACTAGTATATTATAATAAAAATAGGGTTTTTTATTTATTATTTATTTTTTGCACGTACGGCCACGCACGTACGGGCACGCACTGGTATATTATAATACAAATAGGATTTTTTATTTATTTTTATTTTTTGCACGTACGGCCATGCACGTACGAGCACACACTAGTATATTATAATAAAAATAGGGTTTTTCTATTTTTTATTTATTTTTATTTTTTGCACGTACGGCCACGCACGTACGAGCACACACTAGTATATTATAATAAAAATAGGGTTTTTTATTTTTTTATTTTTTTTATTTTTTGCATGTATGGCCACACACGTACGGGCACACACTAGTATATTATAATAAAAATAGGGTTTTTTAATTTATTATTTATTTTTTGCACGTACGGCCACGCACGTACGGGCACGCACTGGTATATTATAATAAAAATAGGATTTTTTCATTTATTTTTATTTTTTGCACGTACGGCCATGCACGTACGAGCACACACGAGTATATTATAATAAAAATAGGGTTTTTTATTTTTTTATTTTTTGCACGTACAGGCACGCACAAGTATATTATAAGAAAAATAGGGTTTTATTTTTTATTTATTTTTATTTTTTGCACGTACGGCCACGCACGTACGAGCACACACGAGTATATTATAATAAAAATAGGGTTTTTTATTTTTTTATTTTTTGCACGTACAGGCACGCACAAGTATATTATAAGAAAAATAGGGTTTTATTTTTTATTTATTTTTATTTTTTGCACGTACGGCCACGCACGTACGAGCACACACTAGTATATTATAATAAAATTAGGGGTTATTTATTTATTTATTTTTTGCACGTACGGGCACGCATTAGTATATTATAATAAAAATAAACACATTTTAAAGTAATTACTGAAATTTTAGCACTAAAAGTTTTAACATTCTCTTTTTCATGACAATAACCTTGGATGACGCCCGACGAAGTCTGAAAGATAATTAAGACCGACTCAGAGCCGTGAAGTAAATTAAGATCCAATTTGAAATGAACAGATTTTGATCGTTTATATTATGTAATATTATTAATGTAGTGAGTATTTTCATTACAATCAGGTTGAAAATCCGATCGTGTAGTTTTCTAAACCTTGTTAATTTTTACATTGACGATTGAAGCGGTGAGTGAGCAGCGCTGTTTGATTATATTTTCGATTAACATGTCCACTGTAAACGCTAATAGTACATTAATTGTTATTTCACGTAACTGTAAAATGTAAAGTGTTTAATAAACGCTGAATTAAATCGATTCGATAATAAATTTTTTTCCTTCCGCGGTGCTCCGGTGACGTAGGTCGGAGATCCGCGTGGTGATGTCGATGTGATTCACTGTGTACGGATATAGGACATCGGAACATTCGATTTCTCTCAGCTGGTACAGTAAACCTCCAATATATTTGATATACACCCTAAAACCCGTCGTTAACAAACAACCCGGTAGACCAGTAGTTCCGTGCACTGTACCGCGGCGCACTGTACCACGGCGCACTGTACCGGTGAGGCGTGCACTGTACCGGTGAGGCGTGCACTACCGCGGCGCTCTGTACCGGCGAGGCGTGCACTGTACCGCGGCGCACTGTACTGGTGAGGGGTGCACTGTACCGGCGAGGGGTGCACTGTACCGGTGAGGCGTGCACTGTACCGGCGCGGCGTGCACCTCTCGTGGTACAGTGCAACGAATGTGTTTTTTTACTCATATCGGTTTGAACTGTGAAGGATAGTTCTGTTTTTCTATCAGGAGAACGTGATGTGGATCGGCTTTATTCGAGCATTGAATCGTTTGCCTTCCTGTTTCGCTCGGAATTGTTTATTTCGGGTCGGGAATCGTACCCAGGTTCGACACCTCACGGGTATCAAGTGTGCCTCGATCTTGCCATAGCTTCCTGTAAAGCACACTACTTAAAAACGACAACGACACTCGGTAGAGCGCATACCTTCGTTCGGTTGAACAGTTTATGTTTTGTATCCCCCCCTGACAGACCGGATCTGGATCCAGACCTGAACCAAGATGGAATCCACTTCTTCTTGTCACCTAACCAACTCGTCCACCAAGTTTCGTCCAAAAAAACGGATCCAGATCTTCACCAAAATCGAATCAATCCTTCCCCGTCACACACCCAACCCGTCCACCAAATTTCGTCTGAATCTGTCCACAACTTTTTGAGATTATCCTATTCACAGACAAACAGACGGGGGTGGACACACCTCTGTCCACCTTCGGTGGTGGAGGTAATTATAAAATCTTCCCCACAAATCGTAACCGTCGATTAAATAGATTAATTGCTGATTTCTTATTACTTTGTCCTGAGCTGAATTGATTTGGTACGAATCTACTTACCTGGTATGTGTTCAGTTACTGAGCAGTAGCCTGGTGTTGTCTCAGTGGTTAGAGTGGCAGCTTGGGATCCTAGGGTCCTGAGTTCAAGTCCCGTCGGCCGCTGGATTAATACACCAGGGGGTTGACTCAGCCTGTCATCCTTCTGAGGTCGGCGAAATGAGTATCAGTTCCAGTGTGTGTACTGGCACAGGGGCACCGCATCAGCGACACAGTCGCGCTTCAATAAATGATAGCTACCCCGGCAGCTAAGCTGCCATACGACCACCACCACTGAGCAGTTAGCTAGTGCTTGCCAAGCCAGCGGTTCCTTATTATTCACTGTTTTGAATAGAGTGCTTGCTTGAGTGCTTAAGCCACTGGCGATCATTCCACAACAAACTTGATAACCGACCACACACACCCCTGCTTTTTTAATTTATGTTTTGTCTCAGTGTAATATTCTTCTCGTTTATCGTCGCAACGTTTCAAATGGTGTTTCTCAACCTGCTGTGAGACTCAAATGTTTCCTCTTTTGTTTAGGTGCAAGTGTTGTGACGTCGAGCAAGTTCTGCATCATCGTTTCTGAATGATGTCCGGTGTGCCGGGACTCATCCGGTAGTCATCCTGTCGTGCTTGCACAAAGTGGACTCCACCATTTGTGGGTACATTTTCACTCCACTTCCACAGTGTACCGCAATGTTGCAGTCTTTGTTTACCTTTTTCTCAGAGCTACAAATGGAAAGTCAGATGGAGGGGGATTATAAGGTAAGAGACGAGATCAAAGGTCAGGGTGAAAATCAATGGGAATGCATCCAAGATCAGGGTTCAAGTGTGGGCGGAGGGGCATTGAAGTGGTTTTGGGAGAAAGTCACAGATTGAAGGAAATAGTTGAAGGACCAAAGACAATCAAGACTGCATCCATGTTGTCCACCCCATGTGTTTTCCCCTAGCCCTCATTCTTCCCAACATCCATAATTTCTCCAGACCTCTGTCTATTTTGTCGCTCAACCTTGCTGTTGGTTTCCCCCCCCCTCTCTTTCTTCCGCTTTTGTTCTGTTACATCTTGATGTATTCCATGTTCTTGTTCCTCCACGAGCCTCGGCTGTATACAAAAAGCGAGTTGTGCCCTTGATTAAGGGATGATAATATTTAGAGACGAGAGGAGAGAAATCGCAGTTGGGTAAGACAAGCTGTTGAAGAACAGAGAGAAAGAAAATAAAAAGTAGAAACGGTAAATGGATTTGATTACCAGAAAATGTCGTCTTTCTTCCGACGCAAACAAACCTAATATATACAAGTGAGTCTGGACAAAATGGATGACACAAAAGACACGATGAAAAGGTAAGACCAACAATGAACATTTTACTCTTTGGCCCAACTTGAGTACATTTTGTGATTGGTAATTAATAAGCATCATCAGACCATAACCATCTGAAATGGTTTTAGAGACTGATTTTAAGGCTTGACGTTGCCTTGCTTCGCCAGACACATTTTTGCGGCCCCGAGATGCGACACCTGGAAACAGGAAAGTTCTGTGAACTGCAGCGGAACCCATCGAACATCAGAAACATTTGTATTTTGGCCCATGTTGACCATGGTATGTATTTTTGATACCTTGTTCAATTGGCAACTTGCGATGCTGATTTTTATCGCAATAACATTGTTTATCTAGAGATATCGACGCCTCGGAGTTTCTTGATGTCTTTCTTTTTTTTGTTGCGAGCACCTTTGGGCAGCACCAACTGTTGACCGATATGTATGACTAGTATGATCAGTCTGCACTTCATTTTGTTTTGTCCTTTTACAGGCAAAACTACTCTGGCGGATTCACTAATCGCCAGCAACGGAATCATCTCCAACAGGCTTGCAGGCAAGGTGGGCTTCCATTCTCTTGCCGATTGTAATGCTAAAGGACTCTATTTATTGTGGTTCTTTATCTCTCTCTCTCTTCTTACAACAATCGCAGCTCAGATATATGGACAGTCTGAAAGAAGAGCAGATAAGAGGAATTACCATGAAGTCCAGCTCCATCTCACTGTTCTTCAACATGGGTTCGTTTGCAAAACATAGATTTGTTTGGTTTTCCTTTCTGAGTATCTTATATCCTTCGGCTGTGGTTACAGGGTTCAAATTCCGTATGTTGTGTTGCTTTGTTCTTTGTCTACTATTGACCTTATCATGAACTAGTAGTAATGCCCGGCGTTGCTCGGGCTAGCAATAAAGCCTGGCGTTGCCCGGGCTTTCTTGCAAATTTCCTGAATAGCTGTTAGGGGTTAGCCATTAGGGTTAGGGTTAGCTGTTAAGGTTAGTGTTAGGGTAGCTAACCCTAACCCTAACCCTAACAGCTTGGCGTAGCGGAGGTAAGCAGCGCCCGGGGCAGGGTGGAAATTTGCGTCCCCCGTAGGCCTTAAACTTGAGTGGATTTGAATGGAAAATCCCATAAGGGATATCGATTTATCGATTTTTTTCGAATATCGGAAGTGTTATGGAAAAAAATTTATAGCCAATGACCGAAGTTGGACCAAAAGCCATAATCGTACCGAATTTGAATGGAATCCGTTGGAGTTTGTGAAAATGCATCAAAACGAATTTTGAGGGTCCTCGTAAGGAAGACAATAATATCATTAGTATATGTGCCAAATCTTGTTTCATTTCATGCAGTAACAAAAATCTGATGGTGGAACAAAGAAAGGGGCGTGCCGAAATATTATTATAGATGTCGCACTTCACTTATGTTTTCTAATGTCCTCCTCATGCATGTGGTACGTCCATGGAAATTTAGCTTTGCCTTCCTCTCAGTTACACATCCTCACAATCCCAAATGAGATTGGATACTTTGGATGGTGATACATGTACATGCCAAATTTTACTTGTATTTGGCCTGTTTCATACACCTGCCTTACTGTAAATATTAGAACCTTCTCCAATTACTTGTGATCAACCTTGTGAAAGTTGAAGCTTCAATTACAGCAATGACCATTGTTTAATGGCTTCTTATATCCTGTCACATAGTATGGTGTCGGTGGCTTCCAGATCTTGTGAGATCAGCCCACATTTTTCTTGAACTGGCTGGCCAGGTCTGACATTCAACTGTAGCTCATCTGGTCAAGTTGCCTCTGTTAATCCGTCTTTGTTGAAAGACTGTTGAATCTTTAACGTCCGACAGCAAGTGTTAGCTGACTGGTCCCTAGCTTATCATCCATCTAAGCGACACCACGTGGACCTTGTGATGATGCAGTGCCCTATCTGCTAGGACAAGTCTGAGATTTGAAATGTGACTGGACAGCTCACAGGCACATATGCTACCTATCAGCCATTCTGTCAGACATGTTGTTTGTGTGACTTCCCAATAAATATAATAGAGGCTGTTTTCTTTCTAGCATAGATTGACTTTCTAAATTTGGTGCTGGAAGTCCATAGTGCTTCCACCAGCAGTGACTTGATTTCTCCCATTGAGGAATATCCTTATCTTTTTTTTTCCTTCAGGTTATTAAGCAAAATACGAGTGGCAGTCAATAAGTAACCTTAAAATGGTGATATAACTTTGAGAATGTAATGTGTGTAGTTGTAGCCGACATATGTTATATCTATGGGTAAGAGTCATGTTTTGCCTGTTTTAGATCTGGCAGCATTAAGCGTATGATGTCGGTAGAGCAGTTCCAAGATGGCGGCTCCCTTAGAAGCAAGCACCAGGGAGGAGCAACGTTCTGTCATCCGTTTCTTGGGAAGTGAGGGTGTGAATCCCAGTGAAATCCATCGCACAATGAAAATGCAATATGGTGACACATGTTTATCACTGCAGCAGGTGTACGACTGGGACAGGAAGTTTAAAAGTGGAGTTCTTTCAGTTCGGGTGTGAGTTTTCTAGACACCCACCTTGCAGACAATTTGCGGAACCCCAGCACGTTGTGAATGATATGGTGTGCTGAACCATGGCTAATGTTCATTTCGGAGACCACTTAATCCAGCGTAATGCTACGGTTTCCCCTTGGCACGCACTCAACTCCTGCAACCATTTCTGGTGTGTCAGCTGTGTGAGGCCGGCCTGAGCAAGCAGTGTCTGCCACGCTGGACATTCCACTTTTAAACTTCCTGTCCCAGTCGCACACCTGCTGCAGCGATACACATGCGTCACCATATTGCATTTTCATTCTGCATTGGATTTCACTGGGATTCACACCCTCACTTTCCAAAAAATGGATGACAGAACGTTGATCCTCCTTGGTGCATGCTTCTAAGGGAGCCGCCATGTTGGAACTACTCTTGTGACGTCATACGCTCAATGTTTCCAGATCTAAAGCAGGAAAAACATGACTCTTACCCAGAGATATAACACATGTCGTCTACATCTACACACATTACATTCTCAAATTTATATCAACATTTTAAGGTTACTCATTGACTGCCCCTCGTAATTGGTGTCAGTTGTCCACTCTTACTATCTATTCGGTGGTGAGGCCTATTGTGGGGTTTGACACTGGGAGATCGAACATGCCCGAGCGGCCGAGCGTATGGCATTGTACATTCCATGACAGCCTCTACAATCTTCACTTGTAGGGTCTCGCATAACTGTTGCCTCAACCTCATCAAATATTTCAGGAACTTTGATATCCTTTGAAGATCTTGATTTATAATTATAATCATGATCAGCCGTCGCTCGGATAACTCCGTGAGCCGGCGGGTCGTTTAACTGACTGTGGTCGCCAATATTTCAACCGCGTAGCGTAGGGTCTATTTGTCTATAACCAATTTACCTAATTAACTACGCGATTTGGATGTACACTCTAATACAAATACACTGTAATACTGTACACTGTTTAGGAGGATTATAATCATGATATAATAGATGATTATAATCATCTATTGACTCTCGGTTGATTCAATTTGATCTTTTTTTCCAGTCTGAATGTATCTTCCCTTGTGATTGTGATTATCCTTCGTTGGCATTGTTGTGTGATTGGTTTGTAGGGGTTGGAAAAGGCTTATCTTTGCTAGTCTTTCTCCACTGGTAGAGGAGTATTGAAGATCTCATGTAAGACAACAGATCATACAATCATGCAACTGACCTTTTGTTTCTAAACTTGTACAGGTGAACAAGAGTTTCTCGTGAACCTTATCGACTCCCCTGGCCATGTGGATTTCTCATCAGAGGTGTCCACAGCTGTGCGTCTCTGTGATGGAGCCCTGGTGGTGGTGGACGTGGTGGAGGGCGTCTGTCCTCAGGTCGGGCCCACGTGACGGAATCCAGGTGCATTGAACCGCACCTGGTGCATTTAATAATAACCATGTATGGAGAACCCCAAGAGGGGGTGGGGAGCGTCCATGTCATGTCTGCTCTTCATTATATGCAGACCCACGCGGTGCTGCGACAGGCGTGGCTGGAGCACATTAGACCCTGTCTGGTGATCAATAAAATAGACCGGCTGATCACTGAGTTGAAGCTGACACCGAGTGAAGCGCATGTACAGATACAAAAAGTACTGGAGCAGGTAATGCCTACGATGTCCTCCTTTGTTTATCTTTGTGTTGAGCCAGTCTTGCCGTCCCAACTATATTTCCTTGTTTAATCTGCTGTTCCTCCTCCACTCCTTCCCCCACCTCCTTTTCTTCCTCTTTCATTCTGGGAATAAAAATAATATATATACATTTTTTTTTGGGGGGGGGGGTTACGTTGCTGTTATGTTAAGATGGCTGAATGGATATTGATTAATTCCCCATGTAAGATGTCTGCTTCATTTATGGCATGCAGCTCGACACAATGTCATTATTTAATGGCCAACATTTTTTTATCCCACGCTCATGAAGCGAAAAGCGGGATAAAGCAATTGGTTCACTTTGTTCACAAAATTTAAATGGTACAATCCCTCACATTCACCCTCCTCTTCCCCCCACCTGAACACAAAACCAAGCCGACTCGCACAACATAACCATACATGTGTTGAACATGATGCACATAAATGGACTGTTAAATACCATAGGAATGAATTGCACCCCACCCCTCTCCCTGTCCCGAGCATTCAGTAACATCCAAACAGTAGCACCATATCACAAAACGAGAAGGGCACTCGGTAGAGCGCATACCTCCACCACGCAATGCCTGGTCCACAAGAACATATCAGGCCCAATACATTTTTGCAATATCATGCTATATACCATTTTTGGCACTATCTCTCAATGGTGAAAAATCACTTTAACAATCAAATAATTCTCATCCAGAACCAGATTGGGATCTTAACCAAAATCGAATCAATTCATCAACGCCACACACCCAACATGTCCACCAAGTTTCATCCGAATCCGTCCAACTGTTTGAGATATCTTGCTACATCTTAATTTAGCTCTGTCTCTCAATGGTGAAGAATCACTTTAAAAATTCTCATTTCCAGATCCGGATCGTCACCAAAAATCTAATCAGTTCGTCCTTGTCACACATCCAACCTGTCCACAAAATTTCATCCGAATCTGTCCACAACTTTTTGAGATATTCTGCACACAAACAAACAAACAGACAGGCGTAAAAACATAACCACCTTTGGTGGCAGATGTAAAAATGTCAATAGAAAAAATACACACTGTGGTATTCCATCTGGACCACATGGATCAACCATCCCCGCAACAAACCCCGAGAACCAGTGCCAGAATTTGCATACATAATTAACAGTTTTTCATCTCAGTTTGACATGATAGTCTCAATGCCATCCACTAATAAAGTGAGACTTAAAAATTAAGTTCCCATCACCAAATATCTTCTTGACTAAAAATCTCTGATTTATATATTCGCACCAGTAAATATCGCCATAACTACGTACACACAAAATATTGAGCATAAAACTTGACAAAACCACAGAGGGTTATAATACACATAAACTTGTGAATCACATCGGATGAATTATTGCAATATATAGTTCAGTTCAACAAATGAGACTTTCCCTGGGGATAATTATCAGTGAGTGAAGCAATTTGTCAAAGAAATACACAGCCTTGATGCAATCTTCAAAATGACGACAACAATAACAACAAAAATCGCGCAAATTGCTCATCCCTTTATTTGAATTACATACACATGAAGGAAAACCCTTCTGTATTTTTACACTACTCAGCCTTGAAAAGTAGGGCTAAAACCAAAATTACACACAAAAACCTTTATTTATTACACAAATTGCTGATGCCTTAATTTGGGCAGTACATCAACAATATACCATTGCAACCAGGAGTGTGTTTCATTACCAATCGCCTTGTAGAGCACTCGCCAATTGGCTTACGCACTGAAGCAAGCACTCCAACAAAATGGTTGATAAGGAACAGCTGGCTTGGCAAGCGATAGGAAGCTTATTGGTGAAGGATTCACACATCTGGATTCCATACATTAAGCAAAAACATGCCTAATGCTGAGGAAGGATGGCCCTTCTGTATTTTCATATGACTCAGCCTTGAAAATTTGGGCTACAACCAAAATTGCATGTCTGGACCAATGAGAATGCCAGGCTTGGAAGAAAGAGGGAGGCACATGGATCCTGCTCCCAGGAACCACCGCCACAAGAGGTGGGGATTCACCCTTGATCCCCCACCCCCTCCCACAGTCCTTGAGTATTGACGTTGGTCTCTGGAGCGAGAGGTTGAGAGAACTTGCTTCTCGGGAGAGATTGCAAAGGGAGCTTCTGCGGAGACTGTAAGAGATATTGCAAGGAGAGCTACTGGAGTGATTGCTGGTGGTGGTTGCTGTAGGATGGAGTGGTTACTGCATGGTTCGTGATGCTTGCTGCCAAAAGGAATGGAACAGAATGCTGAGGGAGCAGACCAAGTGCCAAGCAGTCCGGGTGCAGTGTTGAGCGAGAGGCAAAATTACCAATCGTTGATGAAAAGTCATTCTGATCCTCAAACGTTCTTTCTCTAAGCCTGGTGTTGGCTTAGTGGTTAGGGTGGCGGCTTGGGATCCAAGGGTCCTGAGTTCAAGCCCCGTTGGCTGCTGAATTAACACCAGGGGGTTGACTCAGCCTGTCATCCTTCCGAGGTCGGCGAAATGAGTGCCAGTGTACTGGTCCCGGTGTATGCCCTGGTTAGAATAGGTGTACCATATCCCTGTGTGTCGTAAGAGGCGACCAGGGTTGGCGTCAGGAAGGGCATCCGGCCATAAAACATTGCCTCAAGAAAAAGCCAAACCCCTGCACAGCAGGGAAAAATGGCTGTAAAAACGGTTATTTTTTTATTTTACACGTTCTTTCTCTCTTTTCCGACTCGTCAACTGTGGATGCACAAGAGCTATAAGCGAGGGCAAAGCCCGAACAACCGCTCTTTTTTGAGAGCGACCACT
The DNA here is from genome assembly GCF_056783735.1 of Eptatretus burgeri. NCBI lineage: Eukaryota > Metazoa > Chordata > Myxini > Myxiniformes > Myxinidae > Eptatretus > Eptatretus burgeri. The sequence goes on along the minus strand of NC_140972.1, from coordinate 30,991,836 downwards.
GACTTGCACCCTATCTTTCTCACTCCAAGCACCTGACATCCCACTCTCACTCTGAGCACTCTCATCCCACTTGCACTGCCTCATCATGCACCCAGACACCCCTTTTGTTCTTCATTACCACTCACCCTTACATTCCCTGCACTTTGGGCGAGCACGTGCCCACATGTATATGCCAGGTAAGTCAGAGGTCACCAACGCCTGAGCTTTTGTCACCTCCCTTACTTATTTACCCTTGTGCAGAGTGATTCCAATTGTGCCTGTGATGTGAATTTGAGTAAGTTTGTATAAGATAGTTTGGTGTATAATTCTGCTCTTTGTCTCTGTACTGCATGAATTTGTATCATTGTATGCCTTTTGCTGCAGCACACTAATACTGTATGGCCCTTCTGCATGTATAGCCCCCGATGAATAAACCCCATGTCTTCGCCGTGCCACATGATTTTCTTCACGTTTCCTTATAAATAAACCAATGTCAGTTCAGTTCAACCTGCTTGCAACATCCTTTCCTCCATTTCCTCTTTGCACAGTTCTCAGTATTGTTAGATGGGAAGTTTTACCCCACATGATTTGCTCTCGCCAGCCAACGTGCACTCATTGTATTGCTCAGCAGTAATCCGACTGTGCGCTGAGGGCACAAAACTTGGTTAATCTCGTCAGCTCCTCAGGTAAATGGTGTAAGACAGGTAACCCTGATAGAGTTGACGAAGTTAATTAATGTTTGTGGTTGTTTTCTGCAGCTTGTTGGCTTTTAAGGCTGGGTGTTTGGGAGGAACCTGAGTGCTTACCCTCGTGGTAATCCCTTTATATATATATTGTTACGGATCTGGAAACCATTCAACATACAGATGTCCTAAAATCAGTTATGTCGTTAAGTATATGTGTAGTCAGATCCCTTTACTTTTGTGTAGTGGGAGAATCAAAGGCATGTGTTGCAATTTCTTTGAAGTTAGGCTATTAAATCTTTACATCCAACGAATCCTCCAACAAGCCATCCAACAACCATCCCATCTGCATGACCCCTCGGCCCATCACGATCCACCACCAACCAGCTGCCTTCTCGCACCCTGACGTGCCAAGGCAATATCTCGTGGTTCCGGTTTCTCGGCTCCCATGAACGTTGTAACTCTTTCACGACAACCTTTGCAACATTGATACTGTTACTCGTCAAGTATGAACCCGCGTGGAAGAGTGGCTGGGGTTTCCCAGCAGGGGCCGTTGCAGCGTTGATACTGTTACTCGTCAAGTATGAACCCGCGTGGAAGATTGGCTGGGGTTTCCCGGCAGGGGCCAAGTCCCTGCCCCAGAAAGGTATGCCGTGGGACCCTGTCCAATCAAAGGCGGACAGCGAGGTGTGTTCACCAAGGCCCCTCCCCACTGAGGGAGGTCCATAAATTCCCGAGCACTCTCTGAGGCAGGGGTCTTTTTGGGGTCTTGGAGAGTTTTTGATGGGTCTTTTTGGAGAGTTTAGGAGGGTTTTTGCTGTTACGAAGGTCGTCGAGGCGGCGAACGTGTCTCTGCCTGCCCTCCACAATGAAGGAAAGAGCGACCTCGACCCCCCTTCCGTGGACCTCGCTATTCACCACCCGAGCTCCACCACGGACCGCAAGTCCCACACGTGCGACTGGGAACCAAACCAGCGACCATTGTCAGGTGCCGCAGCACGGAGTACCCCCTTTCTCCGAGGGCCAGGTACCGAACCGAACCCTGACCCCCAGCTTGTTTCTCTCCTCAGCTGCGAGGGCCCAATAAATAACTCTGGGTTTCTTTTCATTTGTGTGTGTGTCAACGTGTG
>NC_140972.1:30972544-30987544 GCF_056783735.1 Eptatretus burgeri | reverse complement strand
GGTTCCCGGCTTGGTGCGATTCATCGACCTCTTCGTGGAGGTGGTTCCTCGGGGAAGCGACGCATCGACGGAAAGGATCGGCGCTTCGTCTCACCAGCACGTGTTGAGAAGCGCGGGAGGTAGTTTCTCGGGGAAGCGACGCATCGACGGGAAGGATCGGTGCCTCGTCTCACCAGCACGTGCTGAGAAGCGCGAGAGGATTTGCGGGACTTTGGGAAGGATCACGGCTCGGCGATTGGATCCAGCTCGCTCTCTCTGGATCCCCGGTCCGAACAACTTGAAGACCACACGAGGTGGAGAGGTTTGAGATAGGTTCTGGGTTTCAGCTCACCTGTCCTCTGAGCTGGGGCTCATTATTAAAGGCCTCTGCCACCTTTTCTCGGGTGTGTGTGCGTACGTGTCCATGGGCCCATCTCATAAGTAGGAACTGCTGTTAAGTGCAAGTGACTGCACATAATAAGTAGACGGTTGTCGTTCTTTTGTCGTGCATTTGTTGCTTGTATAATTGCATGTTTTGCATGTGTTTTGCCTTGTTTATTCGCATACTTGCTTTATTATAATAAATGTCCTTGTATGAATGTAAACCTGTTCGTTGCGTCCATTCCCTCATTGAACTGCCCCATCCTGCACTCGGAATATTGTTGGTTTTTAAATAGCCGATAAATAGAATCGGATCCGGCGAGGTCTGGCAATAATACCCGCTCGGTTATCCCAGAACGGAACGGACCGCTTAAGCGTTTCGTGTCCAAGCAGGCCTTCGCCGAGGTACGGTCCCTCGGTAGGTTACCCACGCGGGTAATTAGGTATATCGATATTCGGCGATTGACCTTATTTCGCGCAGGTAGAATACGGACTGGGCCGTGGTGGGATTAAAAACCCACCCGTGACTGGTTTCTGGCGTTGTTCCATAAAGGCAAGACTGGATTGTCCGTTCGGTGGGCGAAGCAACCGCTATTGGTTTGACGCGGTTGTTCGCATGCCGACGGGCGGAATTCTACAACACTGGTGTCGAGGAGCGGGAAAACAAACTCTCCCACCTCCAACAAAATTAACGGAACCGGATCAAGGGTGTGCGAGGGGACCCTCCGGTTCCATTAAATTCCGAGTTTAAATTATTTCTGATACGCAAGATGGCAGATCAAGGCGAACGGGTGCAGAGTGGATTAGGAATGTGTTTGAATGTATGATCCATGGCCCCGGATGGTTCTTATTATTGTCACCCCACCACTAATGGTAATCAGTGGGGCCGCTCACCCTATACTGAGCACGAACTTTGCCGGCAAAATAGTGGCGCTGCCGCATCTCAGTGCAGCACAGAGCGGGCTGCTATAATTAGCACAGCGAACGGCATGGTACGAGGCGGGGCTCCCAACCAACGATTGAAACCACGTGATCATGGCAGGCGAGGCTGGCGGACATTGGCGGGCTTCGGGCACAAAACAGAGAAATATCTGGGAAAACTAAAAGAAAACGGTGAGAGAACGAATGAAAGGAGAGAGCAAGCATGCAAAAGAAGTGCGGAGAGTGAACTGAAGCAAGAAAAGAGGAGCAAATTAGTAACTCCCAGGATAGAAAGAACTTAGAAGAAGAATGGAAAACGAAGCTGGAAAAGGAAAAACAGAAACACGATGTGGAATTGGAACTACTGAAGGAAGAGGTAAGAATAGGCAATCGGAAAAGAGAAAGCCTGGAACAGGAGGTAAAAAGAGGAAAGTAATGGGTCAAAATTAGCAAGGAAATCGGTGAGGGAATGGATGAAATGAGGAATAAAGAATGTGAAAGAGGTGAGAAAGGAATTAGAAAAAAAAAGCTTCTGAGTTACGGAAACACCAAGACAAAGAGACGGGATGACAAAACGAGCTGAGGATGTTGAGAGAGGAAAGAAAGAGAACGGAGAATGAAACGCTAAGGAAGCACACTGTGCAGATCGAACAGTTAGAAGCCAAAGCAAGGTTGGAGTGTGAGGAGGTGAGAGAGGAATGAGAAAGAAAAGCTTCTGAGTTACAGAAACATCAAAGCAAAGAGAGAGAGAGAGAGAGAGAGAGAGAGAGAGAGAGAGAGAGAGAGAGAGATAGAGATAGAGATAGAGATAGAGATAGAGATAGAGATAGAGATAGAGATAGAGATAGAGATAGAGATAGAGATAGAGAGAGAGAGAGAGAGAATTACAAAACGAACTGAGGATGTTGAGAGAGGAAAGAAAGAGAACAGAGAATGAAACGCGAAGGAAGCACACTGTGCAGATCGAACGGTTAGAAGCCAAAGCAAGGTTGGAGTGTGAGGAGGTGAGAGAGGAATTGGAAAGAAAAGCTTCTGAGTTACAGAAACACCAAAGCAGAGAGAGAGAATTACAAGACGAACTGAGAATGTTAAGAGAGGAAGGAACGAGAATGGAGAATGGAACGTTAAGGAACCACACTGTGCAGATCGAACAGTTAGAAGCCAAGGCCAGATTAAAGAATGAGATGCAAGAAAGAGTAGTCAAAGAAGAACGAATGAAACAGAAGAAGGAAATCAGCCAATTGAAGGAAACTACGAGATTGCATAATGAGGAACAAGAGAGACGGTGGAATAAAAAGCAAAAAGAGTATGAATTTGAAACTGAACAACAAAAGGAAAAAACAAGGTTGGAGTACGAGGAGGTAGTGACAGAACAAGGAATGAAACAGGAAAGGGAGATTAACCAATTGAGGGAAACTAAGATTGGAGAAGGAAGAACAAGAGAAACAGTGGAAAAGAAAACACAAAGAACAAGGAATGAGACAGGAGAAGGAAATCAGCCAATTGAAGGAAATGAGATTGGAGAATGAGGAACAAGAGAGACAGTGGAATAAGAAACAGGAAGAAGAACGAATCAAACAGGAAAGGGAGATTAACCAATTGAGGGAAACTATGAGATTGGAGAATGAAGAACATGAGAGACGGTGGGATAGAAAACACAAAGAAAATGAGTTTGAAATTAACCGACTCAAGGAGAGAGCAAAATTTGAGTCCACAGAGATGGAAAAGCTCTGGAACGATAACGAACAGTTAAGGGGGCTCAGAGAGGAAGAACGACTCAAATGGGAAGGAAAATGGAGCGAGGAAGAAAAGGAAATAACAAAGGAGGTCATGTTGACAACGACGGAGACGCAGGAAATAGAAATAACAGAGACACGGGAGATAGAGGATGAATTGGACGGGGTGGAAGAAACTAAAAACGAACACACACACAGAGGTTGTGGAGGACAATGGGGGTGAGCTAGTGGAATGTGTTGGGACCCGATGCAAGCAGCAGGATGGCCCCCTTCAGGAACGAGGGGAGGGACTGTGCCCCCTTGAGGCGGATCGCGACGAGGAGAGTCCGGTCGAGCCTTGCGAGGTAGAGGGGGCGAGTGCTGCGAACGGGTGCACACGGAGCTTGGGGGTTATCGAAATCCCGGCATCCCTTGTGGTGGTGCTAATTCCCAGCGTGGTTGTTCCGGTGTGTGTGGTGTCGAAATGTGTGTTTGCGAGTGTGCCGATATGCGTGCTGGAAAGCACGCATGGTGTGGATGAGGCACCGTGTGTGGATGAAGCACCGCGTGTGGATGAAGCACCGCGTGTGGATGAAGCACCGCGTGTGGATGAAGCACCGCGTGTGGATGAAGCACCGCGTGTGTATGAAACACCGTGTGTGACAGGAACCGCGTGTGTGAGTAGTATGGTGTGTGTGAGTGAAAGGCGATGTGTGAGAGAAACCGCGTATGAGAGGGAGATGGCGGTTTGCATGCGGGAGACCGCAACCGCATGTCCTAGTGTAATGGTTGAGGTGTGTGAGCGTCGTGGCATGCAGGAGTGTTCGCGTTGAATGGCGACGACGACTGCGACAGATGAGAGACAAAGGCCGAGTTGCGGCCGGAGCTGCATTGGGAACCGTGCTGGGTTTGCAAGGCAGCGTGCGTGGGGTCCGTGCTATGCAACGCACGAGGCCGCCACGTCCACGCCTGCGGGAGTGAAGCCCGGTCTGTAAACGCATGTGGTGGATTATCCGATCCCGCGGACGGACACAAGGTAGGCTGGATATGGATTTGGACCGGATAGGTTCTCCATGCGAGCGTATTTGTGAAGTTCTGACAAGCAGAGCACATGTGCTCGCGTGGGGAACTCCTCGAAACGCGAGGTTTGCTTTGGATGCCCATGGTGACGTCGTGGCTGCATGGTTGGAATCCGGCAGGAGGGAAATCCCTGCCGGATGGTGCCATCCGATAAGGGACGAGGTGCGAGAAGCGCGAGCAGCTTCCATGTCGTCACGGTCAAAGAGCGCAGGTTGCGAGTCGCCGCGCTGGTGTGCGCAGGAAAAAAAAAAAGCAAGCCTCACCACTTCGAGTGGACACGAGCCCCAGGCAGGGGGTGGAAGTCCCCCTGTTTCGGGAGCACAGGAACTACTAGTTAGGGGGATGGGTTAGCGATAGTTAGACCGGCTTCATGGGGACATGGGTTGTACCTCATGGAGCCTGTGGAATGGATTAGTTAGAGGGATTTTAGTTCAGATTTAGGAAATGGGAATTTTTTGGATTTTCGGAGACATGGACAGACTGGAAATGTGTAGTGGAGACGTAGTTTAGCTACATAGAGTAAATGGAACGTGCATGAGTCTTAAGGGATGACGAGGGAGCACGAGTTAGTCAGGGGATTTAGTTAGAAGGATGGCAGTGTGGAGTGTTCGTGTGAGTTGTGAAATGGAAAGTGCGTGAGGAATGAGTGTGGGACAGTGGGCCCAAATGTGCGAGTGGAGCGAATGTGGTATGCATGGTGCGATGACTGATTGGGGGGAGGAGTGATTCCCACCCAAGTGACCCCGGGGTCAGTTTAATGTTAGTTAGTGGGTTATTCAAATTTACTAATAGGAGGTCGTTTTGTTGGTATCGAGAGAAGGCACGAAACCCGTTTGGAGGGGTGCAAGAGTTCATGCACCGGCTGGGAGCGTGGCTGTGGAAAGGTGAGTTTTGTTTAGTGGGCACCAGACAAGTCGGTCAGAGTAGGCCAAGGGCCCAAGAGGGGCCGGGATAGTGTAGTGGGCACGGGTGGGCCCGCACGATGCAGGGCCCGGGATGCCATTGGCCACGTGGGCAGTGCATTGGGCACTGGCAACCAGGGAAGGGGCCTGGGGCGTCAGCCTGCCACGTGAGCGTTTCAGGGGAGTCTCCAGGGAGGGCACTCCCCGGTGTTTAGGGAGCTGGTAGGCTCGGAGGCAGTTGTAGTGCCCGGGGGTGCCATTGCTTGAGAATCGGCAGAGGGTAGTTCCTGCCAGTTGAGCCACGCTGCCCAGCCAGGAAATTGTGTGAGGGCACGAATGAAAATTTGAGGTCAAGGCCCAAATTTATCATGGACACCAACACATGCGATGGGAATCATGGTTTTTAGAACCGATAGTTTAAAAGTGTGAGGCATTTTTGGAAAGCCCCGGGGAAGTTTCAGGTTAATAAATGTTAGGGTAGTTCGGAGATGTACCCCTTTGCACCATCCATCCCTTTCCTCATTGTAGGCCGCTGGACTGATAGATCGCTGAACTCTGAAGAGGCCATTCTGAGGCTTTGTTGGGCCTCGAGACAGGACGCTAGTCTCTGCCTTTTCCCCTCCAGAGAGGCAACGTAGTGGTTGGGAGTAGGCTAGGTTGACAGGATAGGTTAGCCAGACAATGACGATAAAGGGGGGTAGGGGGACAATAATAAAAGGGAAATAAAAATAAAGAGGGGATAAATTTTGTTCAGTTGTGTGGCAAATTAAGGGAGTGGGTATGGACAGAGACAGGCAAAGGCGATTGAGTGGGGGGAGACAGTAGGCTTGGTCCGATCATGCCTTCAGAGCGGCCGGCACCACCGCACTCCCTCCAGACCTGATGGAACCACACTAGAGGCCGGCCAGTTCATTGCCGGCCTGTTGTGCTGCAGCCGCCTGTTCTGCATGGGCTTGCCTTGCCATGCCTATTTTGCCTGCCTCTGCCATGACCCCATGCCTGCCAGCCCTTGGTTGCGTTTGCCTCTGTGTCCATCCATCACCATGTGCGCCAGGACATCCAGTTTTGCTTGGACTGCCCTGCAGGAAGCCTGTGCATCCTTCATGCTCATTTGTGTTTTGTGACCATCTCCATCCATTCCCCTGCATCAATGAACTTTGATATGACTTTTACCTTCTCCCCTTTCACAGATCACAAGTCCTGGGCCATGGTGAAGTAATGGATAAGTTGAGTGAAAATTGAAAATACCTGGAACCCCACCTGCATGTTTGTTTTAGCGCCGGCAATTTTAGTTAAGTTGTCCGAATGAGTCTGTGAGAGTTTGTTAATGTAGTTACGCAGCGCATTAGGTTATTTATTTTTGGGACATGTATAAAGAAATGTCGCACTCAGAGATCCGAAGGTAGAACGTACAAGGGGAAAACTTACACATGCTGGTCATACGAAAATTTGACGACTCGGGACGAGTCTGTAAAAAGGGGAGGGAGTAGTGTTACGAATTTGGAATTCGATTGCACACAACATACAGGTTCCTTTAGTCAGCTATGTCAATAAGTGCTTGTTCCCCAGATAGCTCACCTTCCATTGTTTAAATGTTCAGAAATCGATTGGATGCGCTGCGGATCGATTTATTAGGTGGGGAGCGAACAATGGAGACATCCCTCCCCCTCTTCTGCGAAGAGCAAGAAGAACCCTGCCGTCCCGTGACTCATGATGTCAACAACTCCCTATCACCCGTGGCTGAGCGGGGGATGGAGCACGAGGGCATGAGTCATGAGTCACGCCGGGAGTGGGGGAAGGGCGGGAGAAGGATAAGAGGAGATCTTTTCTTTTGTTCGTGGGCAGAGTTGGAGGGTGGCAGAGTTGGAAGGGCAGAGTTGGTGAAGGGAGTTGAGGGGAGTCGTGCAGCAGACCGTCGGGTCCTGCTTGGCTTGCGTTGGGGTTGAGGCCTTCGGAAGCTTTTTGCTTCGGCTGGCTCAGTGAGCTTCGGCTGAGGCCTGGCTCGGGAGGAGGCTTTTTGAAGGCTCTTTGCTTTGACGGTTCCGTGAGCTTCGGCTTCTGCTTGGCTCGGGAGAGCTTTTTGCTTCAAGTTGCCCTGTTTGGAAGGAAGTTAAGCCGGTCGCTCGGCTCGAGCTGCGAGTGGTGGCTTCTTCTTCTTCTTGGTTCGTGAAGCTCTTTGTTCTCCATTTTGGTTCCCGGCTTGGTGCGACTCATCGACCTCTTCATGGAGGTGGTTCCTCGGAGAAGCGACGCATCGACGGAAAGGATCGGCCCCTCGTCTCACCAGCACGTGTTGAGAAGCGCAGGAGGTGGTTTCTCGGGGAAGCGACGCATCGACGGGAAGGATCGGTGCCTTGTTTCACCAGCACGTGTTGAGAAGTGCGGGAGGATTCGCGGGAGCTCGGGAAGGATCGCGGCTCGGCTATTGGATCCAGCTCGCTCTCGCTTGAACAACTTGAACAACTTGAAGACCACACGAGGTGGAGAGATTCGAGATAGCTTCTGGGTTTCAGCTCACCTGTCCTCCGAGCTGGGGCTCGTTATTAAAGGCCTCTACCACCGTTTCTTGGGTGTGTGCGTACGTGTGTCCGTGGGCCCGTCTAATCAGTAGGAACTGCTGTTAAGTGCAAGTGACTGTACATAAGAAGTAGGCGGTTGTCGTTCTTTTGTCGTGCTTTTGTTGCTTGTATAATTGCATTCGTGTTTTGCCTTGTTTAATCGCATACGTGCTTTATTATAATAAATGTCCATGTGTGAATGTAAACCTGTTCATTGCGTCCATTCCCTCATTGAACTGTCCCATCTTGCACTCGGAATATAGTTGGTTTTGAAATAGCCGATAAATAGAATCGGGTCTGGCGAGGTCTGGCGATAATTCGCTTGGTTATCCCAGAATGGAACGGACCGCTTAAGCGGTTCGTGTCCAAGCAGGCCTGTGCCGAGGTACGGTCCCTCGGTAGGTTACCCGCGCGGGTACTTAGGTATATCGATATTCGGCGATTGACCCTATTTCGCGCGGGTAGAATACGGACTAGGCCGTGGTGGGATTAAAAACCCACCCGTGACTGGTTTCTGGTGTTGTTCTAGAAAGGCACGACTGGATTGTCCGTTCGGTGGGCGAAGCGACCGCGATTGGTTAGACGCGGTCGTTCGCACGCCAATGGGCAGAATTCTACAACAATATGCATATGTATTTATATTTACATATATACATATGTATATGTATATATGTGTATATATATATATGTATATATGTGTATATATATATATATATATATATATATATATATATATATATATATATATATATATATATATATATATATATATATATATATATATATACATATAAGTATATAGGTATACAGTCATGTACTTGTTTTCATATATATATATCTACATATTGCATGTATGTATGTATATATATTTATGTATATATATATATATATATATATATATATATATATATATATATATATATATATATATACATAAATATATATATATATATATACATATATATATATATATATATATATACATATATATATATATATATATATATATATATATATATATATATATATATATATATATATATATATATATATATATACACACAGGGAGTTGCAAAAGTAGGTATACAGTCAGGACTGTACTTGTTTTCATTACTGTATATCTACTATTGCAACCCCCTGTATGTATGTGTGTATATATATGTAATTGTGGGTTTCCGCCCGCCGGCGTGCGAACGACCGCGTTTAGGCAATGGCGGCCGTCTCGCCCACCGAACGGACAATCCAGTCGCGGCTTTCTGGATCAATGCCGGAAACCAGCCATGGGTGTGCTTTTATGCACACCACAGCCTAGTCAATATTCCACCCGCGCGCGACAGGGTCAATCGCCGAATTGTCAATATACCTAATTATTCGTGCGGGCAGACTACCGAGAGACTGTACCTCAACGGGGCCGCTGGGACATGAGCCGCTTTAGCAGCTCACTTCCTTTTGGGATAACCGAGCGGGGTATTATCACGCAGTCCCATTGGTCCCGATCACTTTACCGGCTATTTAAAAACCAACTATACTCTGAGTGCAAGATGGCAGCTCAATTAAGGGAAGAGGGTGCAACGAACAGGTTTACATTCACACAAGGACATTTATTGTAATAAAGTACGGAAGCAGGCATGCACGTATGCAATTAAACAAGGCAAAACACGAATGCAATTATACAAGGCCAACACACATGACAGAAGAACTACAACCGTTCTACACAATCACTGAACAGTTTTTACTCTTCGTAGACACGCACACACACAGACCCAAGAAATGGTGGCTGAGGCCTTTAATAACGGGCTCCAGCTCGGAGGACAGGTGAGCTGAAAGCCAGAGCCTATCTCGAACCTCTCCACCTCATGTGGTCTTCAAGTTGTTCGGACCCGGGCTCCAGCGAGAGCGAGCTGGATCCAATCACCGTGAGCCGCGATCCTTCCCGAGCTCCCGTGAATCCTCCCGTGCTTCTCAACACGTGCTCGTGAGACGAGTCGCCGATCCTTCCCGTCGATGCGTTGCTTCCCTGAGGAACCACCTCCAAGAAGAGGCCGACGAGTCACACCAAGCCGGGAACCAAACGGAGAACAAAGAGCTCCACGAACCATGAAGAAGAAGCCACCACTCGCAGCTCAAGTCGAGCAACCGGCTCAACTCTCTTCCAAACAAAGCAGCTCTCCAAAAAGTCTCCTCCCGAGCCAAGCCGTGGCCGAAGCTCTACTGAACCAAGCAGGACCCGACGGCCTGCTGAACAACCACACGAACCAGAAGAAAGAAAGGATCTCCTCTTTATCCTTCTCCGTACCCTCCCCCGCACCCGGCGTGACTCATGCCCTCGTGATCCATCCCCCGCTCAATCACGGGTGGGAGGGAGTTGACGTCATGAATCACGGAACGGAATGGCTCTTCTTCCTCTTCGCAGAAGAGGGGGAGGGACGTCTCCATTGTTCGCTCCCTAACTATTAAATCGATCCGCAGCGCATCAAATTGATTTCTAAACATTTAAACAATGGAAAGTGAGCTATCTCGGGAACAAGCACTTATCGACATAGCTGACTAAAGGAACCTGTATGTTGTGTGCAACAGAATTCAAAATTTGAAACACTACCCCTTCCCCTTTTTACAGACTCGTCCCGAGTCGTCAAATTTTCGTGTGACCAGCATGTGTAAGTTTTCCCTTTGTACGTTCTACCTTCGGATCCCTGAGTGTGACATTTCTTTATACATGTCCCAAAAATATATAACCTAATGCGCTGCGTAACTAACTAAACAAACTCTCACAGACTCATTCGGACAACTTAACTAAAATTGCCGGCGCTAAAAGAAACATGCAGGTGAGGTTCCACGTATTTCCAATTTTCACTCAACTTATCCATTACTTAACCATGGCCCAGGACCTGGGTTCTGTGAAAGGGAAAAGGTAAAAGTCATTGCAAAGTCTTTGGTGCAGGGGAATGGATGGAGATGGGAACAAAACAAATGAACATGATGGATGCACAGGCTGCCTGCAGGGCAGTCCTTGCAAAACTGGATGATCCTGGTGCACATGGTGGAGAATGGACATGGGCAAACGCAAACAGGGGCAGCAGGCATGGGGTCATGGCAGAGGCAGGCAACTAGGCATAGCAAGGTAAGCCCATGCAGAACAGGCGGCTGCAGCACAACAGGCCGGCAGGTGAAGCTGGCCAGCCTCTGGTGTGGTTCCATCAGGTCTGGAGGGAGTGCGGTGGTGCCGGCCGCTTTGAAGGCAGGCTCGGACCGAGCCTACTGTCTCCCCCCACTCTATTGCCTTTGCCTGTCTCTGTCCATACTCACTCCCTTAATTTGCAACACAAAAACAAAATTTATTTAGCCCCTCTTATTTCCCTTTTATAATCGTCTTCTTCACCCCCTTTATCATCATTGTCCGGCTAGCCTACTTCCAACCCCAAAAATCCTTTTTCGGGGGGAATAGGGAGAGACTAGCGACCTGTCTTGAGGACCAACAAAGCCTCAGAATGGCCTCCTCAGAGTTCAGCGATCTACCAAGGTGAGTCCAGCGGCCTACAACGAGCGAAGGGGTACATCTCCTATCTACCCTAACATTCATTAACCTGAAACTACCCTGGGGCTTTACAAAAACACCTCACACTTTAAAACTATCGGTTCTAAAAACCATGATTCCCGTCGCCTGTGTTGGTGTCCATTATAAATTTGGGCCTTGCCCTCAAATTTTCATTCGTGCCCTCGCACAATTTCCTGGCTGGGCAGCGTGGCTCAACTGGCAGGAACTCACCCTCTGCCGAACTCTAACCATGGCACCCCCAGGCCTGCAGGCTGCCTCCGAGCCTAGCTGCTCCCTGTGAACACGGGGGTTGCCCTCTCTGGCATTGCCCCCCTCCGATGCCCGCGTGGCGTGTTGATGCCCTGGGTCCCTTTGCGAGGGTCGCCCGTGCCCACTATACTGCCCCCGTGACATTCTGGCGCTACGGGTCCCGTTTCCGACGGGTCGCCCGTGCCCACTACACTATCCCAGCCCCTCTTGGTCCCTTGGCCTTCTCTGGCCGACTAGTCCGGTGCCTAGGGTGCCCACTAAACAAATGCTCAACTTTCCACAGCCACGCTCCCAGCCGGTCCATGAACTTTTGCACCCCTCCAAACGGGTTTCGTGCCTTCTCTCGACACCAACAACAAAACTAACTCCTTTTAGTATATTTAAATACCCACTAACTAACATTAAACTGACCCCGGGGTCACTTGGGTGGGAATCACTCCTCCCCCCAACCTGTCATTTGCACCATGCATACCACATTCGCTCCACTCACACACTTCGGCCCGCTGTCCCACACTCATTCCTCACGCACTTTCCATTTCACAACTCACACCAACACTCCATACTGCCATCCTTCCTAATTAATTTCCCTGACTAACTCGTTCTCTTTCGTCATCCCTTAAAACTCATGCACGTTCCATTTACTCTACGGAGCTAGACTACGTCTCCACTACACATTTCCAGTCTGTCCGTGTCTCCAAAAATCCAACAATTCCCATTTCCTAAATCTAAACTTTAATCCCTCTAACTAATCTATTCCACAGGCTCCACGAGGAACAATTCATGTCTCCATGAAGCCGGTCTAACTAACTCTAACCCATCCCCCTAACTAGTACTTCCTCTGCCCCCTCGCAGGGGGGTCTTCCACCCCCTGCCTGGGGCTCGTGTCCACTCGAAGTGGCGAGGCTTGCTTTTTTTTTTTTCCTGCGCACACCAGCGCGGAAATTCGCAACCTGCCCGTGACGTCATGGCAGCTGTTTGCGCACATCGTCCCCTTGGACGGTAACATCCAGCAGGGATTCCCTTCTTCCGGATTTCAACTATGCAGCCACGATGTCACTGCGCATCCCAAAGCAAGCCCCGCGTTCGAATGGGTTCTTCACGCGAACACATGTGCTCTGCTCATCGGAGCTTTACAAACACGCTCGCGTGGGAGAACCCATCCAGTCCAAATTCACAATCCAGCCTACCTTTTGTCCGTCCGCGGGATCGGCTGACATCCACCACGTGCGTTTACGGACCGGATTTCACTCGCTCAAGCGCGCACGTGGGGGCCTCATGCGTAACACAGCACAGACCTCGCGCTCGCTGCTGTGCAAACCCGGCGCGGTCCCCAAAACAGTTACGGCCGCTATTCGGCCTTTGTCCCTTGTCTGACGGCGTCTCCGTCGACATTCAACGTGAGCACTCCTGCGTGCCATGACACTTACACACCTCGCCATGACAATCGGACATGCGGTTGCGTGTTCCTGCATACCACACGCCATCTCCCTTTCATACAGCGACCTCACACACGCGGTTTTACTCACGCATTTCAAAACCACACACGCTGTTTCTTCCACACATCGTGTGTCTTCCACACACGCGGTTTCTTTCACAGAACGCCTCTCACCCACGCCATGCGCGCATCCCAGCACACATTTCGCCACACTCGTAAACACACATTTCGAAACCATGCTGGGAATTTGCTTTACCACAAGGGGCCTCGGGGCCTTCACACCCCCCAAGCTCAGTGTGTACCCATTCACAGCACTCGCCCCTCCCAACTCGCTCGGCACGACCGGACCCACCTGGTCGAGATCCGCTTCAAGGGGGAATATTCCCTCCCCTCGTTCCTGGAGAGGGCCATTTTGCTGCTTGCACTGGGTCACGACACAGTCCGCCAGCTCGCCTTCATTGTCACTTGCTAACCCCATGTGTGTGTGTTCGTCTTTCACCCCGTCTTTATCGTGTAGTCTCTCCTCTACTTTTTCTATCTCCAACGTCTCTGTTATTTATTTTAATTCCTGCGTCTCCCTTCGTGTCTTTGTTAATTATCTTTCCTTCGTCTTTACGTGTTTTATACACGTCTCTGTCACCCCATTTACTTTTTCCCTCTGTGTCACCGTCACTTTCTCTGTCACCTGCACGAGTCTCGTCTTGCGCGTCTCCCGAATTATTTTGTCCTCCACCGCGGGGCCGACACAATCCACACTCTCCCTCAGCTCGTTCGCTCCAGCACGTGGCGCCGCCATTTTGTGCTCCACTGCCCGTATCTCGTCGCACGCAATCGCGATTATGCCCGCTTGCAGGCCTCGCCCCACATGCTGCATCTCACCCCGTATCGTTTGCATATTCTTATCCATGTTATTTTCCATTTTTTTTCGCATTTGTATCCATTTTTTTATTCGAGCCATCCATCTTGTTTTCCAACTGTTGCATCTTCCCACTCATCGCTTGTGTGATCATCTCCACCATTTGTGCGATGGCCGATGGCTCTTGTCGGACCGATCCACCATTGTCGGTTGCGGTTTCACTGGGGAGCGGGGAGGGATTTTGACGGAGGAGGGGGGGTGTCATACACCGCGGCCGCCACCATGCCCATTTCGGGCTCTGGGGTTGTTTGTGGGGGAAATTCATCCTGCATATTAATGTCCTGCACGGGGATCTAATCCTGGGCCATGGATTCTACTATTTCTACATCCATTCCTAATCCCTCCTGCCCCTGTTTGCCTTGAACCGCCATCTTGCGTATCGGAATTAATTTAAAAGCTCGTAATTTAATGGAACCGGAGGGTTGCCTCGCACACCCTTGATCCGGTTCAGTGAATTTTGTTTGGAGTGAAGGCGGGAGAGTTTGTACCCCACTCCTTGACACCAGTGTTGTGGGTTTCCGCCCGCCGGCATGCGAACAACCGCGTTTAGCCAATGGCGGCCGTCTCACCCACCGAACGGACAATCCAGTCACGGCTTTCCGGAGCAATGCCGGAAACCAGCCACAGGTGTGTTTTTAAGCACACCACAGCCTTGTCAATATTCCACCCGCGCGCGACAGGGTCAATCGCCGAATTGTCGATGTACCTAATTATTCGCGCGGGCAGACTACCGAGAGACTGTACCTCAACGGGACCGCTGGGACACGACCCGCTAAAGCAGCTCGCTTCCTTTTGGGATAACCGAGCGGCGTATTATCGCGCAGTACCGTTGGACCCGATCACTTTACCGGCTATTTAAAAACCAACTATATTCCGAGTGCAAGATGGCAGCTCAATTAAGGAAGAGGACGCAACGAGCAGGTTTACATTCACACAAGGACATTTATTGCAATAAAGTACATGAGCAGGCATGCACGTATGCAATTTGTAGTGAATGGGCGGAGCCCCGAGTCACGGATGGTGGTGATCACGTGGTTGTGGCTTCATATGTCCCAACTCGCCCGCTAGGGACTTGTAGCACCAGTTAGCAGCATGTGGTATCATTAGTAGTGGCATGTATGTCGTGTGGCTGTAAGGTGCATCGAGTGCGTACTAAAGTGGAGTTACAGGCATCCTATGCCCACCCTCTCGCTTGAGACAATAAAGCGGAGTTGTGTTACCCTCCGGCTCGTGTCTGCCTGTTCAGACCGCGGCCACGACACCACACAATTAAACAATGCAAAACACGTATGCAATTATACAAGGCCA
>NC_140972.1:30955044-30970044 GCF_056783735.1 Eptatretus burgeri | reverse complement strand
GGTTTTCCCACTTACAAAGCACGTAGAGGTCTGTAATTTTTATCATAGGTACACTTCAACTGTGAAAGACGGAATCTAAAACAAAAATCCTGAAAATCACATTGTATGATTTTTAAATAATTAATTTGCATTTTATTGCATGAAATAAGTATTTGATCACCTACCAACCAGTAAGAATTCCGGCTCTCACAGACCTGTTAGTTTTGTCTTTAAGAAGCCCTCCCATTCTCCACTCATTACCTGTATTAACTGCACCTGTTTGAACTCGTTATCTGCATAAAAGACAGCTGTCCACACTCAATCAATCAGACTCCAACCTCTCCACAATGGGCAAGACCAGAGAGCTGTCTAAGGACATCAGGGACAAAATTGTAGACTTGCACAAGGCTGGGATGGGCTACAGGACAATAGGCAAGCAGCTTGGTGAGAAGGCAACAACTGTTGGCGCAATTATTAGAAAATGGAAGAAGTTCAAGATAACAGTCAATCTCCCTCGGTCTGGGGCTTCATGCAAGATCTCACCTGGTGGAGCCTCAGTGATCATGAGCAAGGTGAGGGATCAGCCCAGAACTACATGGCAGGACCTGGTCAATGACCTGAAGAGAGCTGGGACCACAGTATCAAAGAAAACCATTAGTAACACACTACGCCGTCATAGATTAAAATCCTGCAGTGCACGTAAGGTCCCTCTGCTCAAGCCAGCACATGTCCAGGCCCGTCTGAAGTTTGCCAATGACCATCTGGATGATCCAGAGGAGGAATGGGAGAAGGTCATGTGGTCTGATGAGACCAAAATAGAGCTTTTTGGTTAAAACTCCACTCGCTGTGTTTGGAGGAAGAAGAAGGATGAGTACAACCCCAAGAACACCATCCCAACCATGAAGCATGGAGGTGGAAACATCATTCTTTGGGGATGCTTTTTTGCAAAGGGGACAGGACGACTGCACCGTATTGTGGGGAGGATGGATGGGGCCATGTATCGCAAGATCTTGGCCAACAACCTCCTTCCCTCAACAAGAGCATTGAAGATGGGGCGTGGCTGGGTCTTCCAGCATGACAACGACCCGAAACACACAGCTAGGGCAACTAAGGAGTGGCTCCGTAAGAAGCATCTCAAGGTCCTGGAGTGGCCAAGCCAGTCTCCAGACCTGAACCCAATAGAAAATCTTTGGAGGGAGCTGAAAGTCTGTGTTGCCCAGCGAGAGCCCCGAAACCTGAAGGATCTGGAGAAGATCTGCATAGAGGAGTGGGCCAAAATCCCTGCTGCAGGCTGTGCAAACCTGGTTAAGAACTACAGGAAACGTCTGATCTCTGTAATTGCAAACAAAGGTTTCTGTACCAAATATTAAGTTCTGTTTTTCTGATGTATCAAATACTTATTTCATGCAATAAAATGCAAATTAATTATTTAAAAATCATACAATGTGATTTTCAGGATTTTTGTTTTAGATTCCATCTTTCACAGTTGAAGTGTACCAATGATAAAAATTTACTGACCTCTACATGCTTTGTAAGTGGGAAAACCTGCAAAATCGGCAGTGTATCAAATACTTGGTCTCCCCACTGTATATGTGTATATGTATATATATACATATATATATATATATATATATATATATATATATATATATATATATATATATATATATATATATATATATATATATATATATATATATATATATATATATATATATATATATATATATATATATATATATATATATATATATATATATATATATATATATATATATATATATATATATATATATATATATATATATATATATATATATATATATACCAGTGGAGGTTGGAATTTGAAAACTGCTTATTGACCTTTGTTACCTCTGCCACTGAAGGTGAAGGAGGTTGTTTTCACCCCATTCTGTCTATTTGTCTGTGTGCAGGATATCTCAAAAAGTTGTGGACGAAGCCGGATTAAAAGTTGTGAACAGGTTCAGTGTGTGACAATAACAAAATTATTAGATTTTGGTGAAGATGTGCATGCGGATCCGACTACTAGAATTTTTGAAGTGATTCTTCACCATTGAGATATGGAGCCAAAAACGGTCACACGATATCTCAAAAAGTTGGACTGATTCGGATGAAACTTGGTGGACAGGTTGGGTGTGTCACAAGGACAAATTAATTTGATTTTGGTGAAGATATAAATCCGGATCTGGATACGAGAATTATGTAATTTTAAAAGTGATTCTTCACCATTAAGATATCAAGCCAAAAACTATATGGAACTTCGCATGATATTCCAAAAATGTATTGGACCTGATATGTTCTCCTGGATCAGGCATTATGTGGCGGAGGTATGCGCTCTACCGAGTACCCTTCTCGTTTTTCTCCTGTTATTCGATCTTTCATTAAACTTATTTTCTTCAATATAGTATTTCTAAGGTGATGTAACGCACATTGTAAGAAGTTTACCGATACAGTTATGATTAGATAAGCAGCCTTCTTGCATTTGCATTTCCTTGCATACCAAGTCCCAGCTGTAGATTGGTGGAATATCTTTCACTCTCGTGAGATTGTTGGTTTCTTGTCAAAACACGAAGAAAGTCAATTGCTGATTGCCTCCTTCATTGCCATTTATTTCTGGCGACAGGTGAACGCGGTCACTGGCAGCCTGTTCAGTTCAAAAGTGCTGGAGGAGAACACTGATAAGGAGCCAAACTGCAAGTCCTCAGAGAAAGGGTGCCCACTGAACACGTTATATGATTGGAGTGCAGGCTTTGAAGAGACTGATGACTCCAGCCTGTACTTCTCTCCTGACCAGGGCAATGTCGTGTTTGCCAGTGCGCTTGATGGCTGGGGCTTCTGGTAAGGAAATCCACTTGTGATTTTGTCCAACTTGTCACCTCTGCCACTGAAGGTGGATGGAGATTGTTTCACCCCTGCGTGTCTGTTTGTTTGTCTGTGAGCAGCATATCTCAAAAAGTTATGAATGGATTCGGACGGAATTTTGTGGACAGGTTGGTTGTGTGACAAGAACAAATTGATTTCATTTTGGTGAAGATCTGGACATGAGAATTAAAAAAAAAATCAATAATTCTTTACCATTGATTGAATGATGGGTCCAATTCAACTGTGTACTGTTCCTACTTTTTCGGCCCCCATGCTCCAGCTACTCGTGGGTTTTGCAGGCATAAACCATTGTCACCCACCGATTGACCCCCAACGATGCCCACTACTACCCACTCGTGATGGGCCAATATCAGTTTCGGTAATCAGCACCATCTGATATTGGCAATTTTTCGGTTGTCGGTGTCGACTGATTGGAGTCAGTGTGAGTGCCGACTCCCAATTGCAGTACTGTACTGTAAACCCAATGTAGCTTTCACCCCTGTTTTGGGTGAATTTCAATTATCAAATTAAAAAAAAATAAACTTTGCATTGTCGACATTTCAAAGGGATCTGCATCAACTTTATTCCTTATAAACAGCTGGCATTGCCATGTGATGGACAGGTAACAAAGGATTGGCTTGGTAATTTCAAAAACATGTTAATACGGCAAACGGGTCAGAATTCGGATGTTATCAAATTTATTTTGCTTTGAAACTGACAAAGAGAAACTCACTAACGAACATAACCTTTATAAAGCACACCCAATTCATATAAAATACTGTAACCAATTGCTTTAGAAACAGCCACTCGCACAAAGCAGTGGTTTGCAGGGTTAACCCTGCAACAGCTGCTGCCCTCCTTGCAGGGTTAACCAGCATCGCAAGTTGGCATTTGCAGTTTTTCCACGTGTGCCTATGTACCCGTTTGCAAACCCTCCAGTTTTTAAAAAAGGGTCACAAACCTTCCTGGGCATTCCTTCGATCCACCGTTGTTGGTTACATTGAAAATCCATTAATCCGTTCTCAAGTTATAGGATCGAAAGTCGACACCCCCTTTCAAAATTTTCACCTTTTGTTGCCTTAGAGCCTGGAATTAAAGTGCATTAAATCAGACTTTTTCCACCTTTATTTACACATCATAACCCACAACTTCCAAATGAAAAACAAATTCTCCAAATTTCAGAAAATTAATTAATAATACAAAACTAGAATATCATGGTTGCATAAGTGTCCACCCCTCCGAGCTAATACTTGGTGGAAGCATCTTTGGCAGCAATTACAGCTGTGAGTCTGTTGAGATAGGTTTCTACCAACTTTGCACACCTTGATTTGGCAATATTTGCCCATTCTTCTGAAAAAACTGTTAAAGCTCAGTCAAGTTACGTGGGGAGTATTGATGGACAGCAATCTTCAAGTCATGCCACAGATTTTTGATTGGATTTGGGTCGGGCTCTGATTGGGCCACTCAAGAACATTTATCTTTTTGTTCCTTAGCCATTTCAATGTAGCTTTGACTGTGTGCTCAAGTTCGTTGTCATGCTGAAAGGTGAACTTCCGTCCCAATTTCAGCTTTCTTCCAGAGAGCAGCAGGTTTTCCTCGGATTTTTTTCTGTATTTTGCTTCATCCATTTTCCCTTCGATCTTGACAAGTGCCCCAGTCCGTGCTGATGAGAAACATCTCCATAGCTTCTCAGTGGGGATGGTGTTCCTTGGGTGATATGCTGTGTTGGGTTTGCACCAAACATAACATTTTGCATTTTGGCCAAAAAGTTCCATCTTGGTTTTTTCAGACCAGAAAATGTTTTGCCACATGGCTTCAGAATCTCTGGAGTGGTTTTTTTGCATACCTAAAATGGGACTCAAGGTGGGCTTTTTGAGTAATGCCTTCTTCTTGCCACCCTACCATAAAGGCCAGACTTGTGGAGTGCTTGGGATATTGGTGTCACATGCACACAGTGACCATTCTTTGATCAGAGAGGCCACCAAGAGGCCAATGGCAACTTTGAAAGAGCTCTAGGCCTTGATGGCAGTCTCCTCCTTCCTTGGTCATCCAGTTTGGAGGGACGGCCTGATCTAGGCAGGGTCTTGGTGGTACCATACGCCTTCCACTTCTTTATGATTGTCTTGATATTCAAGGCTCCAAGGGATATTCAAGGCTTTTGAAATATTTTTACACCCATCCCCTGATCTGTACCTTTCCACAACTTTATCCCGGAGGTCTTTTGAAATCTCCTTGGTGCTCATTATTGAGTCTTTGGTGTGAAATGCACTACCCAGCAGAGGAAACCTCCAGGAACAGCTGATTTTATTCTGAAATAAGTAGAATCACTACAATTTAACACAGGTGGAGGCCAATTAACTTGGTGTGTGATGTGTGATTTTGAAGGTGATTGGTTTCACCTTAGATAATTTATAATTGCTATTATAAGGGGGGTGGACACTTATCCAACCAAGATATTCTTGTTTTGTATTAGGTCAGCTCGCTGACCTAATATAACCCTTTGATGTCCTCAGATCCATCCGTCTGTCTGTCCTGTCTGTCCTGTCTGTCTGTCTGTCTGTCTGTCTGTCTGTCTGTCTGTCTGTCTGTCTGTCTGTCTGTCTGTCTGTCTGTCTGTCTGTCTGTCTGTCTGTCTGTCTGTCTGTCTGTCTGTCTGTCCGTCCGTCCGTCCGTCCGTCCGTCCGTCCGTCCGTCCGTCCGTCCGTCCGTCCGTCAACAATTTTTATTTTTCTATCTCCTCCAAGACGTCTCGGCCAATTGAGTTCTAACTTGACACGCTGATATTACTAGTTGCTCTATATACATCATCTGAGCCCTTTTTCGCCTCGGGGTCAAGGTTACAGGGTCATCAAGTGCAAAATGACCGATTGGTCGAATGGCCTATAAGAAAGCATCGGAGGGATATAATGCATAATGGGTGTCATAGGGATTACTAAGAAGATTTAATTTGACCAACTAGTTTCTCGTTACCTCTGTCGTCTGGCCCTGTTTATTGGGCAACACGAAGTCCGCTGACTTCAACACGGCTTTGCGCGGTTATTTTAAGTTCAATTTAAATTCTTTTTTCACTTTTCATAGTCGCTAAGGTCGATTAACACTCAATTGCATCAAGTTTTGTGAAAATTAAATGTTTATATCCTCGGTCTGTGTGGAATGCATTGCAGCGAGGGGTAGCTTTCATGGCCTTCCATCCGTTTCCATGCCATATAACGAGGCTGTCTTAAGTTCTAGTTGATTTTTGTTTTCACTTTCGGGACCTTCTGGTGTAGCTACACGTTTAATGAAGATAATTTTCATGCGAATGCCGCTGATTTTTCATAAAAATGCCGATTTTTCATAAAAAACGAAACTCTCACATCAAGGTCTTTTGGCAAGATAACCTTTGGCCTAAGGCCAAGGTATGCTTTTTATTTGCCTTTCAAAAGGTTTAAAATTAATCGGACAAGTGGTTCCCAAGTTATGGCCAAGTTGGAGCGCGTTTCCCGTTATGGCTTACAATGTACGGACTTCCAAAAAAGCAAGGTGGGGAGGGTTACGTCGTCTCCCACAAGACTCTCCGGAATTGTAGGCCGTCCCTCTCGGATAATTCCGTGAGGCTGCAGGTCACTTAACCGACCGTGTACGCCAATACCTCCACCGCGTCGCATAGGGTCTTTTTGTCTATAACCAATTTACCTAATTAACCACGTGGTGTCGTCTACCAGGGAACCACACCCTCAGTACGCCTTACCCGAACTGGACCACTCTACCGACTACCAACTGCCAACTACCTTTCCGGTTCGGATGCAGCGAGCAGATCTGCCAAGGTCGTACCGGCTAGAATGAATGGATTTTCTGGTATAAAAACCTGCCTAAGCTCATATTCGAACCATGCTGGACCAATGGAGGAAAAGACGAAAACGAACTGGGAACATTTCTACAATAATTTATTTACAATCACTTGCAAAAGGACTCAGAGCAGACTTATCGCGGGAATACAGGCAAGATTTACAATGATCAAACACTTAAACAGTTCTAATTAAAGACGGCACCACACACTCAGACGCACACTCAGACGAAAATAAACCCAGGTGTATTGCAAAGGACCCCCGCAGCCAGAGAGGGAGGTGAGCTGAGTTCACAGTTCTTTTGGGGTACCTTTATGTTGGAGGCAGGTGGTGCTCCATGGTGCGGCACCTGCCAATGGTCGTGCAGCTTGTCCCACAGCCACACGCGTGGAGCTCGAGTCGAGTAGAGCGGAGTCTAAGGAGGGATCAGGGCCGCTGACAGGACCCACGAGAGATCTGGTCAAGGTCAGGCGGCCTCGAACCAGCGCAACAGACGGCCCGCCGAGGCGAGACGCGGTCAGACCCTCCACGTCATGACCTCCTTTTTCCCTTTGGCAACCAGCGACAAACTGGCTCACTCCAACCACTGTCTCCAGCTCACGAACACGACCCACACAGAACTCCACTGAACTGAAGACTCCTCCAACTAACGAACCCTCCGACTCGGCACACCAACACGACGACGAACGACCCCCAAAGAACTCCTCGCTGAGGACTGTGTCTAATTTATGGATCTACCTCAGCGGGGAGGGGCCTTGGTGAAACTGACGTCACTGTCTGCCCTGATTGGACAGGGCCTCCGTTGGTCCGCCCCTTCTGGGCGGTGTTTCGGCCATGCAGGGAGCCTGCCCCCTCTACGTGTGACTGCACTCGCCAAAAAGGTACCTCACAAAGATTTTGCCTCGGAAAGCGAGAAAAAGGTACTGTGCTTCAAATAAGAGGGGAAATAAAGATTTATTACCCTAATTAAAAAAACATCGCAACGCACTCCTTCGAAATCCCACTACACACAAGGAGGGATTCTGTCTTCACATACGAGTATACTTAACGGCATAACTCACTTTGGGTCAGCTGTATGTTTAAATGCATACGGTTCCTAGAACCGTAACAATCTATCTATAATTCCAGCTGTGTGTGTGTGTGTGTGTGTGTGTGTGTGTGTGTGTGTGTGTGTGTGTGTGTGTGTGTGTGTGTGTGTGTGTGTGTGTGTGTGTGTGTGTGTGTGTGTGACCGCTGTTTCTCAACAACCACTGGGTCCGATCTAATTGAAACTTGCCAGGTATATTGCTGGGCCGTGTGGATGTGCCTTTTCAATGTTTGATATCAATCGGACAAATGGTTCCCAAGTTATGGCCATTTATTTACCAAACCAATAACAGGACACGTTGCTTGGTGTTTTGCACCCACAGTATCTATCTTCTATCTGTCTACAATTCCATCAATCTCTGTTTGTTATCTTGCCAAAGCAAGATATGTTACTCGATCGGTTTGTTTGTTTTTTTTTGTTTCTATATTTATATATTTGTCGGTTACAATTGATTTTCAACTTTCAACTTGCTCTCTAAGTCACAGTTCTAAAGCAATGGCTCTCAAACTTGACATGTATACTCGTGAGCGCAATAGCTTTCAACGCCCAAAATTTAGAAAGTCATAGGTCAAGGTCACCAGAAGGTCAAACATCAAAATCAACGAAACCCTTAGCTTTTGAGTAAATTTTATCGGATCATCTCCAAACTTGGTGGATATATAACATATCGATAGGCGCTCAGCTGATTAGTTTTTGGTGGCGATCGGCCTTGACCTTCATGGTTAGCGCCTAAGGTCGAAGTTGACCTTCATGAAGGTCATTTTTAAATCTTTGACTCACAATATCGAGTGGTACTTCAAATTGAAGCCCTAGAAGAGTGTTTCTCAGATATATAAAAATTTCGTCGTTATGACTTCATGACGAAAAAAACTGATTTTTCATAAAAAATGAAACTCTCAAATCAAGGTCTTTTGGCAAGATAACCTTTGGCCTAAGGCCAAGGTACGCTTTTGATTTGCCTTTGAAAAGGTTTAAAATTAATCGGACAAGTGGTTCCCAAGTTATGGCAAAGTTCGAGCGCGTTTCCCATTATGGCTTACAATGTACGGACTTCCGGATAGTTATGACTTACTGTATCAGAATAATTTCTCTTTCTTGTGCGCATTTATAGATAAACACAATGCCCCAATGCAGTCGTCGTTAACGAGAGCAATTGAACGGACTGTGTGTTTGTTTGAAAGTTTTTTTTTTTGCACGTACGAACACGCGAGAGCGAAGGAACGGCCTGTGTGGTTGTTGTTTCTGGCACGCGGTTGACGTTTTTTTTTGTTTTTTTTGCACGTACGGGCACGCGAGAGCGAAAGAACGGCCTGTGTCGTTGTTGTTTCTGGCACGGGTTTGAAAGTTTTTTTTTTTCTCGTACGGACACGCACGTACGGGCATGCACTAGTATATTCAATTCAAATAACTGTGAGACTGGAAGAGACACCACATGCTTTCCGTTCACTGCTTCACCTCGTAACCTGTCCTGAAGGACTGCTTATTCGTAGCGTCTGTGAGATTAATGTTTATATTTTAGATGGTTCGGGGATGTGCTCCACAACTATCTGAAAGAATTCCGGTGAAAATCGGACGTTTTAAGATTTTGTTAGGGAATTTCATCCGACGGCGAAGTGGCTGGTCACGTGACACCACCCAGACGTGCAGGCAGCGAGCGATTGAGCTTCTCGGTGGCCCGAGGGTCCTTTTAGTTGGGGTCCAGCTCTGTCCTGGATACAGCCATTAAATGCACACACTTAGAATATCTATTTCACGGCCATAAACGCGGGTTTGAAAATTGTATAATGTTGGGAATGATTCCTCGAATGTGGAGATTTTTGTTTCGAGCGGCCTCGCACGTTTGTTTTAAATTCAGTTTATATTCTGTTTTCACTTTCCGTAGTCGCTAAGGTTGATTAACACTTGGTTGCATCAACTTTTGTATCCGAGCTGACCGTCAAACCCGCTCGGGTGTTTTAATTTTAATTAATTTTCTGAAATTTGTCGAATTTGTTTTTCATTTGGAAGTTGTGGGTTACGATGTGTCAATAAAGGGGGAAAAGGCTGATTTAGTGAAATTTAATTACAGCCTATAAGGCAACAAAAGGTTAATTTAAAAGGGGGAGTAGACTTTCTATTGTGTGTGTGTGTGCGTGTGTGCGTGTGTGCGTGTGCTTGTGTCTGTGTAGTTGTAGTTGTAATGTGGAAAGGGTGGGGGAAGTTGTGTCTGGTTATGTGTAAAAAGGAACAACAAATATTTTGAAACAACTGTCTGGCTTTAGCAGTAAAAGCACCATTTCAATACGCGTGAGTTGATTGACAGTTGGTGAAAAATCTGCGGGCCTCCCGTAATTGTATGTTTAAACCTCCCCCTACCCCTCCACCCCCCTCCCATTGTTATGTTTATAAACTCATCATGTTGTGCAAGACACTATGAGCCGTCCTGCCCCTCACTTGGCTTTGTATGGGAGCGTGTACAGGCTTCCTTGTCGTTAATATTTGGCAACAGTTTGAGCTGATTGTTTGAGAAAGCAGAGGAATGAGGAGCATTCTGCATTATCTTCATTAAACGTGTGAAATTGTGAAATGGGTGGAATTGCTGGTTTGCTTGTTCATCTCCTTAACGTCTGCCTTTGCATGTCTTTGTGCTGGACCAAGCTTACCGGCAACACACGTGCATTGTGCGGTCGGATCAATGCACACGACATTCCCGAAGGGTTAGGAGAGATTATTGTAATCATTACTTTGATGTACTAAAAACATCCGCTCCCTCTGGTAGCAGCGTGAGAGGTTTGGGGGTGATATTGGGGGAGGTGGGGCAAATATAATTTCATTGCTCGTAATCCCTCACCCCCGGTCTCCAGCAGAGATCGGTAAACCACCTGCACCGTGCACACGTACAGGCAAAAATCATGTCGGAAAGGTGGGGGGTGGTGCGGGTGATTAATTAATTTATTTATTTTAATTTGTTGTTGTTTGTTTGTTTAATTTTTTTTCCTGGTGCCCATTACCTGACACTGGGTATGCCCGAGCACATATCAGATATGCAAAATTTGTTGGGATTGGCCCAGCCTTTTTTTTTGGGGGGGGGGGAATTGGCCCAGCCTTTTTTTTCCCCTTTTGATTTTCAAACCTACACACGATTGCTTCATTTTATATCGTAGGAGGTTGTTTGTGCCTTGGGCAGTCTGAGGCACAGTTTGACAATGTGATCTAATTTGTCCGTAATATTTTTATGTCTAACCAAACCACAAGTTGTTTTTGTACCTTGAACGTGGATTATGTCCAAGTTATCTGCATCCTTTCCTGGGGGTGTTTTTTTTTTCTGCACCAACATCAAGCTGTGTGACAAATACACTGACGAGGCTCTGAATTGTCAAATGCTCTGCATTGTTACCTCTGTCACCGGAGGTGGATGGAGGTTACGTTTTCACTTCTGTTTATCTCTTTCTATCTGTCTGTGTTTGTCTGTCTGTGACAAGATATCTCCAAAAGTTATAGACGGATTCGGACGAAACTTGGTGGACAGGTTGGGTGCGTGACGAGGATGAATTGATTTGATTTTGGTGAAGATCCGGATCCAATGGGTTGCAACAAAACATGGTGGATGAGTTTGGTAGGTGAGAAGAACGAGCCAATTTGATATTGGCTTGGGTCCGGATTTAGATCCGGTCTATCATTAGGATACAAAACGTAAACTGTTCAACCTGGCTGAGGTGTGCACGCGACTGAGTGCTGTTCTAGTTTAGGTGTGTGTGTGTGTGTGTGTGTGTGTGTGTGTGTGTGTGTGTGTGTGTGTGTGTGTGTGTGTGTGTGTGTGTGTGTGTGTGTGTGTGTGTGCACGTATGTGTATATGCGTATATGTGTGCATGTGCATTGTGAGATTATATTTAGAACCTCCTCAATCAGCCCCAATATTTGTATTTTTTATTGTTTTATTTGAACTTGGACGCACCAACGTGTTGCTCAAGCGCATGCTCCCAAACCTAACCTGACCTGAATGCTACCATAAATGCATGATTAGAGTAGTTGTAATTATGGCATTCATGATGTGACTGCGCTACGAAGGTTGTGTCGCATACATACGAACCTAAGAGACGGGAAATTCCTATCCTCTCAAGTTTGACAAGTTCAATGGGGACAGTTATTTAGAGTTGTCATGGGCGAGACCCTATTCTGCTGTGTTTACCCCCCCCCCCCACCCCGGGTCCCGACCTGTCCCGTCTCCTCACAGTGTGGAACATTTTGCATGGTTGTACGCTCAGAAAATGGGTGTGAAAATGGAAGTGCTTCGAAAGACGCTGTGGGGAGATTTCTATCTCGATCCCAAGGCCAAGAAGATGATGAAAGGCGCACAAGTATGTTCCTACGTTGCGCGCGCAGCATGCACCAGGGGGCATCGGACCACCGTGATGTGCTTTGGATCCGAAAGCATCATTAGTCCCTTGCGATTAGACTACAGAATGGTTTTTATAACCCATTTAGCTTCACTAACTGTTTATTTTTTATTATTATTTAGTTGTTTGCACATTAGAGAATATCTTTGCAGCCGCTGTTGCTTGTTCTCCATTCGAGCTTCCTCCTGGTTCGAGCTCTCTTTGAAGTGGTCTCTAAGCTGGTTGTTTGTTATGCTTGTAGTATATTTTCAAAGAGCTGACTATTGTGGAGATAAATGGGGCAAAATTTCCTGTTGCATAGGTGTCTCAGTCTCAAATGGCTGACACTTGCTTGACTTTGTGATCTCTGAATGTAATTGTAATTTTTTTTATTTTTTCCTGTGATGCATTTCTCATCTTTTTCCTGTTCTCCAGGCGAAGGGAAAGAAACCAGTTTTTGTACAGCTGGTGTTGGAAAATATCTGGGCACTCTACGATGCAGTCGTCATTAGGCGGTAATTAAAGGATTGATTGAGGTGTTTCTCATAAGTTTTTAGAAAATTTTTATGAAGCGGACTGTGTTGTCAGATGTTTCCCTCACTCACTAAGTTATGTTTTGTTTCCTTCCTTTTTTTTTTTTCATTTTCCAGGGATAAGGACAAAGTGGAGAAAATGGTTGCCTCTCAAGGCCTCAAAATACCCACCCGGGACATGAAGCACCACGACCCGAAGGTGGTCCTAAGCGCCATCTGCAGCCAATGGCTTCCCCTAGCACATGCTGTGCTTTGTATCCTCGCAGTATGCTGCGGCGTGCTTGTTCTTTTCAAACTCGCGTCCGCAAGTGGTTTTGTACAGATACGTTGCAGAGCATAACCAGCAGCGAAGAGCTTTGTGGTTTTATGTTGTTTCACATGTGATCGAAAACCAAATGGCTCCACCAACTATCACGGCAGTTGCACAGGCCATTACACATGTGGCATGTTTGGGATTCAAAATACAAGGGATTTTCCAAAGTACTTCATGTAATTCAACTTGGTCGACAGAATCGTATGTATGTCCACAGTCCATTACCACGAGACACAATCCCAAATGGGTTCTGTGCGATAATCATGTGGATTTGTAAGTTTACATTGACAATTCTGTACCCTTGCTTTAGATTTGGTGTCATCATCATGGCAAAAAGGAAGATGAACTAATCAACACCAATTAAGGCTTTTATTTTTTATTTTTTTTTCCAGCACGTTGTGTGCACAAGTGTTTGAGAGCAGACGTTTGAAGGTCGAAGCTTCTTTCCTTGACAGTTGCAGCGATGGTGTGTAGCAAGCTACCCAGCCCACTGGAAAATGACGTGGAGCGTGTCGAGAGGCTGCTTTGCCCTCGTTTGCGAAGGTTCGAGTCCTTGCCGATTGAGACCCAGGCTCTCAAAGAATGTGAGTTGGTGATGACCCTTACCACTTGAAAATCCCGAACAGCTCATTTAATTAGCTCGTTTAATGAGGTACATCCTTATGCTTGGTTTTTTTTTCATGATATTGCTGGATTCCATCGGTGTTAATCAAAACTACTTTTGAAAGCAGTTCAAGAATATCACCATCAGAGATTTCTTGGGCCAGAAATAATCGGACGCTGATGCTGCCTCCGATCTACCACGTTCTATGTTCGGTTTTGGGGTGTTGCACCATGAAGTATGCCATCCTTTGGGAGAGGATGTTCAGCCGGTAGTTCTTTCTGTGTTCAAGCATAAAAATCACCAGGGTATATTTTTGAAAGAGTGTTTGTCCTGTTACTATCCCTATGAAGTCAATTTGTGATTCAGAGGTAGCATACTTGAGTTTAAGCTGTCTCGTCTGGGTTTTAATCCCGACTTGACTGTAAACTGTCATCCTGATGCTTTCAGGCAAGATGCTACATGAAGAAGTAAACTGTCCTTTGGAGAGTATGCAAAGCCTGCTGTCCCATATATCCATGTTCACTGATCTATGATTATGATCATGTGGTGCTGTTTGAAAAGAGTAGGCCCATTTTTGTCACCACCTTGATCAAATTCTAAATTATTGCTCTGAATGACATACATGGGACATTTACTCTATCAAAGTTCGAGTAAATGTCTCACCTATTTCGTGGTAGAAATATAATTGAAGTAAAACTTGTTTGCATATTGTAGACTGTTGCTGATTGGATAAAGAATCGGATAAGGACTGAAGACAGGTTTGAGGAGACTTGTGTGGAACAAATTAATACATTTGTACGTGTGGCTGCAGCAAATTCATTTTTCCTACCAAATTAGACTTGGTTTATTAACTACCACCGAAGGTGGATGGAGGTCATGTTTTCACCCCTGTTTGTCTGTGAGTGATCAAGTTATGGATGGATTCAGACAAAACTTGGAGAGTTTGGGTGTGTGACAAGGACGAATTGATTCGATTTGGTGAAGATCTGGATACAGTACTCAAATTTTTTGAAGTAATTCTTCACCATCGAGAGAGAGGGCCAAAACGATCTACAGCGTGATCTCTCAAAAAAGTTAGACGGATTCGGACAAAACATGGTGGACAGGTTGGGTGTGTCACAAGGACCAATTGATTTGATTTTGTTGAAGATCCGGATCTGTCCTATTAGTGGGATACAAAATGTAAACTGTTCAGCCTGGAGGAGGAATGCGCCCTGATGAGTGTCGTTGTAGTTGTTGAAAACTTTTAATTGTCCAAAAAAAATCCAGATTTTTTTTTTTAACCAAATCCTACCTGGTCATTCTTGAGAAATAATAAATATCATTGTTCTGATCTTCATGTCTGTGGATCTGCTTTCCTGAGGCTGTTCAATCACTTTTTCCTCAAGGGCTTCAAGTGGGTGCTGCATCACAATCTCA